>NC_091312.1:31981268-32179586 GCF_038502225.1 Cherax quadricarinatus
TCGTGCGGAATATGCAAAACTGGTCAATTAGCAAGAACTCATATAAAATTAAGTCCTTTCTGAAATTTTCTCTTATACTTTTAAAGATATACTTTTTCATTAATGTTAATGTAAACATTTTTAATTTTGCACCAAAAGAATCTTAGAAAAGTTACCTAACCTTATTATAACAAGAGCAATTTATTTTAGCCTAACCCAACTAAATATATTTTAAATACGTTTACAAAAATTTAATACTAAACAAACACAATCAAATATTTATATATATATATATATATATATATATATATATATATATATATATATATATATATATATATATATATATATATATATATATATATATATATATATATGTGTATATATATATATATATATATATATATATATATATTATATATATAAAATATATATATACATATATATATTCATATATATATGTCGTGCCGAATAGGCAGAACATGCGATCTTGGCTTAAATAGCAACGCTCATCTTGCCATATAGGACATGCGAAAATTTGTGTATGCAATAATTTCGCCAAAATGATTCTGAACCTAACGAAAAAATATTTTTCATTGTGTTTGTGTAGTATCAAATTTTTGTAAACAAATCTAAAATATATTTAGTTGGGTTAGGCTAAAATAAATTGTTCTTGTTTTAATAAGGTTAGGTAAGTTTTCTAAGATTCTTTTGGTATAAAATTAAAATTTTTATATTAACATTAATCAAAAAAATATATTTTTATACGTATAAGAAAAAATTTTTAGAAAGAACTTAATTTTAAATGAGTTCTTGCTAATTGACCAGTTTTACATATTCGGCACGACATATATATATATATATATATATATATATATATATATATATATATATATATATATATATATATATATATATATATATATATATATATATATATATATATGCAAGGAATACACAAACACTGATCTCTGGGTGAAGGAGAGTCGAACCTACGAACCTTAGGACAAGGTACGCAGTGCTTTACCAATCTACCCACACTGAGTTAGCTAAACAAAAGGAGTACACAAGTACAAACTTAGCTAAAATACACAGCATCTCCGACGCCAGCCTCCATGCCATGCTGACTCCATGTGACTGCCCCAAGCCACGCTTACCCCGCGTACCCAGACAGGGTTGGAAAATAAATACCTACCTATAATTATCGTTAGAGTACTTTACAGTACCCCCAAATGCACAATTTGAATTATAAAATTATTCTTTACAATTATAACATTCATACTATTATGGCACCCTTCTCTCCTGTATATACATTACAATGTCATGCATAACAACATTACAATGTTATGCAGAACCCTGCATAACACATACTATACATGTCAGTGACACTGGTGACACTGGTTTAGTGCTTCGTTTCTGTCCCCTTTCTTAAAAATGGAGATCACATTTGCCGTTTTCCATACCTCAGGTAGTTGTTCAGTTTCAAGGAATATGTTGAAGATTGTGGTTAGTGGCACACACAGTGTCTTTGCTCCCTCTCTAAGAACCCATGGAGAGATATTGTCCTGTCTCACCGCCTTTGAGGTATGAAAGTCACTTAGAAGCTTCTTCACCTCCTCCTCGGATGTATTTCATCCAACACTTGTTGGTATATACCTTGTTGGCGTACCCCTCTGTTTTGTCTTTCCAGCATCCCTTCTGCCTCCTGTAAATACTTCCTGAAATCATGTGTTGAGCTCCTCACATACTTCCTGGTCTTTTCTTGTGAGCTCCCCGCCTTCTTTCCTCGGCCTAATGTGGCTGTAAAGCAGTTTCTGGTCAGACTTGACTTTCGGTGCTATGTCATTTTCGTACTGCTGCTGGGCTTCTCTAATATTCTGTGCATACTCGTTTCTGGCTCGTCGACTAATCTCATTATTTTCCTGGGTCCTTTGCCTTCTGTACATTTTCCATTTTCTAGCACACTTAGTTTTTGCCTCCTTACACCTTTGGGTAAACCAAGGGCTCATTCTTGTCTTCCCATTATTTCTGTTACCCTTGGGAACAAACCTTTTCTATGCCTCCTTGCATTTTGTTGTTACGTAGTCCATCATTTCATTTACTGACTTTCCTACCAACTCTCTTTCTCACTGAACCTCTTGCAGGAACGTCCTCATACCTGTGTAGTCATCTCTTTTATAGCTTGGCTTTTTCCTTTTTACTCCTGTTGCCCTCTCCACTTTTAGCTCTACGATGTATTCAAAGCTCAGAACCACGTGGTCGCTAGCTCCAAGAGACCTTTCATATGTGATGTTCTTGATGTCTGAGCTACTCAGGGTGAACACAAGGACCAGTCTTGCTGGTTCATCTTCCTCTCTCTCTCTCTGGTAGTGTCCTTAACATGTTGGTGCATGAGGTTTTCCAGTACCACATCTATCATTTTGGCTCTCCATGTTTTGGGACCCCCATGTGGCTCCAGGTTTTATTAATCAATCTCCTTAAGGTTGAAGTCGCCCGTAACCAGTAACTTTGCTCTACTCGAGTGAACTCTTCTTTCCACCTCAGCTAGTGTGTCAACCATTCCTCTGTTGCACTCATCATATTCCTCTCTCGGCCTCCTGCAGTTCTGTAGTGTGTTATACATCACTGCAATGACTACCTTATGTTCCCCTGACTGAACTGTACCTACTGTGTAATCCCTTTCTCCAGTCTCGTCCATTCCTTCCATTTCATGATAACCCCATCGGTTTTTAATGAGCAGTACAAACCCACCTCCCCCTCTGCTCCTATCCTTCCTCAGGATCTGATATCCAGATGGGAAGATTGCATCTGTTACTGTCACCATGAGTTTTGTTTTTGTGACTGCTATGATGTCTGGGAACATTTTGATTCTTTCATGCCACTTCTCACATTTATTCGTTATTCCATCCACGTTTGTGTACCAAACCTTCAGCTTCTTTTCTATAACTGTGGTCTGGGGAGAATGGTGGGTTTGGGGGAGCAGGTGCCCTGGTGGGGGCCTATAGAGGGTTGCTGTGGGGGTGGGGTTTGTAGTGTGTGGGGTGAGGGCAGAGGGTGTAATGGGGGGTTACAGGGGGGGTGGGGGTTCTGATGAGGGGAGTGGGGTCAGAGGGTCTATGGGGGATACAATGGGGGTGGGGACTGGGGTGAGGGGGATGGGGGTAGAGGGTATAGTGTGTGGGTTACTGTGACGGTGGGGTTTGTGGTGAGTGGGATATGGGCAGAGGGTACAGTGTGTGGGTAAGTGTGGGTTACTGTGGGGGTGGGGTTTGTGGTGCAGAGGATGGGGCAGAAGATACAGTATGTGGGTTTTGGGTTAGGTTGTTTAATTGCATTTGGGTTGCCGTGGTTGGGTTCCTTCTGTGGGTGGTACTGGAGAAGGTTGTGTTTGTTGTTCTTCCTAGGTCTGGTGTCTCCTGCTATCTTCCGTCCTTGCTTCCCATTTCACTTTGCGACGTTGCACCCTCTCTTTCAGTATCATCGTTTCCTCTTGTGTTCAGTCTCGGTCGAGGTAGATGCTCTGGTACTCTGGTTTGTCCCTTAGACTGGATGCTTTTTTCCTCTCGCAAACCACCCAATTCTCCAAAAATCCCTCATACAAGCAAAAAGAATTTTATACTTTCCGTCTGGCGGGTTCTGCGTAGTTGCAGTTGCGTGATGCTTCTTCTCAATCGCAGTACTTGCTACCCCTACCTTCCTGTTTCACTGTAGTCACTGTAGTCACTAGCTCTTCTAACTTTTTCTCTGCACTCACTGTATTTACTGACACATCTGTACTTATCTCTTATCTCCCTGCCTTGGGTCGCACTTATTCTTCAAATACGCCACTATTACTGTGAGAAAAACACTTTTAGTCCTAGTTCAGCCACTACCCTTCCTGCGTCCTCCTACATTTATCAACACTTTTATCTTATTTTTGTTTCCTGTGGTTTTGTTAGTATTTTTCTTTACTTTTCTGCTCTTGAGAAATATTCTAGCCCCTAACTGTATTGGTTCCTTGGGGTATCGGACGCTATCACAACAAGCCGCTTCCTATATGGCACCAGCCAGAAACGGTCTTATTCTTGGCCGGCACCATGCACTTGGCACTATTATCTATGCTTTCTCTTCCGTGATCACTTATATTTCGTTTTTGCGGGGTTTAAGTGATTATATGCACTGTTATGTTTGCACACGCGTATATCACATGCTCTATTCCCTATGGTATAGTCAGAAAATAACACGAATTCACGAACTCAATCACATGTGACTTCTCCACTCCACGACGTGTGTGTGAGTGTATGTGTGTGTGTATGTTTGTGTGTGTGTGTGTGTGTGTGTGTGTGTGTGTGTGTGTGTGTGTGTGTGTGTGTGTGTGTGTGTGTTTTGTGTGTGTGTGTGTGCGTGTGTGTGTGTGTGTGTGTGTAACATGCATATCGGCCGTTTCACACAGAGGTAGGGCTTCCCAAAAAGAAAAAAACTTTTATCAGACAACACTTTCACCATCACTCATACATAATCACTGTCTTTGCAGAGGCGCTCAGATACGAGTTTTGATACTCGTTCAAACTACCAATATCCCAAACCCCTCCTTTAAAGTGCAGACATTGTACTGCCCACCTCCAGGACTCAGGTCCAGCTAACCGGTGTCCCTGAATCCCTTCACAAAATATTACCCTTCTAGCACTCCAACAGCTATATAGTTTTGAGTGTAAACTCTATATGCACTTCACAACTCCCTATATAAAGCGATAAACTGTATAGTAAACAAGAGGAGATACTACATATACTTCTAAATTTAGACCACTCTACTAATTGGGGATATCCAGGTTATCGAAAAAGGGAACTTTTCGTCAAAAGCAAGTTTTTCCACACGAAAATGAATATCGTCGATCAACAAATCATCAAAAAATCGTTTAGAAACTCCATTGTTGGATGACTGAATAGTCAGTTTAAGGAAATGTTTCACTTGTTTTTTTTTTGTTTTTTTTTTTTCATTAATACTGGTTTTATTCTAAGATAATTTATGTAATATAAACTATTTCTTTTAGAGCTTGGATACGAAGATGAAGGCTTCTGGATTGGAGGAAGTGACGCTCTGGAAGAAGGAAAGTAAGTGACTTGCATAGCTGCTAGACTTAGTTCGCTATGTGATTCTAAAGTATCCCAAAACAAATATTCCCGGCCTTCTTTGTACTTCAGTGATCCGAAAGAGGCACCCTCGTTTCACACAACCCCGTGTAACATAACCCCAGCCCACCATACCCCAGTGATCCAAAAGATATACCCCTTTATCACAAAACCTGAGCCTCTTTTCCCTCAGTGATCCGTAAGAAGAGAACCCTCCTGTCACATAATCCCAGCCGCTTGTACCTCAGTGGTCTGGAAGAGGTACCTTGGAGCTACAATATTACATTCAAGGGGAATCGCTAACCCATAAGTACTATTCAGTACTTGGGGAATGGGAGATATTATTATAATCAAAAAGAAGCGCTAAGCCACAAGGGCTATACAGCGCTACAGGGTAGGGAAGGAAGCGAGGGTATTGGGCGGCAGAAGGGCGGAGGGATGATCAGTAGGTTACACAAAACAGAGGGGCAGGGGATAGTGTGGGGGTAGAGGGTAGCAAGAGATTGAGGTAGAAAGGGCTGAAGGTATCAGAGTTTGTGAAGTCAGTTGTTGTCAAAAAGTCAATGAGAGAGTCCGGATGAAAGGTGGGTCCATCAGCGAGAAGGGAAGGTAAAGAGAGAGCAGCAGAGCGAAGACGACGATGGAGGTAAATTCTGCGTGCTCGTTGATAAAGTGGGCAGTCTAACAGAATGTGGCTGACTGATAATGGAACCTGACAATTCTCACAGAGAGGAGCAGGGCGCCTCTCCATGAGATATCCATGAGTAAGACGAGTATGGCCAATGCGAAGATGGGAGAGATTAGTCTCCCAACCTCGACACTGGTGACAAGAAGACGGCCAGTAACCTATACTCGGTTTAATAGATTGAAGTTTGTTACCGAGCATAGTAGACCAACGTTGTTGCCAACGGGTGTGAAGGTGGGTAGCTATTGCAGCAAAATAGTCCGTAAATGGAATACCTCTATATGAAACTGGTAGGTCATGTACTGCTGACCGCGCAGCAGTGTCTGCCTGTTCATTGCCCTGTACGTCAACATGACCAGGGACCCAACAAAAAACAATATCTTTGTGCTTGGTAAAGATGCGGCATAGCCAAAGTTGGATACGGAGGACTAAGGGGTGAGGTGTATCAAATTTCTGTATAGCCTGTAAAGCACTAAGGGAGTCTGAGTCAACCACAAATGATGACACAGGCATAGATGCAATACGGATAAGTGCTGCAAGAATGGCATACAATTCAGCAGTAAAAATACTAGCCGAAGATAGTAAATACCCTCGTACGACGCTGTCCGGAAACACTGCTGCGAATCCTACGCCGTCAGAAGACTTAGAGCCATCTGTGTACACAGCAATGGCATGAGAATGAGAGTGGAAGTGGTCAAGAAAAAGAGAGCGGGAAGTGACCGTAGACAGTTGGGCTTTCGAGCAAGGGAGAGAGAAAGAACAGACTCGAACAGCTGGAACTTCCCAGGGGAGTAGTGTAAAGTGAAATGCTACATGAACATAGAAAGGTGGTAATTGAAGAGAAGACAAGAGCGAATGAAGGTGAAGAGAGAAGGGACGGAGTAAACAGGGGCGGCGAACAAATAAAGTCTACTAATATCAGTGACCATTCTATAAATGGAAGAATTGCGGAGATCATGAGTGCGTACATAGTAGCGAAGGCAATGGGCTTCACGGCGATCGGATAAGGATGGAACGTTCGCTTCTGCATAGAGTCTCTCAACAGGGGAAGAGCAAAAAACACCAAGGCATAAACGTAATCCTTGGTGATGAATAGGGTTAAGGCTAGAGAGAGTAGTAGGAGAGGCCGCTGAATAGATCTGGTCACCATAATCAAGTTTCGATAAAATAAGGGTAGAATGTAGGCGAAGGAGAGTTCGACGATCAGCTCCCCATGAAAATGAGCAAGGGTTTTAAGAAGGTTCAGCTGGCTGTGACAAGTTGCCTTCAGAGAGGTAATGTGAGGTTTCCAGGAAAACCTACGGTCAAAGAGGAGGCCCAGAAACCTGACTCTATCACGTTCAGGGATACGGGAGCCATAGAGGTACAAAGGATGATCGGAGATGACAGAGCGTCTAGTGAAAGTAATTTGGTGCGTTTTGGTACTGGAAAATTTAAACCCATGTGTGGTGGCCCAATTGGAAACACGGTCGACCGCATGCTGGAGAGAAACTGTAATGAGGTGACAGTCGGCGCCTGCACAGGCAACAGCGAAGTCATCGACATAGAGTGATGACGAAATATTTGATGGAAGACTAGAGGTCATATCATTTATAGCAAGGAGAAAAAGCGTTGTGCTCAGAACACATCCCTGGGGGACACCTTCAGCTTGGATAAAGTTATGGGAGAGTACATTATTAACCTGAACATGGAAATGTCTGTCAGTTAAAAAGTTCTTAAGGAAGGATGGTAGATTGCCTCGGAGGCCTAAGGAGTGGGCTTGGGCCAAAATATTATACCTCCAAGTTGTGTCATATGCCTTCTCAAGGTCAAAAAATATGGCAGTAACTGAGTGGTTATTCACAAAGGCATTACGAACATATGCATCCAAGCGTAGTAAGGGGTCTATGGTAGAACGTCCCTTACAAAAGCCATATTGATGAGTAGAGAGACTGTTGTGTGTCTCTAAATACCACACTAAACGTCTATTTACCAGGCGTTCCATCACTTTGCAAACTGCACTGGTAAGAGCAATGGGACGATAGTGGTAGGCTTCATGTCTCGTAGTGCCCGGTTTGCGGAAAGGGAGAACAATGGCAGATTTCTACAGCTGTGGAAGATTGAAAAGGCGTAATAGGATTGCAAGGGCTGACTGATGTAAATGTTGTAGCATACGAATATGAATGTCGTCGGGCCCAGCTGCCGATGATCGGCAAGCTGAGAGTGTTGCCTCCAGTTCTTGAAGTGTAAAAGGCACATTATACTGTTCATCTCTGAGAGAAGAAAAGTCCAAGGGTGCTAACTCTCTGGCAGACTTTGAGGAAAGAAACGAGGAGCATAGATGGAGCCCCAGAGAAATACGGACGAGATGATTGCCAATTTCATTGGCAACATCTAGTGGGTTTGCTATATCAACACCGGCAACCAGCAGAACAGGAGCCGGGTCAAGAGAATATTTACCACTCAGTTTTCGTACATTTTTCCAGACTGCACTCATAGAGGAAGCAGAGGTGATGGTGGAGACATAATCTCGCCAGCAAGTGCGTTTAGCATCACGGATGACACGGCGAGCGATCACACGCTTCTGCTTAAAATCAAGAAGTCTCTCCGTGGTTCTATTGTACCGGTACCTGCCCCACGCAGCGCGTTTCAAACGTACTGCTCAAGCACAAGCAGGAGACCACCAAGGCACGCATTTCTGAGAATGCCTGCCCGAAGTTTGGGGTATAGAATGAGAAGCTGTGGTTAAAATGGAGGACGAGAAGAGGTGTAAAAGCTCATCAATGGAGGACAAAGAAGGAACCTCACTAAAAACAGTTGTGAGTAAAGGTTCCAATTTGCCTGATCAAATTGCCAGCGTGGGACACAAAGAGGTGGTGAATGTGAAAGGGAAGTAAGAATGATTGGGAAATGATCGCTGTCATGTAAATCCAGGAGAACAGACCAGGTGAAGTCTAATGCGGTGGAGGAAGAGCAGACTGAGAGATCGATGCAAGAGAGAGTGTGAGTCCGAGGATCAAAATGGGTGTGAGTACCTGTATTTAAAACATGGAGGGGGTGGGTAGCAAGAAAAGCCTTTAACTGAATGCCACGGGAATCACAGTGAGACCCCCCCAGAGGAAATGATGGGCATTAAAATCGCCAAGTAACAGAAGCAGTGGCGGTAATGACGAAACAAGAAAGGCAATATCCGGAATAGATAATGCCCGAGAAGGAGAGAGATATAAAGAACAGAGTGTATACCACCTATGCAAGTGGATACGGGCTGCTGTGTAATGCAGCGAAGTACAAACAAATAGCTGATGGTACGGAATATCAGTGGGTAGAAGAAGGGCACTTTCATTAAAGGTCTCATCAGGAAAAGGATCTGAAGAATACAATAAATTATAGCCTGAGATGGGATATATAACAGCAGAGTGCAATTTTGGCTCCTGTAACCAAACACCAACAGGGGAAAACTGGGAGAGTAACATCTGAAGCTCACCCCGATTACCCCTGAGGCCGCATATATTCCACTGTAAATAGGCCATAATTGGCAATGATAAAGATACCTGAAATCCGCAGGTAAGGGTTCCTATGGACTAGAGGGGTTATAAAAGTCCACATGCGGAGGCAGCGGAAAACGTTCAAGCAGTGAAGGAACGGTGTGTTGTGAAGAAAGGAGTTGCGCAGATGGAGGAGAGGAGAGAGAATGAACAGAGGCTGGATCAGTGTCCATTGACGGTTTGGTCTCTGCAATATATTCAAAGATTGCTTCAAGTGTTTCGGAATTCACAGACGTCATATGGGAGACAATACTGAAGATGGTAGGGGGAGGATGAGTAAAGATTGGAACTGTAATGGACTGTACCAAGGTAGGGGGGGGCGAAAGGGTGGAGGGAACTGGAGAAGAAGCGTGGAAAGGGACAGAAGAGGCAGAAACCTGGGAGGTGGCAGAAGAGGATGAAACTTGGGAGGGAACAGGGGAGGAAGGTACAGTACAAGGAGGAGGGTGAACCTCTACACCTGTAACAGAGCCAGTGAGAGGGGAAGAACCAGATACAGAGACAGGGAAGGTAAAATGAGGAGGTGGAAGAAGGGAAGGAGGGGTTAAAGGACCTTTTTTTGACCTCTGAGAAGTAGAGGGACGATTGGGAGGAGGTGTAGTACGAGATCTCGTCGATACTGAGGCTTGTGAGGGAGAACACGAAGAAGCGAGAACAGACTGAGGCATTGAAGTAGGGACGTCTGAGCCTAGGACAGCGAAAGAATTAGATACAGGAGTGACTATGGGAGAGGTAACCACAGAGGAGGTTGCAGAAGATGGGACCCCAGAAGTGGGGGGATGTTTCGAAACATGGGAATAAGAAACATGAGTCTCCCTTGGAGGTGGAGATGAGAAACTGCCATGGCATAAAGGAGACCTTCTGCCTCTTTGAGGTAACGGATTTCCCGCTCATTTAAGTAGACTTGGCAACGGCGAGAGTACGAAGGGTGAGCCTCATGACAATTAAGGCAAGAGGGAGGTCGATTGCAAGATATATTAGAATGGTCATCGGCAACACAGACTGGGCATTCGGCTATAGATCTGCAATATTTCGCTGGATGGCCAAATCGCCAGCAATTTCTACACTGTTGCGGTGTAGGGATCACCTTTCGAACTTGTAACCGATGTCCTGTTACATAAACTGAGGATAGGAGTTCTCGGCTGTCAAAAGTTAAATGAGCCACATTGCTAGGGTATCGTCTCTGCCCATGGGCAGGAAGAACATAAGTGTCTACCTTGAGGATTGGGAGATCTTGGAGTTCCAGCTGTTCAAGAATGTCATTGCCACATGTCTGGAAATTTTGTTGAACTATGGTATGGGGCAGAATGACGGTACCACTACAAGAATTGAGGGAATGATGTGTTTCAATAGTGACAGGAACAGTATCGATATGGGAAAGAAGAGAAAGATCATGAGCTTGGGTAGCATTCTGTACAGTGATGATGCGTGTACCACTCTTAAGAGCATGAAAAGAAATATCTTTACCAACATGGCGTAGGAGTGCCTTGTCAATACTATGGTCGGAAAGATAGGCAGTAGAGGAAGTCGGTCGTAAAGTTAAGAATTTAGTCCATTGTGAATTCTGAAACTGATCGTGGAAAGGGAGTGCAGGACGTGTCGATCTTTTCTGAGAAGAACGAGAAGGTGGAGAAGTATCATCAGCAGGTTATTCTCGTTGGTGTTTAGGCGTGGGACCAGAGTTGGTCCGACGTGGAACGGGCTGGCGATTCGAAAATTGCCACACTTTAAAGGGAGAGGCCAGAACCTTAGTCAAAGGAGAGCGCAGGTCAGATAAATCGAAGGAGTCAGTCGAAACCTCAGTACCTGAAGCGGGTGTGGAAACAGCACCGGCAAGAGGTATAGAGGCATGAGGAATGTCCGAAGAGTGGTCCAAAGACGAGGCGGGGTCAGAACGGGGTGCGGTATCAAGAAGGGGCCCAGGGGTAGCAGGTTCATGAACTAGGGCTGCCATGGTTAGGTTACTTCTTTCTTTTTGTTTTTAAGAAAAAAAATAGAAAAAAAAATAAAAATAAAAAAGAATAAAAAAAAGGGGGGACCGGGGAGGGATAGTTTCTAGGAGGAATGAAAGAGCCAGAAATCTCCCTCCGCGCCCAAGAGGACCTCAGCACCGCAAGTAGCGCAGATGCAGCATGCAACCCATGCCATACCCTACCCAACATGCCAGTAAACCAGCAATCTGGGATAGCAACCTCACATCTGCCGGATACCCACCACAAAGCATACCTCCTTTGGCCACCACCCCCGGAATCCGAAAGGTGGCTTCCAGAGATACACCCGTCGCCCGAGAGACACCAAATCCACCCTCCGGGATACTGTAGAGGGATCCTGACATCCCCAGGCAATCCAGATTCCACGGTAAACTACGCCACCGCCAAGAATCTCAACGGAATGGGATGGACCCCGGTACCCTTTCCCCTACCTAGGAACTAGCGTGCCTGTGGGGAAAAATCCCAAAGGCCAAAAAGGAAGGGCAAAAGGGAGGGGTGGGGAGGAGGAGGAGGAAAGGAAAAAGGGGAGGATGGGGAGGATGGGAGAGGGAAGGGGGGATTGGGGGGTAATTAGGTTCGGTCTGAGGAAGGAGACCGACAGGTCTAATTCCTCAGACCAAGAGCCTCTTCACCACGCCAAGGAGCCCCCCTTGAAGAGGGGAATGGGAGATAATAAAGTTTGATTTGATGAACAAGAACGTAGCTCCAAGAGTTTAAATGTTATGATTAAACTCTCCCAAGAGGCCCAGTAACTATAATCAACACCATCCAAGGCCCAGTAGCTAGAACTTAACTCAATCCAAAACTGAAAACATTTACTCTGTAACACACTCAGAAATTTAAGCCAATGGAGCAAAGCATAAATTTGCCAAATTTGAGGTCAAAAAAGTAAATTTCATTATTTTAAAGTCGAAAAAACAATAAGAATCTTTCTTTAGGTAGGATATACTAGTTGATAATTTGGAGCAGGTTCAAAAAGTCACCCCTGAGTTATCCAACGAAAGTCAGTATCGCAATCTGTTCATTAATACTTGCAAATTTGAACAACCAACACAATATCAACGCAAAACTATCACTGGGTACAATACACTGGTGATTAGTTTTTAAGCTGATCAAAAGAGGCATTCTACAGATACCGAACAGAGATCAAAATCCTAATTTATTAAATTATATATATGTATATATATATATATATATATATATATATATATATATATATATATATATATATATATATATATATATATATATATATATATATATATATATATATATATATATATATATATATATATATATATATATATATATATATATATATATATATATATATATATATATATATATATATGGTGTGCCGAATAGGCAGAACTTGCCATCTTGGCTTAAATAGCAACGCTCATCTTGCCATATAGAACAAGTGAAAATTTGTGTATGCAATAATTTCGCCAAAATCATTCTGAACCTAACGATAAAAATATATTTTACTGTGTTTGTTTAGTATTAAATTATTATAAACAAATCTAAAATATATTTAGTTGGGTTAGGCTAAAATAAATTGTTCTTGTTATAATAAGGTTAGGTAAGTTTTCTAAGATTCTTTTGGAGCAAAATTAAAAAATTTTACATTAACATTAATGAAAAAAACATATCTTTAAACGTATAAGAGAAAATTTTAGAAAGGACTTAATTTTAAATGAGTTCTTGCTAATTGACCAGTTTTACATATTCGGCACGACATATATATATATATATATATATATATATATGCAAAACAACCACTCTGAAAGAATAGAGAAATTCCAAGCGCTTTCGTGACTACTCACATTATCACATTCCTTGATAATGTGAGTAGTCACGAACGCGCTTGGAATTTCTCTATTCTTTCAGAGTGGTTGTTTTGCATATTTTGAAATCACCTGTTTACTGTGATCTTATTGCATATATATATATATATATATATATATATATATATATATATATATATATATATATATATATATATATATATATATATATATATATATATATATATATATATATATATATATATATATATATATATATATATATATATATATATATATATATATATATATATATATATATATAAACAGATCGGCTGTTTCCCACCGAGGCAGGGTGACCAAAGAATTAATAAACACTTTCATCACCACACACACCATCACTGTCTTGCCAGAGGCATTGCACTTCCCACCTCCAAGACTCAATCTGGCTAACTTCTTACCTTAAATCCCTTCATAAATATTACTCTGCTCACACTTCAACAGCATGTCAAGTCATAGAAACCATTTGCCTCCTATTTAACATGCTCAAACATGCTTTCTTGCTTCCTTTACCCCCTCCATCCAGCCTTTCCCAGGAAGACCCCCTACCCCATCTTCCTTCCCTCTACAATTTAAATACCCTCTATTCCTCCTTTCTAAATGTCCGAACCTCCTCAACCCTTCCTGAGCCCTCTGGTTAATACTACTTTTGGATACTCCCCACTTCCTTCTAATCTCCAAGCTATGGATTCTCTGCATAATATAAACACCACACATTGTCCTCAGACACGACATCTCTACTGCCTCCATCCTTCTCCTTGTTGCAACATTCACTACCCATATAAAAGCGTTGGTACCACTATTCTCTCATACATTTCCCTCTTTGCTTCCATGGATAACCATGACACCACTCCAAAATATCTAAACACATTCACTTTCTCCATACTCTCTTCCTCCAGTCTTATATCAAATCTCCTGCATTACCTATTTTTATTTTTATCCTCATAACCTTGCTTTTTCCTATGCTTACTTTAAATTTCATTCTTTTACATATCCTCCCAAATTCATCCACCAACCTTTGCAACTTCTCATCAGAATTTCAGAATCTCCCAACAGTGTTATCAGCAAAAAAGCAACTGTGATAACTTCCACTTCCTGTTAGATTTTTTATCTTTTAATCCCACTCCTCATCCCATACCCAACCAATCACTTTTCTTACAGCTCCAACCATGGTGACATCACGCATCCCTGTCTAAGGCCTACTTTTACTGGGAAATAATCTCTCTCTCCTACATACTCTAACCTGAGCCTCACTATCCTTGTAAAAACTCTTAACTGCTTGCAGTAGCCTACCTCCTATTCCACACACTTACAACATCTGCACGTTGCTTTCCTATCCACCCTATTATATGCCTTTTCTAAAACCCATAAGAACATAAGAACATAAGAAAAGAGGAACACTGCAGCAGGCCTGTTGGCCCATACTAGGCAGGTCCTTTACAATTCATCCCACTAACAAACATTTGATCAACCCAACTTTCAATGCCACCCAAGAAACAAGCTCCGATGTGCAAGTCCCACTCAAATCCAACCCCTCCCACTCATGTACTTATCCAACCCAAATTTGAAACTACCCAAAGTCCTAGCCTCAATAACCCAACTAGGTAGACTGTTCCACTCATAAGAACATAAGAACATAAGAATGTAGGAACACTGCAGAAGGCCTACTGGCCCATACGAGGCAGGTCCTTATCAAAACGACATCTACCTAAAGCTACTCAAGAAACAACTCCCGCACCCCCCAACACCAATCAAACCCAGCCCCTCCCGCTCATATATTTGTCCAGTCTCTTCTTAATGCTACCCAAGGTCCTAGCCTCTATCACCCCACTGGGAAGACTGTTCCACGCATCTACAACTCTGTTAGAAAACCAGTACTTACCTATGTCCTTTCTAAATCTAAATTTATCCAACTTAAATCCATTATTCCTGGTTCTTACCTGGTTCGACACCCTCAGTACTTTATTAATGTCTCCCTTGTTTATGCCCGTCATCCACTTATACACTTCAATGATATCTCCCCTCATTCTACGCCTCTCCAGAGAGTGGAGATTTAAGGCTTTAAGTCTATCTTCATACGGGAGGTTCCTTACACAGTAAATCATTTTAGTCATTCTTCTCTGTATGTTCTCTAATGAGTCTGTCCATCCTGTAGTAAGGGGACCAAAACTGAGCAGCATAATCTAAATGAGGCCTCACTAGTGATGTATAGAGCTGTAAAATAACTTTTGGACTTCTGTTACTTATACTTCTTGAGATAAATCCAAGTAATCTGTTGGCCTTGTTGCGCACACTGAGGCACTGCTGTCTTGGCTTTAGATTTCTGCTTACCATGACTCCCAAGTCTTTTTCACATTCTGTATGACCAAGCTCTACTTCACCTAGATTATAGCTTCGAGGGTTATTTTCATTACCAAGGGCAAGTACCTTACACTTATCCACATTAAACTTCATCTGCCATTTCTCAGACCAAGACATTAATTTGTTCAAATCGTCCTGGAGTTCATTGATATCCTCCTCAGAGTGAATTATACGGCCTATCTTTGTATCATCAGCAAACTTACTCATGTCACTAGTAATCCCTTCATCAAGGTCATTAATGTAAATTATGAACAATAGAGGGCCTAAAACTGATCCTTGTGGAACGCCACTAGTGACTAATCCCCATTCAGATTTCACTCCATTAATGGTAACTCTCTGCTTTCTATTGGTAAGCCATGCCTCAATCCATGCTAGAACTTTACCTCCTATACCATGAGCTGCCACTTTTCTTTAGAGTCTCTTGTGAGGTACTCTGTCGAAGGCTTTACTAAAATCCAAATAAACAATTGAGACACTTATGCAACACATGGGAATCTTTATTGAAGAAACGTTTCGCCACACAGTGGCTTCATCAGTCCAATACAAAGTAGAAATGGGTAAGGAGAGTAGAAGTATGAGGTAATCAGTCCCTCAACCTGGATTCGATGTGTTCAGTCCATCACTCTTGTAGTAAGTGCAGCATAGGGCCAGAGAGGTGGCTTATATACTGCGGTGAGATGAGTTGAAGCAGGAGGAGGCGGGATCTTAGTGGGACCTGCCACTAATGTAAGTAGGTCATCGTCCAAAGGTTTGGGCAAGCGTTGAAGTCTTTGTACCAAGATTCCATGATGTTGCAGTGTCTGACAGATGTGATGAATGGTTTTGAAACCGACAAGTTGAAGAATTGAGACACTTATGCAACACATGGGAATCTTTATTGAAGAAACGTTTCGCCACACAGTGGCTTCATCAGTCCAATACAAAGTAGAAATGGGTAAGGAGAGTAGAAGTATGAGGTAATCAGTCCCTCAACCTGGATTCGATGTGTTCAGTCCATCACTCTTGTAGTAAGTGCAGCATAGGGCCAGAGAGGTGGCTTATATACTGCGGTGAGATGAGTTGAAGCAGGAGGAGGCGGGATCTTAGTGGGACCTGCCACTAATGTAAGTAGGTCATCGTCCAAAGGTTTGGGCAAGCGTTGAAGTCTTTGTACCAAGATTCCATGATGTTGCAGTGTCTGACAGATGTGATGAATGGTTTTGAAAACCGACAAGTTGAAGAATTGAGACACTTATGCAACACATGGGAATCTTTATTGAAGAAACGTTTCGCCACACAGTGGCTTCATCAGTCCAATACAAAGTAGAAATGGGTAAGGAGAGTAGAAGTATGAGGTAATCAGTCCCTCAACCTGGATTCGATGTGTTCAGTCCATCACTCTTGTAGTAAGTGCAGCATAGGGCCAGAGAGGTGGCTTATATACTGCGGTGAGATGAGTTGAAGCAGGAGGAGGCGGGATCTTAGTGGGACCTGCCACTAATGTAAGTAGGTCATCGTCCAAAGGTTTGGGCAAGCGTTGAAGTCTTTGTACCAAGATTCCATGATGTTGCAGTGTCTGACAGATGTGATGAATGGTTTTGAAAACCGACAAGTTGAAGAATTGAGACACTTATGCAACACATGGGAATCTTTATTGAAGAAACGTTTCGCCACACAGTGGCTTCATCAGTCCAATACAAAGTAGAAATGGGTAAGGAGAGTAGAAGTATGAGGTAATCAGTCCCTCAACCTGGATTCGATGTGTTCAGTCCATCACTCTTGTAGTAAGTGCAGCATAGGGCCAGAGAGGTGGCTTATATACTGCGGTGAGATGAGTTGAAGCAGGAGGAGGCGGGATCTTAGTGGGACCTGCCACTAATGTAAGTAGGTCATCGTCCAAAGGTTTGGGCAAGCGTTGAAGTCTTTGTACCAAGATTCCATGATGTTGCAGTGTCTGACAGATGTGATGAATGGTTTTGAAAACCGACAAGTTGAAGAATTGAGACACTTATGCAACACATGGGAATCTTTATTGAAGAAACGTTTCGCCACACAGTGGCTTCATCAGTCCAATACAAAGTAGAAATGGGTAAGGAGAGTAGAAGTATGAGGTAATCAGTCCCTCAACCTGGATTCGATGTGTTCAGTCCATCACTCTTGTAGTAAGTGCAGCATAGGGCCAGAGAGGTGGCTTATATACTGCGGTGAGATGAGTTGAAGCAGGAGGAGGCGGGATCTTAGTGGGACCTGCCACTAATGTAAGTAGGTCATCGTCCAAAGGTTTGGGCAAGCGTTGAAGTCTTTGTACCAAGATTCCATGATGTTGCAGTGTCTGACAGATGTGATGAATGGTTTTGAAAACCGACAAGTTGAAGAATTGAGACACTTATGCAACACATGGGAATCTTTATTGAAGAAACGTTTCGCCACACAGTGGCTTCATCAGTCCAATACAAAGTAGAAATGGGTAAGGAGAGTAGAAGTATGAGGTAATCAGTCCCTCAACCTGGATTCGATGTGTTCAGTCCATCACTCTTGTAGTAAGTGCAGCATAGGGCCAGAGAGGTGGCTTATATACTGCGGTGAGATGAGTTGAAGCAGGAGGAGGCGGGATCTTAGTGGGACCTGCCACTAATGTAAGTAGGTCATCGTCCAAAGGTTTGGGCAAGCGTTGAAGTCTTTGTACCAAGATTCCATGATGTTGCAGTGTCTGACAGATGTGATGAATGGTTTTGAAAACCGACAAGTTGAAGAATTGAGACACTTATGCAACACATGGGAATCTTTATTGAAGAAACGTTTCGCCACACAGTGGCTTCATCAGTCCAATACAAAGTAGAAATGGGTAAGGAGAGTAGAAGTATGAGGTAATCAGTCCCTCAACCTGGATTCGATGTGTTCAGTCCATCACTCTTGTAGTAAGTGCAGCATAGGGCCAGAGAGGTGGCTTATATACTGCGGTGAGATGAGTTGAAGCAGGAGGAGGCGGGATCTTAGTGGGACCTGCCACTAATGTAAGTAGGTCATCGTCCAAAGGTTTGGGCAAGCGTTGAAGTCTTTGTACCAAGATTCCATGATGTTGCAGTGTCTGACAGATGTGATGAATGGTTTTGAAAACCGACAAGTTGAAGAATTGAGACACTTATGCAACACATGGGAATCTTTATTGAAGAAACGTTTCGCCACACAGTGGCTTCATCAGTCCAATACAAAGTAGAAATGGGTAAGGAGAGTAGAAGTATGAGGTAATCAGTCCCTCAACCTGGATTCGATGTGTTCAGTCCATCACTCTTGTAGTAAGTGCAGCATAGGGCCAGAGAGGTGGCTTATATACTGCGGTGAGATGAGTTGAAGCAGGAGGAGGCGGGATCTTAGTGGGACCTGCCACTAATGTAAGTAGGTCATCGTCCAAAGGTTTGGGCAAGCGTTGAAGTCTTTGTACCAAGATTCCATGATGTTGCAGTGTCTGACAGATGTGATGAATGGTTTTGAAAACCGACAAGTTGAAGAATTGAGACACTTATGCAACACATGGGAATCTTTATTGAAGAAACGTTTCGCCACACAGTGGCTTCATCAGTCCAATACAAAGTAGAAATGGGTAAGGAGAGTAGAAGTATGAGGTAATCAGTCCCTCAACCTGGATTCGATGTGTTCAGTCCATCACTCTTGTAGTAAGTGCAGCATAGGGCCAGAGAGGTGGCTTATATACTGCGGTGAGATGAGTTGAAGCAGGAGGAGGCGGGATCTTAGTGGGACCTGCCACTAATGTAAGTAGGTCATCGTCCAAAGGTTTGGGCAAGCGTTGAAGTCTTTGTACCAAGATTCCATGATGTTGCAGTGTCTGACAGATGTGATGAATGGTTTTGAAAACCGACAAGTTGAAGAATTGAGACACTTATGCAACACATGGGAATCTTTATTGAAGAAACGTTTCGCCACACAGTGGCTTCATCAGTCCAATACAAAGTAGAAATGGGTAAGGAGAGTAGAAGTATGAGGTAATCAGTCCCTCAACCTGGATTCGATGTGTTCAGTCCATCACTCTTGTAGTAAGTGCAGCATAGGGCCAGAGAGGTGGCTTATATACTGCGGTGAGATGAGTTGAAGCAGGAGGAGGCGGGATCTTAGTGGGACCTGCCACTAATGTAAGTAGGTCATCGTCCAAAGGTTTGGGCAAGCGTTGAAGTCTTTGTACCAAGATTCCATGATGTTGCAGTGTCTGACAGATGTGATGAATGGTTTTGAAAACCGACAAGTTGAAGAATTGAGACACTTATGCAACACATGGGAATCTTTATTGAAGAAACGTTTCGCCACACAGTGGCTTCATCAGTCCAATACAAAGTAGAAATGGGTAAGGAGAGTAGAAGTATGAGGTAATCAGTCCCTCAACCTGGATTCGATGTGTTCAGTCCATCACTCTTGTAGTAAGTGCAGCATAGGGCCAGAGAGGTGGCTTATATACTGCGGTGAGATGAGTTGAAGCAGGAGGAGGCGGGATCTTAGTGGGACCTGCCACTAATGTAAGTAGGTCATCGTCCAAAGGTTTGGGCAAGCGTTGAAGTCTTTGTACCAAGATTCCATGATGTTGCAGTGTCTGACAGATGTGATGAATGGTTTTGAAAACCGACAAGTTGAAGAATTGAGACACTTATGCAACACATGGGAATCTTTATTGAAGAAACGTTTCGCCACACAGTGGCTTCATCAGTCCAATACAAAGTAGAAATGGGTAAGGAGAGTAGAAGTATGAGGTAATCAGTCCCTCAACCTGGATTCGATGTGTTCAGTCCATCACTCTTGTAGTAAGTGCAGCATAGGGCCAGAGAGGTGGCTTATATACTGCGGTGAGATGAGTTGAAGCAGGAGGAGGCGGGATCTTAGTGGGACCTGCCACTAATGTAAGTAGGTCATCGTCCAAAGGTTTGGGCAAGCGTTGAAGTCTTTGTACCAAGATTCCATGATGTTGCAGTGTCTGACAGATGTGATGAATGGTTTTGAAAACCGACAAGTTGAAGAATTGAGACACTTATGCAACACATGGGAATCTTTATTGAAGAAACGTTTCGCCACACAGTGGCTTCATCAGTCCAATACAAAGTAGAAATGGGTAAGGAGAGTAGAAGTATGAGGTAATCAGTCCCTCAACCTGGATTCGATGTGTTCAGTCCATCACTCTTGTAGTAAGTGCAGCATAGGGCCAGAGAGGTGGCTTATATACTGCGGTGAGATGAGTTGAAGCAGGAGGAGGCGGGATCTTAGTGGGACCTGCCACTAATGTAAGTAGGTCATCGTCCAAAGGTTTGGGCAAGCGTTGAAGTCTTTGTACCAAGATTCCATGATGTTGCAGTGTCTGACAGATGTGATGAATGGTTTTGAAAACCGACAAGTTGAAGAATTGAGACACTTATGCAACACATGGGAATCTTTATTGAAGAAACGTTTCGCCACACAGTGGCTTCATCAGTCCAATACAAAGTAGAAATGGGTAAGGAGAGTAGAAGTATGAGGTAATCAGTCCCTCAACCTGGATTCGATGTGTTCAGTCCATCACTCTTGTAGTAAGTGCAGCATAGGGCCAGAGAGGTGGCTTATATACTGCGGTGAGATGAGTTGAAGCAGGAGGAGGCGGGATCTTAGTGGGACCTGCCACTAATGTAAGTAGGTCATCGTCCAAAGGTTTGGGCAAGCGTTGAAGTCTTTGTACCAAGATTCCATGATGTTGCAGTGTCTGACAGATGTGATGAATGGTTTTGAAAACCGACAAGTTGAAGAATTGAGACACTTATGCAACACATGGGAATCTTTATTGAAGAAACGTTTCGCCACACAGTGGCTTCATCAGTCCAATACAAAGTAGAAATGGGTAAGGAGAGTAGAAGTATGAGGTAATCAGTCCCTCAACCTGGATTCGATGTGTTCAGTCCATCACTCTTGTAGTAAGTGCAGCATAGGGCCAGAGAGGTGGCTTATATACTGCGGTGAGATGAGTTGAAGCAGGAGGAGGCGGGATCTTAGTGGGACCTGCCACTAATGTAAGTAGGTCATCGTCCAAAGGTTTGGGCAAGCGTTGAAGTCTTTGTACCAAGATTCCATGATGTTGCAGTGTCTGACAGATGTGATGAATGGTTTTGAAAACCGACAAGTTGAAGAATTGAGACACTTATGCAACACATGGGAATCTTTATTGAAGAAACGTTTCGCCACACAGTGGCTTCATCAGTCCAATACAAAGTAGAAATGGGTAAGGAGAGTAGAAGTATGAGGTAATCAGTCCCTCAACCTGGATTCGATGTGTTCAGTCCATCACTCTTGTAGTAAGTGCAGCATAGGGCCAGAGAGGTGGCTTATATACTGCGGTGAGATGAGTTGAAGCAGGAGGAGGCGGGATCTTAGTGGGACCTGCCACTAATGTAAGTAGGTCATCGTCCAAAGGTTTGGGCAAGCGTTGAAGTCTTTGTACCAAGATTCCATGATGTTGCAGTGTCTGACAGATGTGATGAATGGTTTTGAAAACCGACAAGTTGAAGAATTGAGACACTTATGCAACACATGGGAATCTTTATTGAAGAAACGTTTCGCCACACAGTGGCTTCATCAGTCCAATACAAAGTAGAAATGGGTAAGGAGAGTAGAAGTATGAGGTAATCAGTCCCTCAACCTGGATTCTACTTTGTATTGGACTGATGAAGCCACTGTGCGGCGAAACGTTTCTTCAATAAAGATTCCCATGTGTTGCATAAGTGTCTCAATTCTTCAACTTGTCGGTTTTCAAAACCATTCATCACATCTGTCAGACACTGCAACATCATGGAATCTTGGTACAAAGACTTCAACGCTTGCCCAAACCTTTGGACGATGACCTACTTACATTAGTGGCAGGTCCCACTAAGATCCCGCCTCCTCCTGCTTCAACTCATCTCACCGCAGTATATAAGCCACCTCTCTGGCCCTATGCTGCACTTACTACAAGAGTGATGGACTGAACACATCGAATCCAGGTTGAGGGACTGATTACCTCATACTTCTACTCTCCTTACCCATTTCTACTTTGTATTGGACTGATGAAGCCACTGTGTGGCGAAACGTTTCTTCAATAAAGATTCCCATGTGTTGCATAAGTGTCTCAATTCTTCAACTTGTCGGTTTTCAAAACCATTCATCACATCTGTCAGACACTGCAACATCATGGAATCTTGGTACAAAGACTTCAACGCTTGCCCAAACCTTTGGACGATGACCTACTTACATTAGTGGCAGGTCCCACTAAGATCCCGCCTCCTCCTGCTTCAACTCATCTCACCGCAGTATATAAGCCACCTCTCTGGCCCTATGCTGCACTTACTACAAGAGTGATGGACTGAACACATCGAATCCAGGTTGAGGGACTGATTACCTCATACTTCTACTCTCCTTACCCATTTCTACTTTGTATTGGACTGATGAAGCCACTGTGTGGCGAAACGTTTCTTCAATAAAGATTCCCATGTGTTGCATAAGTGTCTCAATTCTTCAACTTGTCGGTTTTCAAAACCATTCATCACATCTGTCAGACACTGCAACATCATGGAATCTTGGTACAAAGACTTCAACGCTTGCCCAAACCTTTGGACGATGACCTACTTACATTAGTGGCAGGTCCCACTAAGATCCCGCCTCCTCCTGCTTCAACTCATCTCACCGCAGTATATAAGCCACCTCTCTGGCCCTATGCTGCACTTACTACAAGAGTGATGGACTGAACACATCGAATCCAGGTTGAGGGACTGATTACCTCATACTTCTACTCTCCTTACCCATTTCTACTTTGTATTGGACTGATGAAGCCACTGTGCGGCGAAACGTTTCTTCAATAAAGATTCCCATGTGTTGCATAAGTGTCTCAATTCTTCAACTTGTCGGTTTTCAAAACCATTCATCACTCTAATAACTTGCCCACTATAGATGTCAGGCTTATTGGACGGTAATTTGAAGGAATGGACTTATTCCCTGATTTGAATATAGGAACCACATTAGCCATCTTCCACAACTCTGGCACAACACTGGTAAGGATGGACGCATTGAATACACTCGTTAATGGCTGACTAAGCTCCATCTTGCATTCCTTAAGTACCCTTGAAAACAACTCATCGGGTCCCGGGGACTTATTTTGTTTCAGTTTGTCTATCTGTTTAATAACCATGTCCCTCGTGACAGTAATATTAGTTAACTTAGATTCATCAGGAACTAAATAATTGTTAATTACTGGAATCTCATTTACATCTTCCTGTGTAAAAACTGACAAAAAATAGTCATTAAATAAGGAGCACATTTCCAGTTCATTATCCGTCAGCTGTTCATTCCCAGATTTCAGAGGTCCTACTTTTTCCTTCACCTTCGTCCTATACACTTGAAAGAACCCCTTTGGATTAGTCTTTGATTCATTAGCAACTCTAATTTCATAGTCACGTTTAGCCTTTCTAATCGCCTTTTTTACTTCTCTTTTAAGCTGAACATATTGGTCAGTAATGTTAACCTCTCCTCTTCTGATGCGCCTATAAATTCCCCTTTTCTCCCCTAATAGATGCTTTAGCCTCCTGTTAACCCATTTGGGATCGTTATTATTAGACCTAATTTCTCTCTGGGGAATGTATATACTCTGGGCACTGTGTACATTATTAAGAAAACAATCATAAAAGCAGATCCCTTCATATTCATAAGTATGATTATCGTCAATAAAATCATTAGCTTGATAACCCCAATCAAGATTAGACAGATGTTCCCTAAGTCCATTATAATCGGCAGAACGAAAATCAGGGATTTTTACTGTATTATCATTATTCTTGCATTCCCAATTAATGCTAAAGGTGATGGATTTGTGATCACTTGCGCCAAGCTCTTCAGTGATCTCCAGATTATTCACGAGTGTTTCCTTATTTGACAAGACTAGGTCTAGCAAATTATTACCCCTGGTAGGCTCAGTTACACTCTGTTTCAGAAAACAGTCCTGAACTGTTTCCATGAAGTCACTGGACTCTAGATTACCTGTCAAAGAATTCCAGTCAATTTGGCTAAAGTTAAAGTCCCCTACTATGACTATGTTACTGTGTCCAGAAGCCCTAACAATTTCGTCCCAAAGAAGTCTCCCTCTATCGTGATCCAAGCCTGGAGGTAGGTATATTACACCTAGAATTAGTTTTTCTTGACCCTCCACGAACTCTACCCAAACAGACTCTGTTACTGCTCCATCTATTTTTATACCTGTTTTTATGCAACAATTAATATTTTCTCGAACATACAATGCAACTGAAACCTCTTTACCCCTACTTATATGCTTCACTGTAAACACTTGGTCTACACATCCCTACCCTTCCTAAAGCCACCTTGTTCATCTACGATCCTGCTTTCAGTCTTAGTCTTAATTCTTTAAATAACAGCTTTACCATAAACTTTACCTGGTATACTCAAGCTTATTCGTCTATAATTCTTAAACTCTTTTTTCCTCTTTACCTTCATACAAATGAATTACATATGCTCTCTGCCAATCTCTTGGTACCTTCCCCTCTTTCATACTTTTATTAAATGAAAGCACTAACCATTCGAAAACTTTATTCCCACCTGCTTTTAATATATCTGTCTTGAGCCCATCATTCCTTGCTATTTCACTCCCTTTCATTCCACCCACAGAATCACGCACTTCAATCACACTCATATCTGACTCTACCTCACTTTTAAAAGATGATGTACCTCCCTGGCCAATGCACGAAATCAGAGTTTTCATAAGTTCATCAACATTTAATATTTCCTCAAAATATTCCTCCATCTTCCCAATACCTCCAACTTTTCGTCAAATGACTCCCCTTTTATATTTTTAACTGTCAAATTTATTCGTTCCCCAGGTTTTCTCAACTTATTAACCTCATTCCAAAATTTTTCCTTATTTTCAGAAAAATTCGTTGACAGCATCTCCTTTTGCTCTCCTTTTACATTCCTTCACCACGCCAGTAACCTCTTTTCTCTCCACATACTCCTCCCTCTTTATATCACTTCTGCTTTGAAAAAAAAAAACTCGTCTGGTAACGTTTTCTCAATATACTCTTTACTTCATCATTCCACTAGTTGCTTCTTTTCCCTCCTTCACCCACACTCTTACTGTGGAAAATACTGTATATATATTTTCCAGAAATTCAGTATTTATATGTAAATAGATGGCCATACTGTATTTAATAATATTTATGTCATAGAAAACGGAAAGCCTGCGTCTGCTCAGACGAGGCTCGCCATCTTGGTTTTGAATTTTGTACAAACGTTGGTATAATGGGAAGAATTTTTCGTGCTCTAGAGGTTAAAATTGTGTTGGCACCTCTCAAATAGGAGGCGAAATTGGTGGATGTGCATTCCTGCATAACTTGAGATATCAGACGACTGGACAAGACAGCTCCAGGAACCTCAGATAAGCTCTCTAGATTTGTGTGTAATTCTGGCCAGCATTATTTTCATAGATTTAGTTAGAGTGAGGTTTTCCGAGTATGATTCACATTAATCTCCAGTCAAATTGGTGAGTGATATTAAGATATATTTTCCTTCTGTTATGTAATTGTGTATATATATAACCATTTATTATTTTTAATATACAGTCCACAAATTTATATATTTACCAGCATTCCTGGTGATGTATTTTTCATTTGATAATTAATAGGTCCAGAGCAACTTGTGGATATGACAGTGGTAGGTATCGAAGGGGAACATTTTTGCGACCTAGGTGTCCTAAATTCCTACTTGTCTATGTAACTCTGATAAATAATAATTATCTTTATCATTTACTGTTATGTACATAATGAGTTACATTCAGATAAATGCAATTTTCCACACTTACATCCACACACTTCTACTGAACACTCCGTCATTGCATTCTTAATTCTATCAGGTACCTATCCTCGTCCTCATTGCCTATACTCTCACAAATATATAAGCCTTCACCTCTTACTTTCTGACACTATTCTACTAGTACCCCATCCACTTTTTACTCTCACTGTAACTACAACTAAAAAAACACCTGACATTTCTGTTACCTCTCTATACACATGCACTTCCTGAAATCTACCCATCAACATTTTATCCACCAATACACAGTCCAATAAACTACAGTTATTACGTTCTGTATCATATCTCATACACTAATTTATCCTTATTTTCTTGAAATATGATTACCTATTACCAAACCTCTTTCTATACAAAGTTCAATCAAAGGGCCCTTATTATCATTTACCCCTGGCACCCCAGGTAGTATTAAAGGTAATAGATTAATGATCACTTAAACAAAGCTCTTCAGTGATCTCAAGATTGTTTACAAGGGTTTCCCGTTTTTTTACAAGACTAGGTCAAGCAAATTATTACCTCTGGTATTTTCTGGTGCAAACTGCTTCATAAAGCAGCCTTGAACTGTTTTAAGAAAGTCTTTGGATTCAGATTACAGATTAGAGAAGTTCAATCAATTTATGTAAAGTTAAAATCCCCTACTATTACTATGCTGCTGTGTCTATAGGCCCTAACAATTTCGTCAAAAAGATGTCTCCCACTATCACTTTATCAGCTTGAGGGTGTGTTTATTACACCTAAAAATATTTTTTCTTGACTTTCTAGAAATTCTACCCAAACAGATTCTGTGACAAATTCACTGATTTTTGTACCCGTTTTATGCAATAATTTACATGTTCTCGTACATATAAGTTACATCCTCAACCTATTATTTCTCTCTACGAGAAATTATGTAAACCCTTGAATGTGACACCTGTATATCACATCCCGAATATAAATTAAACCAAGTCTCAGGAATTGCAATAACATCAACGTTTCCCACATATACAATCAGAAATAATTTGTTCATCTTATTTCTGGTACTTCTACTATTTGAGTAAAATATTTTTTTATTGTTTTCCTCAATGTCTTTCCCCTTTTCGTCATTTCCTGTTTACAATTTCAGTTGTAATTATTTTTACCTTTACCGAATTTTAAATGATAAAGGTTATTTCTAAATTCTATATTAACACAATCTTGATAATTTAAATAGGTCAAACCGCTGATTCTGCAATCTATTTTCCCCTCATAAAAACCCATGCAATTATTTCTACTTTAATGCCCTAACAGTTCCCTCCACCTAAACAAGTGTACTCCATCCCAACCTATATATGTGATTTCTGCCAAAGAAGAGGTCCCAGTTGTCGATGAATGAGACTGCAAAGTCCTTAGTGTTTGTTCAGCCAGCAATTAACAATAATTGCCTTGGACAGCCATTCATTTTTAACTCCCTTAACTCCGTACCTCCTAATTTCCAGGCTACGAATTCTTTGCCTAATACTCACACCACACATTGCCTTACCTACTGACTCAGACTCCTCCTTGTTGCAATTCAAAATTCGTGCTTCATACCCATACAAGAGCGTTGGTGCCACTATGGTCTCATATACTGACTTCTTTTGGCCTTCATGGATAATGTTCTTTATCTTCATGGATGTCTTAATTCACCATTCACCTTCTTCCCTAGTGTTTCATAGACTCACCTGTTGACACATCCACTCTTAAATATTTGAACACATTCACTTCCTCTTGTAGGTAGTAGGTTGGTAGACAGCAACAACCCAGGGAAGTACTACCGTCCTGCTAGATGACTGTGAAACAGAAACCTGTAACTGTTTTGCATGATGGTAGGATTGCTGGTTTCTTTTTTCTGTCTCATAAACACGCTAGATAACAGGGATATCTTGCTACTCCTACTTACACTTTGGTCACACTTCACAGACACGCATATATATATATATATATATATATATATATATATATTATATATATATTTATATATATATATATATATATATATATATATATATATATATATATATATATATATATATATATATACATATATATATATACATACATCTAGGTTTTTCTCTTTTTTCTAAATAGCTCTAGTTCTTCTTATTTCTTCTATTGTCCATGGGGAAGTGGAAAAGAATCTTTCCTCTGTAAGTCATGCGTGTCGTATGGGCCGACTAAAATGCCGGGAACAATGGGCTAGTAACCCCTTCTCCTGTAGACATTTACTAAAAAAAGAGAAGAAGAAAAACTTTATAAAACTGGGATGCTTGAATGTGCGTGGATGTAGTGCGGATGACAAGAAACAGATGATTGCTGATGTTATGAATGAAAAGAAGTTGGATGTCCTGGCCCTAAGCGAAACAAAGCTGAAGGGGGTAGGGGAGTTTCGGTGGGGGGAAATAAATGGGATTAAATCTGGAGTATCTGAGACAGTTAGAGCTAACGAGGGGTAGCAGTAATGTTGAATGATCAGTTATGGAAGGAGAAAAGAGAATATGAATGTGTAAATTCAAGAATTATGTGGATTAAAGTAAAGGTTGGATGCGAAAAGTGGGTCATAATAAGCGTGTATGCACCTGGAGAAGAGAGGAATGTAGAGGAGAGAGAGAGATTTTGGGAGATGTTAAGTGAATGTATAGGAACAATTGAACCAAGTGAGAGAGTAATTGTGGTAGGGGACCTGAATGCTAAAGTAGGAGAAACTTTTAGAGAGGGTGTGGTAGGTAAGTTTGGAGTGCCAGGTGTAAATGATAATGAGAGCCCTTTGACTGAACTTTGTATAGAAAGGGGTTTAGTTATAGGTAATACATATTTTAAGAAAAAGAGGATAAATAAGTATACAAGATATGATGTAGGGTGAAATGGCAGTAGTTTGTTGGATTATGTATTGGTAGATAAAAGACTGTTGAGTAGACTTCAGGATGTACATGTTTATAGAGGGGCACAGATATATCAGATCACTTTTTAGTTGTAGCTACACTGAGAGTAAAAGGTAGATGGGATACAAGGAGAATAGAAGCATCAGGGAAGAGAGAGGTAAAGGTTTATAAACTAAAAGAGGAGGCAGTTAGGGTAAGATATAAACAGCTATTGGAGGATAGATGGGCTAATGAGAGCATAGGCAATGGGGGTCGAAGAGGTATGGGGTAAGATAAGATTTCGTTCGGATTTTTAACCCCGGAGGGTTAGCCACCCAGGATAACCCAAGAAAGTCAGTGCGTCATCGAGGACTGTCTAACTTATTTCCATTGGGGTCCTTAATCTTGTCCCCCAGGATGCGACCCACACCAGTCGACTAACATCCAGGTACCTATTTGCTGCTAGGTGAACAGGACAACAGGTGTAAGGAAACGTGTCGAATGTTTCCACCCGCCGGGAATCGAACCCGGGCCCTCCGTGTGTGAAGCGGGAGCTTTAGCCACCAGGCCACCAGGCCACCGGGCCTGGTGTTAGAGTGTTCAGCAGAAGTTTGTGGTTACAGGAAAGTGGGTGCGGGAGGGAAGAGGAGCGATTGGTGGAATGATTATGTAAAGAGAGTAGTAAGGGAGAAAAAGTTAGCATATGAGAAGTTTTTACAAAGTAGAAGTGATGCAAGGAGAGAAGAGTATATGGAGAAAAAGAGAGAGGTTAAGAGAGTGGTGAAGCAATGTAAAAAGAGAGCAAATGAGAGAGTGAGTGAGATGTTATCAACAAATTTTGTTGAAAATAAGAAAAAGTTTTGGAGTGAGATTAACAAGTTAAGGAAGCCTAGAGAACAAATGGATTTGTCAGTTAAAAATAGGAGAGGAGAGTTATTAAATGGAGAGTTAGAGGTATTGGGAAGATGGAGGGAATATTTTGAGGAATTGTTAAATGTTGATGAAGATACGGAAGCTGTGATTTCGTGTATAGGGCAAGGAGAAATAACATCTTGTAGGAGTGAGGAAGAGCCAGTGTGGTGTGAATATAATGTGTGGTGTGAATATAATGCAGAGAATTCGTAGTTTGAAAGTTAGGATGAGGTGCGGGATTACCAAAACTGTTGCCCAGAGGGCTGAGGAAGGGTTGTTGAGGTGGTTCGGACATGTAGAGAGAATGGAGAGAAACAGAGTGACTTCAAGAGTGTATCAGTCTGTAGTGGAAGGAAGGCGGGGTAGGGGTCGGCCTAGGAAAGGTTGCAGGGAGGGGGTAAAGGAGGTTTTGTGTGCGAGGGGCTTGAACTTCCAGCAGGCATGCGTGAGCGTGTTTGATAGGAGTGAATGGAGACAAATGGTTTTTAATACTTGACGTGCTGTTGGAGTGTGAGCAAAGTAACATTTATGAAGGGGTTCAGGGAAACCGGCAGGCCGGACTTGAGTCCTGGAGATGGGAAGTACAGTGCCTGCACTCTGAAGGAGGGGTGTTAATGTTGCAGTTTAAAAACTGTAGTGTAAAGCACCCTTCTGGCAAGACAGTGATGGAGTGAATGATGGTGAAAGTTTTTCTTTTTCGAGCCACCCTGCCTTGGTGGGAATCGGCCAGTGTGATAATAAATAATATAAAATTTTGTATATGGGTTTATTGTAACAGTAATGCGCCTTCAGTTTTTGAGTTCTAAGCTGTTTTCTTTTTATGTTTATTCATATGTTGGTATATGTAAAGCTGTATTATTAGGGATACGTATGTAGATGTTCTAGTAAGATTATGATGTTAGGTTTTGGTTTTTTGATTAATGTGAAGGTTGGTATTTGATAGATATAATTTCTTTGTATATTTTCTTTTCTAGTATTTGAGCCTTTGTCAGATGTCATGTTATATGTAAAATTTATATATATGTAAGGTTTTGAATCCAGAATGTGCATATATTTCAGTTCACGACCCTGTGACCGTATTTTTTTTTTGTAGTTATGTTCTTGCCGTATGGTTGTTGTATGTTTTGCAGCAATATCTTGAGAGCATATAGGTGCAATCCATTTTTCAGTTAATTTGAATGAGATAAATACTGTTTCCTTATTTTTATTTTTATGTTAAACTGTATTGTTTTTAAATAAAATATAAAAAAAAAACTTTCCCCAAGTCTCGTGACACACCTACTCCGTGTCATAAGACACCTTTGTTTCTGTAACGACGCTCATGCTCTCTGTGGCACATGACATTCCTCTCTGTCACGCGACACTTTGTTCTCTGTGTCATGATACTCCTCTGTGTCACAAGACACTACCTTTCGTACAGGGTTACACGACACCTTGATAATGGCATATGATTTGTGCAACACCCTTCACAAATGACACAGACTCACACACGACACCGTGACACTACCTCGCCTGCGTCTTCCCACGACACTACCTCGCCTGCGTCTTCCCACGACACTACCTCGCCTGCGTCTTCACACGACACTACCTCGCCTGCGTCTTCACACGACACTACCTCGCCTGCGTCTTCACACGACACTACCTCGCCTGCGTCTTCACAAGACACTACCTCGCCTGCGTCTTCACACGATTGACCGAGGAGAACAAGAAGATTCGTAGTAGTCCTCCTGTTTTGAGTCCTCAGGTCAAGAAGGGAAACTGGTCAGTGGCTGGACAGCAGGGAAAGAAGTTGACGATCAAGAAGACGAATGGAAAGGTAGAAACGATGAAGAAGAAAGAGACTGCCGTGGAAACTGTTGTGGAAACATCCAATACATTCTCAGTGCTACCCGACGAATGTGAGTTGACTACTGGGAACGACACGACGAAAGACATTAAGGAAGGTATGAATATTGTTGTTGTTGGGGATAGCCAAGTTAGGTATATGGATAGGGCGTTCTGCTTGAAGGACAGGAGTAGGAGACAGAGAGTTTGCTTTCCTGGGGCTGGGATGGAGGATATTGTTAGCCGTCTGGATGACATCATGAGAGGTAATGGGAGCAATCCTATTATCTGCCTCAGTGCTGGAGGCAACGATGTTGGCAGACGTAGGAGTGAGGACCTGATTAGCAGGTATAGGTCAGCAATAGAAATAATTAGAAGTAAGGGTGGGAACCCTCTCATATGTGGTATTTTGCCAAGGAGGGGAGTTGGAAGTGAATGGTTGTCCAGGGCAATTGGTGTCAATTGCTGGCTGGACAAATACTGTAAGGAAAATGCGGTAACATTCATTGACAACTGGGACCTCTTCTATGGCAGAAATGACATGTATGCTAGGGATGGGGTTCACTTATCTAGGTGTGGGGTGGGAGCACTGGCAACTGCAGTGGAGGGAGCAGTTAGGACTTTAAACTAGGAATAGTTAGTGGTATGGGTTTTGGCAGGAAAACAGTGAAGTCCCAGTGTAGTAATATTACGAGTTCTAGGGGAACTATTAATAATAAGAACGAGATAGATATTGAAAAGCCAGGGACCTTGGGTGATAAAGACGGTAATAGGTTTAGTAGAAAAATAGAAATGAGCAGGAAGGGTAAAGAGAAAGGAGAGTCTTTCAATGTTTATTATGCTAATTGCCGTAGTGCTAGGAATAAGATGGACGAGTTGAGATTAGTTGCTAGTGTAGGTAACATTGATGTATTTGCCTTAACTGAGACGTGGTTTAATTCAAAAAGTCGGGACATGCCTGCGGAATGTCATATTCAGGGTTTTAAATTGTTCCAAGAAGATAGAAGTATTGGGAGGGGGGGTGGGGTGGCATTGTACGTCCGAGATCGCTTGAACTGTTGCATAAAAACGGGTATTAAGTCTGAAGTAACACATACAGAGTCTGTTTGGATAGAATTTTCAGAGGGGCATGAAAAACTGATTTTAGGAGTGATATACCGTCCCCCTAACTTAGATAGGGACCAAGGGAAACTACTATGGGAGGAAATTGTTAAGGCCACAAGGCACGATAATGTAGTAATTCTAGGAGACTTTAACTTTAGTCATGTTGATTGGAATTTCTTGACTGGGAATTTAGAATCGTACGACTTCTTAGAAGTATTTCAGGATTGTTTTTTGAAGCAGTTTGTGACAGAACCTACAAGGGGAAATAACCTGCTTGACTTAGTTATGGCAAACAATGAATCCCTTGTTAATAATTTAGAAATTTCAGAGGAACTGGGTGCTAGCGACCACAAATCAATTACATTTAGCATTGAATGGAAGTACGATAGTAGCGATAACTCAGTAACAGTCCCAGATTTTCGCTTAGCAGATTACGATGGGCTTAAAGAACACTTATCATCTGTTGACTGGGGTAACGAAGAGAGCTATCAATATGGCAGTTTTCTGAACACTATACATGCTGCTCAAAGAGCGTTTATCCCATATAAAGAAATTAGATCAAATAGAAATGACCCAAAATGGATGAATAATAGGCTCAAATATCTACTAGGGCATAAGAAAGGAATTTATAGGCGTATCAAAAGAGGTGAGGGTCATCTTATGAATCAGTATATTGACATTAAGAGGGACATTAAAAAGGGGATAAGAAAAGCTAAAAGGGACTATGAAATTAAAGTTGCTAGGGATTCTAAAACTAACCCAAAAAGTTTTTTCCAGGTCTATAGAACAAAAGTTAGAGATAAGATAGGTCCCCTTAAAAATAACTATGGGCACCTTACTGACAATGAGAATGAAATGTGCTTGATTTTAAATAATTATTTTCTCTCAGTTTTTACACAGGAAGACACTAACAATATTCCAGTAATTAATTTTTACAGTGGGCTAGAAGAAGATAAATTATGTAACATCACAGTCACTAGTGAGATGGTTGTGAGGCAGATAGACAGACTGAAGCAAAATAAGTCGCCGGGTCCTGATGAGGTTTTTTCAAGGGTTCTTAAGGAATGCAAAATGGAACTCTGTGAACCATTAACTAATATTTTTAATTTATCTCTTCAAACAGGTGTAGTGTCTGATATGTGGAAGATGGCTAATGTAACTCCTATTTTTAAAACAGGGGACAAGTCGTTACCGTCAAATTACCGCCCAATAAGCCTGACCTCAATTGTAGGCAAATTACTAGAGTCAATTATAGCTGAGATTATAAGAAGCCATCTCGATAAGCATAGCTTGATTAATGATACTCAGCATGGATTCACAAGAGGCCGGTCTTGTCTAACTAATTTATTAACTTTCTTCAGTAAAGCTTTTGAGGCTGTTGACCACAATAAAGAATTTGATATTATTTACTTAGATTTTAGTAAGGCTTTTGATAGAGTTCCGCACCATAGACTGTTAAAGAAAGTGGCAGCCCATGGCATTGGGGGAAAAGTGCTCTCGTGGATCGAGTCATGGCTCACTGACAGGAAGCAGAGAGTGTCCATAAATGGGGTTAAATCCGAGTGGGGATCTGTAACAAGTGGCGTTCCACAGGGATCAGTCTTGGGCCCGTTGTTGTTTATAATATATATCAATGATCTTGATGAGGGAATTACTAGTGATATGAGCAAATTCGCCGATGACACAAAGATAGGTAGGATAATTGATTCAAACGTAGATGTTAGGGAACTTCAGGAGGACTTAAACAAACTCTATTCTTGGTCAGAAAAGTGGCAGATGCAGTTCAATGTAGATAAGTGCAAGGTTCTGAAGCTTGGGAGTGCCCATAACCCTAGTACTTATAAATTAAATGATGTAGAACTTAGCCATACAGATTGCGAAAAGGACTTGGGGGTTATGGTGAGCAGCAACCTTAAACCAAGACAGCAATGCCTAAGCGTACGTAATAAGGCAAATAGATTACTGGGATTTATATCAAGAAGTGTAAGCAACAGAAGTCCAGAGGTCATACTGCAGCTTTATACATCATTAGTAAGGCCTCACCTTGATTATGCAGCTCAGTTCTGGTCTCCGTATTACAAAATGGACATAAATTCGTTAGAAAACATTCAGCGTAGGATGACTAAATTAATACATAGCATCAGAAATCTTCCTTATGAAGAAAGATTGAAGACTCTTAAGTTACATTCACTTGTTAGACGAAGAATGAGGGGAGACCTGATCGAAGTGTATAAGTGGAAGATAGGTATTAATAAAGGGGATATTAATAAGGTCTTGAGGATGTCTCTCCAAGAGAGAACCCGCAGTAATGGATTTAAATTAGATAAGTTTAGATTTAGAAAGGACATAGGAAAGTATTGGTTTGGAAATAGGGTAGTTGATGAGTGGAACAGTCTACCTAGTTGGGTTATTGAGGCTAGGACTTTGGGTAGTTTCAAATCTAGGTTGGATAAGTACATGAGTGGGAAGGGTTGGATTTGAGTGGGACTTTCACATCAGAGCTTATTTCTTGGGTAGCATTGAAAATTGGGTTGGGTAAATGTTTTGTTAGTGGGATGAATTGTAAAGGACCTGCCTAGTATGGGCCAGCAGGCCTCCTGCAGTGTTCCTCCTTTCTTATGTTCTTATGTTCTTATGTTCTTATGTTCACTACCTCGCCTGTTTCTTCACACGACACTACCTCGCCTGTGTCTTCACAAGACACTACCTCGCCTGTGTCTTCACAACGTCATGGGACAGGCAGCAGGAAACCAAGTCCAGCCAGTGCATGTCAAACCAGCAGTAAACTAAGTCCGGCTGGTGTGTATCAAGCATTGGTGAACACTTGTGAATACACTCTGTCCCTGCCTGAGGCCGTCAGGCTTAGTGAGCGGTGGTGAACACACTCTGTGATAAATACACTCCAACACTGAGGCCGGCTGAGCAGCCCCATACATTGGGTGTGCTGACATCACACAGGGTACTGCCGACCGGTAACAATCATAGCAGTACCCAAGTGGTCAGCCAACCACCTCCCTTTATTTGTTTCTGCGTTCGCAACACGCTGTATAATCCTACGGGTTTAGCGCACCCCCCATGATTTTAATTATAATAATACTCCAGTGATCTCTTGAATATTATCGAGAATTTTCCTATTCGATGACCCCAAGTAGAGCATATTACCTCTGATAGGTTCTGTACAAACTATTTAAAAAATCAGTTCTTAACTACTTCCAGAAAATCATTGGAGTCCATATTACTGGCCAAAGAAATATAGTCAATTTGGCTGTAGTAAAATTCCATTTCTTTTATTACGTTATCATATCTGGAAGCCCTAACAATCGCTTCCCAAAAAAGTCTCTCTCTGTCACTTTCTATGTTTGTGCATCGGTATATTACACCTAAAATCAATATTTTTTGCCGTCCTAGAAATTCTACCCAAACACATTCTGTAACTAATCCAGCTTTTTTATATTTATATTCATGCAACAATATTTGATTGTGGAACTCGGCAATCATATCCCGACTCTTCAAATTAAACCATGACTCAGTTATTGCAAAAGCATCATTGTTTCCCACATACGCAAACAGACGCAATTCATAGTTTTCCTGACACTTCGACTATTAACATAAAATATTTTAAGATCATTTTTTTGTACCTTTTCCACTATTCAACGCTGCATTTCAACAATTTCTGTTATTATCTTTTCCCAGTGTTACTGAGTGGCTTTTATTCCTAAAATTCATAATATCGGAACCCTAAATTAATATTACTACAATCCATTCTTTCCTACCAAAACTCATACTTCTAACTGTTTCTAATTTATAACCCAAACAACACTCTTCACTGATTAACTAGAACTCAAATATTTAGATAAGTAAACCCCATCTCTGGCATACATGTCATTTCTCTGCTGTAGACGTGCTCCCAGTTGTCAATGTAGTCCTGTAATATCATCAGCGTTTGTCTAGCCAACAATCAATAGCAATTGATCTGGGGAACCATTCATTTCCATTACCCATTCTAGGAAAACTGCCACATAATACTGGGCACTTACCCTTTCAACTTAAGACTATTGCTGACTTATACCTAGTAATGAGGTCCTCACTCCTATGCTTGCCGACATCGTTGCCTCCAGCAGGTAAAGGATTGCTGCCATTGCTTTCCATGATGTTCTCAAGACGGATAACAGCATCTTGCATCCCAGGTTCAGGAAAACACACCCTCCACCTCCTCTTCATATTAATGAGAAAAAAAAGTGCCTCCTTTAAGTGTTTGAATATAGGTTGCAGTCTAAGTACAAAATGAAGTGAACTTACGGATCATCTCCAACACTAATATTCTGCCTTCGCAGGATATTAATATCATTCCTCATTTTCCAACAACAAAAATACAATATTCTCCCTATCACTCTCTCTGCAGATGGCTATGGATTAGCGACAACTCACCTATGGACGATGCGAACTGGTGGCCAGGCCAACCTGATGGAGGAACTAACGCCAACTACGCCTGTATCTACACACCTGACTTCTACATCCACAGTTGTGACAACGATATCAAGATCTATGGCCTGTGCCAGATTTAAATAACCATGCCCTGTGACACTTTCAAGTGGCATTGAAAGAGACAACGTTCATTAAAACACACATTAAAATAACTACGTAGTTTTTATTTTTCCATATATAAGAAAATGAGTCCATGGACTGGGCCAGATGGTGCTATCGCCCCTGGTGCAGTTATTGTCCTGGTAGACAGTAACTGTAAAAACAGAGGGTAAAAAGCCAAGGGTATGTGATTGGTTTATCAGTGGTATTGTACAAGATAAGTTGTCACCACAAACTACTGAACGATTAAATATTATGTTCAATAAACGTTATTTCACTTTTGAAGAAATTAGCAATAGTTTCTTGCATGCAAACAACGAGACAAGATGAAACATCCACAAATCCTGTGGATAACAAACCTTCAACTCAGTATAAAAAGAGTATACCTACTCCCACTAAATCACAGAATGGGAAATCCCATGTAGGCATTTATCAAGCTGTGAACACAACAGACAGTAAACAGACTGTCACACTTAACGTACTCCAAAATGTGTACTTTGTGACGGAACATATTGGGCACAGTATTATAGTCAATACACATCGATGGAGGCACGAAAACAACGTACTCATCAGCTGAAAAGGTGCACCAAGTGTTTAGGTGAACACAGGGGAGGAAAATGCTCACTGAAGAAGTGTTTTAAATGCAAGGGTATGCATCATACAGCATTATTCCCAAATACTTTTGCTGAGCAGCAGAAGACTTCCACAGAATCAGGAAGTAATCAAGCAACAGCATAAGATAAATTTAAAGCGACTGCTCTCCCGATAGCTTGAGTTATCTAACAAATTACACAAAACCAATGTGCTAACACTATATGATCAAGGCTTACCAAGGTCCTTCATAAGAAGAACAGTATTGCAGAAACTGAATAAACAACCCTATCCCAAAGTACAGTTAGATATAGCTGTTATTTTGTCGTCACTACGATATGTGAGTATGTCAGTATCCTGGTCGACCTCCATACCCCTCTGAAAGAGTTTGTCATGTCACTCCATTTGAGGTGACAGGTGTAGATTACACTGGACCAATAATTCTAACCAAAACAGTTGATAAAGTTCCCATCGAGGCGTACATCTGTTTGTTAACTTGTGCTACAACTAGAGCAGTACATCTAGAAGTAGCCACTGATATGTCTGCTGAAACCTTTATCAAATTATTCAGAAGGTTTGCAGCCAGAAGGGCATGTCCCTGATTGATGATTTCAGACAGTGCAACAAACTTTGTTGCTGGTGTTGCTTATATAAGCAAGATCTTTGATAAGTCAGAAGTACAACAGATGCTGAATCAACGCAGTTGTCGTTGGAGATACATTCCTCCTAAATCTCCATGGCATGGCGGATTTTATGAAAGAATGTTCAGCACTGTAAAACGTACGAAGAATTCCGTACAATTGTGACTGAAATAGAAGATAGAGTCAACAACAGACCTCTGACTTATGTTACCGATCATCTGGACAATTTAGAAGTATTAAGTCCATCTCATTTGCTCCATGGCAGAAGGCTCGAACCTGTTCCTCCCATGAATGATACAGAAATCATAGAGGATCCTACTTATTTCGAACCTGAGCAACTCAGATGTAAATTCAAACACCTTAATAAAGTGATTGAACGTTGGGACAAAATTTGGCGAGAAGACTATCTTGCCTCATTGAGAGAACACTTCTTTGGAGCTGGTGTTCCTGAAAATCATAAGTCCTTAAGTCCTGGTGACATAGTGAGTATTGACAATGATGGTCCGAGGTCTCAATGGCCACTTGGAAAAATTGTGACCATATATCCTGATGCAAATGGAATCATCAGGACAGTTGAATGTTTTAAGCAAAGGTGTAGTGAATAAGCGGACAATAAATAAACTACTGCCGTTAGAATTACAGAGTGTTCGAAACAAAATTAGTGATTTTCCAGAAACCACACAGGTTAAAGCTGTTAAGAAAAGACAAGCAGCATTGGTGGCGAGTGAGAAAATCAAATTAATGTTAAGTGATGAATAGTTCACCTGCAGCGAGCCTCTGCCGCCCCCCAGTGTGGAGAAATTTTCTCCAAGAGGGAGGTATCAGCCCCTTTCAGCTCCCTTCAGCCCCTTTCAGCCCTGAGGGGCCCAACCTTCTCAGAAGGGGCAAACATCTTGTTTACTGCTACAGCGAGTAATTGATCCCAGATGCAGTACGAGCATGTTGCATGTAGCTTAGTTTAATGAAAGATAGTCCATCTTTTATCTTAGCAGGACAATTAAGGAAAATTCTGCTTCCATTTTATTACCACAGTAAAGATAGTGTACATTGTTGTCTATGCTTAAGACAGCAAGAATCAAGCATTCTGCTTTGCTTCATAGTGGAAGTTTGGCAAGAAAGCAAAAAATTACCAGGTCAGCTTTTCCTTTATGCTGGGCACAAGTGAGATGCGGGGAGACGCTGTGACATCAGATTTCTTTTGACCATACTGGTACTCACACTGACGCCGGAATAACCAACAAAGAACCCTGATCCGTGTGTTAGTGTGAACAAAGTGTCTCACAAAACACAATAAACACTTACATAGAAGTGTGATCAGCTTCTTTAGTAAACAGATTGTGAATAAATGAACATATCTTAATGAACGGTGTAACGAGTGTTGCGAACCAACAGAGTGTAGTGTGACATTATTCAAAGAACACTATTCTTCAATCAAGTCATCGGATATCGGGTGTAACTATGGGTCAGATACATATACCCAGGTAAGTGTACTAAGATGTAATGAGTACTGTTCACTGCGCAGTTGAGTGCAGAGTTACTATCTAGTAACTTATCATAAACCCCGGTGAGGAGCGGACCTTTGAGTCCACACAAGTAAGTTTTCCAGTCAGCAGTCAGTTATGGAAATATGCTGACATAATACCCCCTAGGGGTAATTTATTTCTAATACATATCTTTTTCAGCCTGTTGAGAAGTGGCTACGACCTCGCCTACAAGACCTCGCCTACAAAGGAGGCAATGTAGGCAAAAGCTGTCTATCAAGCTAAGTTCCCCCTATATTTAATCTTTAACCTTAGTTGTACCATTTCTCAACAATCACTGAACAATTAATTTTGCCAGAATCAGAAGACTGTAAGGCGATTATGTCATTTCCAGCAGGATCTGCAGGAGGTTACACTGGAATTCGACCACAACACCTCAAAGAGATGGTAAATCTAGTACTAGGTACATCTGCATCAATTCTTCTCACCGAGTTAACAACTTTCGTAAACAACTGCCTGGCTGGATGAATCCCAGAAGAAATTAAACCTTTCTTTTTTGGAGCCTCACTTCGTGCTTTAATTAAAAAAGAAGGATGGGGGAATCAGACCCATTGCTGTTGGTAACACTCTTCGCCATCTCGATGCCAAAGCAGCAGTAAGAATATTCGCCTAGAAGCTGCCAGTTTACTCCAGCCAAACCAAATGAACTTTGGAGTCTCTCAGGGCAGTGAAGCCACAGTTCATGTGGCAAGGGCCTACATCAGAAGACAAGGCCGTAGTCAAACTTGGTTTTAGGAATGCCTTTAATATGGTGAACAGAGATGCTGTCTTGCCAGCTGTTTGGGATCGATTCCCCAGCCTTTTTCCTTTCATTTCAGCCGGCTACAACAAACCCTCAATTCTTTTGTTTGGAGAACATGAAATTCTCTCATCAGAGGGTGTTCAGCAGGGTGACCCACTCGCTCCACTTATCTTCTGCTTGGCAGTAAGAGAACTAGCTTCCAGCCTATGCAGTGAGCTCAACATCTGGTACCTGGATGATGGCACAATGGCAGGTACTGAAGAGTCCCTGTTAGAGGACCAACAACTGGTGAAAATACAGGGAGAAGACTTGCGACTTATCCTCAATTCCTCCAAGTGTGAAATCATCACAGCGAACCAGGAAATAATCAATTCCGTGCGAAGAATCCTCCCAGAAGTCTCTACTACCACTCCATCCTACAGAACCCTCTTGGGAGCACAGCTGGGTCACCAGGCCATCGACACTATCCTCAAGGAAAAACTGAATAACCTGATGAGAATTGAGGAGAGAATAAGCAGTCTTGATGCCCATGATGCTCTGTATCTCCTCACAAGGTATTTTACTGTGCCAAGACTTACTTCCTGAGGTGTGCACCCTCTTTTGACAACCCAACACTCGACGAATATGACGCACACCTGAGATCAACCTTTAAGAAGGCACTGAACCTGTCACTAGAGGATCAGCAATGGGATCAGGCAACCCTCCCAGTGCGACTGGGAGGTATAGGGGTGCGCAAAGCAACGCATGTTGCTTTATCTGCTTTTCTGTCGTCGTGTTTGGCTTCCTGTGCATTAGTCAAGAAGATTGTTCCCGAACGCTTGAGAGATGTGGTAGGAGCTCAAGACCCCAGGTTTACTGAAGAAGCGATTTGGTGGGACACCCTTACAGACTCCTCCAGTAGACCAGCTCCTCCCAAAGAGCACAAACAGTCCCACTGGGACAAACCGATCATGGAAAAAATCGACAACACAATGCTCTCCAATGCTTCAGGAAAGGACAAAGCTCGTCTCCTGGCAGTGAAGGCACCACACTCAGGAGATTTCCTGTTAACTGTTCCCAGTTCCTCCCTGGGCACCCATCTCGACCCACAGGCCATTCAGATTGCTGTTGCTCTTCGCCTAGCTGCCCCATCCTCACCGAACATAGGTGTATTTGCGGCAGGGCGACAGCTGATCAGTTCGGACTTCATGGTCTAGCTAATACAAACTAGAGATGACAGGCATACAGCTTGGGCTGATTCTATACAATGTCAAAGTGCACAACAATTGAACATTATAACATACATAAGGAGAATATCGGAATGGAAGCGAATGTAACTTACTGTAATGCATTACAAGGTATGATATAGCAAACTCATAGAATGAGATTCAACAATGGGATTACACAATAGAAGTGATTAAAAAAAGGTTGATCGATCGATCTGTATTCATGCAATCTACGGATTGTGAGGAAGGAATATATACAAAGAAAGAAGTGTTAAACAGAAAGGCAGACTTGGTGCACTCAAATCTAGATTATTAAATCTCAGAATTCGGAGAGAACATGAACACAAAAAACAATTCTTGAATATTAATAAGTTGATACTTTAATTATTCATTTATACAGGTTATTTACATTTAACCCAAACTCTGCTAGGATGAGATTGACATATGCAGAATGGGTGTCATCTCTGGGAGGATCAAACTCTGTTGCACTGGCTAACGCATGCCGTGGTTGAGGCAGATCTTAATTGGTAGTTACAAATGATACTTGAGGATTTCTCAATACCTGTCATGTACGTAAGGAATAACGACATTTAAGTTGATCGTCTGACTGAGTATTAGAGGTAGAGGGTACAGGATCAGGAGGATTGTCAGAGTCTGTCACATTAGTCTGAATTGGAACATCATTATCATCACATATTAACTTCATATGCTCTAAATGCGATTCTTTATACTGACCAGTGCTAATTTCTCTAACCTTATACTTACTGCCAGTGATATGTTCAACTACTCGATAAGGACCAGCAAACTTTTGATCAGGCCTAGGCATTGCAGACGTTTTGTTAAAGTTAGTCAGCATAACTCTCGAACCCACTGTAATTTTGGATGGCTTTGCTCGAGTGTTAGCGACTCTTGTAAATTCTGCTGTTGATTTATGAAGTGTTTCACGAATTCTTCTAAAGACACTTTGAGCTAAGCTGGTACGAGTTGCTATGAAATCATCAGGATTGTAATTTGGTTTCAGGTTAAAATGTAACAACTCATAAGGCAAACGTTTATTTACACCACACAGTACATAATGTGGAGTGTCGCCTATAGAAGCATTGTAAGCAAAATTTATGGCTCACTGAACATCAGGTATAACTTCATCCCAGGTTTCACTGATGGGATTGATAGTGGCTCTCAAGATATCAAGTACTTTTTTTATTGGTCCGTTCCATTAACCCATTGCTGGCAGGATGATGAGGAACAGTGGTGGATTTAGGGATCTTGTACAAGGTACACAAATTTTCAAGAATATCATTACAGAATTCACCTATATTATCTGTTAGGGGACTTAGGGGTGGTATGCCTGCAGATAATGCATTCTTTAAACGCTTTAGCTACTGTCTCAGCAGTCTTATCTGCAATAGGAACTAACTCACAATATCTGGTGAAATGGTCTACCATAACACACAGATGTTTATTGCCCTGGAGGGAACATTGGAAATTAATTAACAGATCTAGTGCAACTCTTTTCCATGGTTCGCTAGTAGTTGGATACACCTAGATTGGATTAGGACCATTAACATTACCTTTACGTTGCATGCAGACACAACATTTCTTAACATACTCAGAAATATCAGTTGCCATATGAAGCCAAAAGTATTTCAATCTGGCTTGCTTTGCAGAACGATCCATACCTGGCCCCAGGGCCAGACTCATGGAACTCCGTGTTCATCAAGAATTGCAAGAATCCCCTATCACGAGCCTTTTCCATCCTATGGAGAGGGAGCATGGACACGGGGGTCGTCCCACAGTTACTAAAAACAATAGACATAGCCCCACTCCACAAAGGGGGCAGTAAAGCAACAGCAAAGAACTACAGACCGATAGCACTAACATCCCATATCATAAAAATCTTTGAAAGGGTCCTAAGAAGCAAGATCACCACCCATCTAGAAACCCATCAGTTACACAACCCAGGGCAACATGGGTTTAGAACAGGTCGCTCCTGTCTGTCTCAACTATTGGATCACTACGACAAGGTCCTAAATGCACTAGAAGATAAAAAGAATGCAGATGTAATATATACAGACTTTGCAAAAGCCTTCGACAAGTGTGATCATGGCGTAATAGCGCACAAAATGCGCGCTAAAGGAATAACAGGAAAAGTCGGTCGATGGATCTATAATTTCCTCACTAACAGAACACAGAGAGTAGTCGTCAACAGAGTAAAGTCCGAGGGAGCTACGGTGAAAAGCTCTGTTCCACAAGGCACAGTACTCGCTCCCATCTTGTTCCTCATCCTCATATCCGACATAGACAAGGATGTCAGCCACAGCACCGTGTCTTCCTTCGCAGATGACACCCGAATCTGCATGACAGTGTCTTCCATTGCAGACACTGCAAGGCTCCAGGCGGACATCAACCGAATCTTTCAGTGGGCTGCAGAAAACAATATGAAGTTCAACGATGAGAAATTTCAATTACTCAGATATGGTAAACACGAGGAAATTAAATCTTCATCAGAGTACAAAACAAATTCTGGCCACAAAATAGAGCGAAACACCAACGTCAAAGACCTGGGAGTGATCATGTCGGAGGATCTCACCTTCAAGGACCATAACATTGTATCAATCGCATCTGCTAGAAAAATGACAGAATGGATAATGAGAACCTTCAAAACTAGGGAGGCCAAGCCCATGATGACACTCTTCAGGTCACTTGTTCTATCTAGGCTGGAATATTGCTGCACACTAACAGCACCTGACCTAGAAAATGTACAGAGAACCTTCACGGCGCGCATAACGGAGATAAAACACCTCAATTACTGGGAGCGCTTGAGGTTCCTAAAACTGTATTCCCTGGAATGCAGGCGGGAGAGATACATGATTATATACACCTGGAAAATCCTAGAGGGACTAGTACCGAACTTGCACACGAAAATCACTCACTACGAAAGCAAAAGACTTGGCAGACGATGCAACATCCCCCCAATGAAAAGCAGGGGTGTCACTAGCACGTTAAGAGACCATACAATAAGTGTCAGGGGCCCGAGACTGCTCAACTGCCTCCCAGCATACATAAGGGGGATTACCAACAGACCCCTGGCAGTCTTCAAACTGTCACTGGACAAGCACCTAAAGTCGGTTCCTGACCAGCCGGGCTGTGGCTCTTACGTTGGTTTGCGTGCAGCCAGCAGCAACAGCCTGGTTGATCAGGCTCTGATCCACCAGGAGGCCTGGTCAGAGACCAGGCCGCGGGGGCGTTGACCCCCGGAACTCTCTCCAGGTAAACTCCAGGTGAGCAACACCTGGTACATCGTAAACTAGACTGTGGAATTACTGACCGGTATACCCTTCTGCTAGGAGTACCTAACTCGGCTGTTCGATACAGTAATTCTTGGTTCATGACAAAGTCACCGATGGGTACTGGTGGCTTCAGTCAGAATAAGATCTTCCTGGAGAAGGAATCAATTCACACAAGACCACATGGGATCTGTTCTTTGAGCATTCTTTACATCCTCGGCAGTAAATGGAGGGTCTGCATTTACTATACTAACATGTCACGATAAAGCATCTACGACTACATTTGACTTGCCAGGTAAGTGTTCAAAGGTAGGATTGAACTCTTGGATAGTTAAGGTCCATCTGGCTAACCTTCCAGTAGATTGTTTGTTCTGGAATAAAGGTATCAGTGGAGCATGGTCTGTCAAGACATAAACAGAGTACTGATAAATAATGTCTCAGAATTGTTTTAAAGACCATACTATTGCTAAAGCTTCTTGCTCAATTATTGCATAATTACGTTTAGCCTTCATAAGGACTCGGCTAGCAAATGCAACTGCATTGTACTTGCCATCAGTCTTCTGAGCTATTACGGCACCTATGCCAATTGAACTAGCATCAATTGTCAGAGAGAAGGGCTTTGAAAAATCTGGAAATTTAAAAATTGGAACAGATGTTAGCTTATCTTTTAGAGTTTGGAATGCTCTTTCTTGACAGAAGGTCCAAACAAAAGGAGCATTTTTCTTAAGCAACTCAGTTAGAGGTGCTGCTATGGAAGAAAAATTGGCAATGAAAGATCTATAAAAACCTGCTAAGCCCACAAAGGATCTTATGGCATAAGCAGTTTTGGGAGATGGAAAATTTAGTACTGCAGTTACTTTGGTCAGTTGTAACCCCTCTAGGAATGACTACATGACCAAGAAACTTGATTTCTGATCTGAAAAATTAAAATTTAGACAGTTTGATCTTTAAATTGGCTTCTTCAAGCTTACCAAGTACTACATCAAGTCTTTTCAAGTGTGTATCCACGTCTTCCAACATGACAATTACGTCATCTAAGTACATCATAAGTGCATTACCTATGAGACCTCTAAAAACAGTAGTCATGAGCCTTGAGAATGTGATAGAGTAAGATTGTAACCCAAAGGCCATACAGAGGAAGTGATAATGACCTGTAGGAGAGGAAAATGCGGTTAGCTCTTGGCTGTCCTCGTCAAGAGGGACTTGTAACAAGTCTAGGATCGAAAAGACTTTGTTATCTCCAATGTTACGTAAAAGATCACCATGTACAGAAAGTGGAAAGCTATCTGGAAGAATTTTCACATTTAATTTCCTAAAGTCAATCACTGGGCGCCAAGTATCATCCTTCTTAGGTACTAGGATTAAGGGTGCATTCCAGGGTGAATTGCTAGGTGCAATAACTCAATCATCAAGCATTAGATTGATTAATTCTTCTGGGACAGCAACTTGTGAATGAAGCATTCTGTAAGCAGGTATATAGATAGGTCTAGTACCAGGTTCAAGCAGGATACGATGGAACAGTAAGTTTGTTGTACCCATCTTCTCACCTGGTATGGCAATGGCTTTACGACGTTTGCTCAACAGAGTCAACAAACGCTTGACCTCGTCTGGGAAGTCAGTGGGAGCTAAGTCTTTCCCCTCAACTGGTGGAATGGATTGCTCCAGTGAAGTGGATGGGGTCTCCCCGGTAGAAATAGCACTGACCCACTGGTCAGGTGACAACTCATCCTCTACCTGAACAGGATAAGGATAGTGAACAAGGTCAACAAGATTGGTATTTGCTCTGAGACAAACACTGTGACCAGAAGTGTTAGCAATGAAGAAATGGATCTTACTATCTTTCACAACATGTAAGGATGGCTTAACAAATAAACCCTTTACTTTGCAGGAATCGCCGTCAACTAGGACATTATCACCATCTGGAACACTAGGAACAACAACTGACACTCGAATGAGGGCACTAGCTATGACAGAAACGTCTTTCTGCAGACAGCATGTGACATCAACAAGAGATGGCATTACTAGTTGCAAGTAATCGTTTTCTGACAAGGCATCCCCTGTGGAGAAACTACTTGAGCTAGCAGACATTGCAAAGATAGGCTCAGCACTCAAAGTAGTTAGAGCATCCTCGGACACTAGAGGCAACTGGACACTATCTTACAAGCCTGAAGTTGTAGGTGGAACACAGACAGGAGTGACAGGATCACCAGTGCCTGACCGCTTAGGTACGCTACTGGAAAATGCACTGGCTCGTAAGGACTTAATCTGAAAGTCGTACTCTGCGGAAGTATGGCAGAGCTCGGATCCAAGCTAGTAACCCCAAAATGGTACGATCAAGTCATCAATTTGGGCATGCCATCGGTAAGGGTCGAGCACAATACATAAATCTTTCATGGAAGCAAATCCCAGTAAAAGATCAACAGGAAACGTAATCTGGTCAACAACAAGGAAGGAAGGAGTAAAGTCTTTACCTTGGATAGAAAAGGTGAGGGAAGTCCGACCTGGACGGGCAGGTGAGAACCAGCTACTCCACTAAATGAGGACACATGAGTCGGTTCTACAAGAAGGACATGTTGTAACTGCTTATCCTTAAACAAACTAGACCCGATAATATTCACTTGTGCACCAGAGTCCATGAACACATGAACGGGTGCATTATGAACAGATGCTTGCACTATAGGACATATCGTTGCATTGGAAGTTATGTGCAAACTAAAAGGCAGATTGTCATCAAAAAAGATTTGTTCCACTTCATCCCCAAAATGATCTACGTCAGAGACGTGTGAAGCAACATCATCAGCAGGATTGGCATTCTCGGGGATTGTGTACTCATTATCACCTACTGTCACCATGGGACGGCTTGACTGGGGTGCTCGAATTCCCCCGAATTGGAAGAATGAGCCTGGTTCTGGTTAATTCTGAGAACCACGACCTGTGTTACCTCTCCTGGTTCTGCGATTGGAATGGCCACGGAAAGATCTAGATTACTAAAGGTTGTAGAGAGCATTGCACTCAGATGTGTCATGTCAATGTGTTCTATGATAAGTACAATACAGCAGATCAGACTGGTACTCATCATCAGTACGATGCCTTTTTAGGATGACTATTGGGGCAATTAATTGCAATATTACCACAGAAACAACAGTTGTAACAAGTCTGCTGACTATGATTACTGAATGTACTGTAAATACTACTAGGTTTATAATGACTCTGTACACTGGTCCTTGGTGATCGCTGCGATGGGTGACTACCACGATTTGCCACTGTGGCACAAACAAGAGATGGGGCAGACTAAGGCATAGGTTTGAAATTACTTTTGATACACAGTGTGAAGGCTTACTCAGCCCTGTAACAACTTCAGACAGTATTACCCAGGCTGGCTCCTCCTCAGGAAAATTAATGAATAGAAAAAGAAATAATAACAGACAAACATAAACACTTTATTATATAGAAAATATAAAATATAAAACACTTAAATATGAAATATTAATCCTACATTAAAGAAAATGAAAAATGAAAAATATAAATGATAATTGAATTCAACGCTAATTTAAAACTTGGGTGTCTGGTGTTGGTGACACTGTGTTGTTGAAATTGTAGCCGTTGCTGATGATAGGGGGGGGGTCGCAGGTGTTGGTTACAACCCACCGGTTCGTTCTTCACAGTATAGCCGTGAGTATTATATCCCGACGACAGGAAAGCAGGCTCTTTACCACTGCAATGATGAGGGGTTACGTCCTGCAATTTCATACAGGTGCACAGGTAATTAATTCCAAAAAGGGGAACTCTCAGGACGTTAGTCCATCTTCAGTTCTGCTCGTTGATTGGCAGGTGACCCTCTCTGTCATCCAAGCTGGAAAGATAGACAGGTTACCCACTGCTTAAGAAATCACTCTCCATGATAAGTACAATACCTAAAAGATGTGGTGATTATTACAACAGTCAACTTAGAGCAAGACTGAAAGGACTAAGTTTATTATTGGTCAAAAGTGAAGCTTTTAACCAATAAATCCACTAGAATACAAGGCAGGCATGTACTTACAGTAGTGCTGGGAGCTGTGAGTCTAGTGATTACTGTTTGGACCGGAGCCCCACACGTTACCTTTCGCGGGGGGGGGAAGAAGGAGGGGAAGGGATAGCGGGAGCTAGACTGACCCTACCTTAACAAGCATCCGGCAGTCAAACTATCGTTACTATATACTCCCTCGCTACTCCTATCTATTGAACTTTTCCCTCACACTCCCCCATACCAAGACTTATAGTCAAGGAGTATAAGAAGAATAGGCGAGGAAAAAGTTCTAACATATGGAAGTCGTGTAAGGCAAGAAATCTTCTACTGACTGTCATGACATAACCAGTCAGAGAAATAATTGGATGAACCATTGATATACACAATATGGAACTTAAAAGCCTGGAGTGCCAATGTCCACCTCAAGAGGAGACTGTTGGTTCCCTTAAAAGTTTCTAGGTATGTCAAAGGTTTGTGGTCCGTTTCTAAAATGAATTCTTTTCCCAGCAAATAAAATTTAAGTTTGGAGATACCCCACATTCCTTTTCTATTGTGGAGTATCTCGTTTCTGCGGGAAGGAGTTTCCGGCTTAGGAAGCATACAGGGAAGGGAGTACCATCATGGTATTGTAGTAACACTGCACCTAAGCCAGTATTGGAGGCATCAGTTCTTAAACAAAATGTTTTATTAATATTTGGAATCTTAAGTATAGGGTCTTTCGAAAAGATACTTTTAATTTCATTAAACTTTTCCCGAGCTACGTCGGAAAGTTCAAGAGGTTCCTTCACAGACTTTTTAAGGAAGTCGGATAAGATGCCTGTAAGATCAGTAAGGTTCGGGATAAACCGTGCATAAAAATTTACAGAACCAAGAAAGCTACGCATGAGCTTCTTGGTTTTGGGGAATTTAAATTCTAATAAAGCTTTGATCTTACTGGGGAGAGGCTGCAGAGAGTTATTAGAAAGTATCAGTCCAAGATATCTAATCTTCTTATAGCATTTCTTCGGCTTGGCAGTGAGGCCATGCGAGCATAACCTACGCAAAACTGATGTTAATGTTTGGATATGTTCGCCCCACGTGGATGTCATTACGTAAATGTTATCAAAATAAACTGAAACATTTGACATATTACCCAAGACCTTTCTCATCAGTCTCACGTAGGTAGCACAGGCAGTTACCAAACCGAAGGGCATAGTTCTATATTGCATCAGTCCTTGGTGTGTAGGAAAAGCGGTGTACTGCTTAGAAGAAGGATCTAACATTACTTGATGATATGCCTGCGCAATATCAATCTCTGAAAAGAAGGAAGAGTCATAAAATTTGTGTAGATCGCTATCTATTAAGGGCATAGGCTCAGCATCCCACCGAGTTATAGCAATAAGGCCTCTGAAGTCAATAGCACATCTATGTGAATTATCCTCCTTCTTAACCATGACTACTGGTGAACAATATGAAGATACTGAAGGTTCAATGATCTTTAGTTTTAATAATTTGTCTACCTCTCTGTCAAATGCATCCCTAAGGTGAACTGGAACTGGGTATAATTTTCGTTTGATAGGATTGTCCGTCACTAAGTCAATCTTATGGACTACCGTGGAGGTAACACCTGGAATATCAGTAAAGACATCTGAAAAGTTACTCACACATTGAAGTAGTTCATGTCTCTTATGGTCATCCAAAGATTCATTAATATTAATGTTGGTTGCGCCTGAGTGGTCAAGAGTCACCAAGTCATGTAGTTCTTCATCATAGTCTAAGTTAGAGGTGTCAATTACGTACACTTTACATTCTTCAGTTGTCGTATCAAGTTAGTGTGGAAAAACTAAGTCAAAGCTATTAAGGCAGTTAACCGAATTTCTTCGGTAATATTTCTTAAGGATGTTGATATGATAAAGCTTAGGTTTCCCCTTGACTTCTATGAGGCAGTCAACTTTCCCACAAATTTTTAATACTTTATATGGACCTTTCCATGCTACTAATAATTTATTTGACTTGATCGGCAAAAGTACAAGAACTTCATCCCCTACTTTAAAACTTCTCCTCTGACTTTATGAATCAAAATAGGTTTTGTACTGGTCCATTGACAAGCTTAGGTTTTTCGAAACTATGTCAGAGGTCTCCTCAAGTTTGGATCTAAGGTCAAGGAGAAACTGGTAAGAAGACTGAACCTCAGCACTCACCTCCTCATTAGTCCATAAGTCATGAAGGATGGACAATGGACCTCTGGCCTGTCTACCATAGAGAAGTTCAAAAGGTGAAAACCCCAAAGAGTCACTGGGAACTTCCCTCATGGCAAACAAAGCACAGGGTAGGTAACGATGCCACTCCTTAGGTTTAAGGGAGCAAAGTTTCCTTAAAATGGACTTGAGAATCGAATGCTGGCGCTCAATCCTCCCATTACAGCTGGGATGATAGGGTGTGGTGAAGAGAGGTTTCACTCCCAGAAGTTGGAATAGATGTTGCACTAAGTCAGATGTGAATTGTGTCCCACGGTCAGACAAAATTTCTCTAGAGATGCCCACTCTGGAGAAGATGGACAAAAGGGCTTCAGCCACCTCAGTAGTAGTTATGGTCTTTAAGGGAACGACTTCAGGAAAACTCGAAGCATAATCAACTAATGTTAATATATATCTATGTCCCCCAGATGAAAGTGGAGATAAAGGACCAACGATGTCAATAGCTACTCTTTCAAAAGGTACCGTAAAGACTGGCATTTTGACCATAGGTACTCGCCTGGTACCTCGGGAGGATGACAGTTGGCAAACTTTACACGATCTACAATAGGTGGTGACATCTGAGGACATTTTTGGCCAAAAATAGGTTTCCCTAATTTTATTTAAGGTTTTGCGATGCGAGAAATGTCCGGCCACTGGCAGGTCATGAGCCATTTTAAGAACAGTCTCTCTGCATTGACTTGGAACAACTAAGATGGAATAGTCTCTCTCATCTGAATTTAATTTGAATACTGACTTGTACATCTTTGATATATTCAAATTTATATGAAAAGTTTTTCCTTTGGATAACTTGATTTCGTTTAGCGGCATTATGGCAATTCTGAAGAGAAGGGCAATTACGTTGTAAATTGATATGTCTAAAGGCTTAAAGTCAGGAAAAATCAAAGGATGGATAGTAGGAGAAGCCTGGGCTTTGGTCTGAGCCCTAGTCAAGACATTTATAGTATCGGAGGTGATATCTTCACTTTCATCTAATAAGTGAACCGGTGATCCTACTACCTCGCTTACGAGAGTATCATGACTGGTTTTTAATCTCACATGAATCTCACGAGACATTGTCTCATCTGAACTTTCGAGGGGCTTCTCTGACTCTACAGAAAGAGGATCTGAAACACCTATGTCCATCTTTGGTGATGAAAGGTCAACCTCAGAAGGAAGAATGGCACCTTTTACATTACCTATTAGTACGGAGCAAGAAGTGATGGGAGCTAGTACGGCTTCAGACCAACCTGTGAACCATTTAGACCTAATGTAACAACGGATGGTAGGAAAAGTGTCCGTATGGCCCCAAGTAGTCTGAAAGTATAGCAGAGGAATGAGTTTCTTTAAGGTTAGGGAACAGCTTATCAGAAATGACTATACATGTGCATCCAGTGTCTCGTAAAATGGTAGATACATTAAGTCCATTAACTGTTCCTGAACAGAAGGGTGCTTGGTCATTACAGTCTTTAAAACATCTTCCAACTTTTTGGACCTTCTTAGAAGGACAATCTGGACGTTTATGTCCCTTAACACCACACAAATGACAAACAGGAATAAAAGAAGTCATTTTACTTCCCACTAGAGGCTTTGATTTCTTAAGGTCTGATGAACCCTTGCCCTTAGGGTTCGATCCCTTTAGGTCTTTATAGGAATTGTGAGCCTCAGCATACAGGTCAGCAGCCTCAGCAACTTCCTCAGCTTTAATCAGGTTACGTTCTCTGATGAATGTTCGTATCTGATGGGGAAGAGCTGTCAGGAACTGGTCAGCAACCATGAAGTCTCTAAGAGATTCATAACTGCGATCAATTCCTGAACTCTCTATCCAAAAGTTGAACAAACGAAAGAGTGTTACCTGTAACTGCTGAAAGTTCTGGCCAGGCTGTAAGATGGCATACCTGAAATCTTTCCTGTAAGAATTAGTGGTTTTTTGATATGCTTTAAGGATTGCTTTCTTCAGTAGGTTATAATTACATATGATATCCTGCGACAAAGTTGCATAGATATTCAAGGCTGTACCAGAAAATAACATTCCTAACCTGGTAGCCCAGGTGTCAGCAGGCCATTCACAGAGGGTAGCGGTATTTTCAAACCTGATAATGTATGAAGTTATGTCTTCCCCCTCTGTGAAGGGAGGTAAATTAGGTGTTGGAATATGTGAACTAGCTGCATGATGTTCAATTACTCCTTCCTCTAATTGCTGTTGTGTAAGAGTTAACTTTTTATTCTCCAATTCAAGGAGAGATTTTTCGAGCTCGCAATCCTTTCCTCTCTCTCTATTAACTCAAGTTCTCTAGCTTTTTCCTCACGTATTTTAGCTTGTTCCTCACGTTCTCTAGCTCTTGCTTCACGATCAAGTCTATCACGCTCCTTTTTGTCTTCTCTTTCTCTTTCTAACTGTCTTTCTTGGACTTCTCTCTCAATTCTCTCTCTCTCCTTTTTCTCCTGTCTTTCAAGGTTCTCTTTCTCCTTTTTGTCTTCTCTTTCGATTCTCTCTCTCTCCTTGTTCTCTTCTCTTTCGATTCTCTCTCTCTCCTTTTCTTCTTCTCTTTCTCTTTCTGTCTCTCTTCTCTCTCAATTCTCTCTCTTTCAAGTCTTTCCTGGATCTTAGCACTAATGAAAGATTCTAAATTTTTCCCTGTTATTCCTAACTTACTTCCAGCATTCATTCAAAACTGGTATTCCTCCATGCTTGCAAGAATAACTTAAACTATCAGGGGAAATGAAATGAGTATTAAAGAAAACGGAGGGTTCAATTCCTGCTCTGCTCAAACTGTAAATAAACCAGAGGGCTTGATCCCTGCTTCAATTAAACAATATGTATTAATTAAAACGAAGGGTTCTATGCCGGCTCCAAGCAAACAGTAAGTAGATTGGGGTCACTTGACAAACCAATCTTCTCACCAACAAATCAAGAGTGTCCTATGACAGTTCCCTTGATATAATAAAGAGCTCAATGAAACAAATTGTCACTGGAAAATCTCGGGTCCCTAGAGTCTAATCCTCCAAAGTGTTTCAAGCTCACACAAAAATAGATGGCAGAATTAACTAGTATTCCTGCCATGACTTGACTTACAATAAATTGAGACTAACAATCACCAGATCTTTTAAATACCTGTACTGTAGTCCAACCATAGAGAATGATTACTCATGGCTGGTGGTAACCGTCTGTGGTATGCGGCGTTGAAGTTCCAATGGTAGATTCGAGATGGAGTTGAATCTTGTTTCAGTCGAGTTGATCCTGGCAAGGTCGCCACTTGTGAAGGCTTACTCAGCCCTGTAACAACTTCAGTAAGTATTACTAAGGCTGGTGTTATTACTGTTCTTACTGCTGAACAATGGTTTAGTGCCGATGGAGGTAGCGTAGGTAGCAATGATACGGCCGTGGACTAGTTTGGCTTTAATTGGGTAGGAGTGAGTACACAACGGGCAGTGTGAGGGAGTGACCACAAGCCAGTCCGTGGAGGGGGAGCACTTGTGTCTGTCAAGTCGATCGGCCTAGGAGTGAGGGAGAGGCATGGGCCGGCAGGGTGGCGTGCCTACCTAGAGGCCTGGCTACAGAGGGCAGCACCTGAGTGGCGCAAAATATGAACTAAGCTGGCAGACAGCATGGGCTGTCTGTGCAGACAGTACAGGCTGTCTACATACGCTCAGCCACCTACCGCGCATCATCCCGACGCGACAATACTGGTGGGCCCGTAGGTATAAAGGAATTACGTACACTAGCTACCCCAGAGAGGGACTGGCTTTCGCTCACTAGTAAATCAAAAATGGACATAAAAATGCAACAGGCAAAAAAAAAACTCTCCCATCCAGGGGAAGAGAAAACGGGTTTGCCCGCGCTGTTTCATCGAGGAGAGAGTCCGGAGACGTCAGCACTGGAACTAAAATCTTCTATATACAGGTTGTCCGCAGAGCTGAACATCAGTTGACCACTCGTCTACGAACGTTGTTGCACCCTCACATCTGCAAACAATGACTGACAGTAGCATTTCCTAAGGTGTGACATGTGACTCAGAGGGCAGCACTGCCCTGACCGTAATACAGGCTTTTTTTCCTTTTGTTATAAAACACTGGTGCACATACGTACAATAATACTATATCCATGGAATTCATTACACTCTGGGTACCCTTCTAAAAGTATTTACTTAATTACATGATGTTGTCCACCCTGACTCTATTATCGACTAGCTATACAATGTGTGTGCATTTATACCCATTTCTGCAAGCAAACAATTAGCATAACTAGCGTAGGAGTCAGACAAGTCAGTAGGTACGTCAATGTCACAGAAATGTACTGTTGTCCTGGGTCGCAGGCCATAAGTATGGAGCCTTACTGGGCCGTCTTCTGTACCAGTAGTAGTGGGAGAAGGGATAGATGGTTTGTCCCTAACATTAGTCTGATCGTGGCGTTGCAATGCACGCGCCTCCAGCTCTGCTTCGGCCTGCATATAGTCCACATACTTCATGTGATCAAGGTGGGCTTCCTTGATAGTTCCCGTAGCAATCTCCCTCACCTCGAACTTATTGCCACGGAGTTGTCGTAGGACACGGTAAGGACCCACAAACTTTGGGACAAGTTTGTGCATACCTGGGGTCTGCACTGGGTTGAGCAACATAACTTTGCAACCTGGTTCCACTTTGCTTTCCTTGGTGCGGGCATTGCGCTCAGACGTGAACCTATCAGTAGCTTTCATAAGGTTCTCTCGTACCCGCTGGAAGACAAGCTGCGTTGTCCTCATCTTTACTACACTGGGGTTCAGTATCATAAGTAGGTCTAGGTGGAGCAAACAGAATTTCATATGGTAAGCGCTTGTCATAGCCATACAAAGCAAAATGAGGTGTCTCACCGATCGAGCTGTTGAGGGAGGAATTTAATGTACACTGAACATCTGGGATAGCCTCATCCCATGTAGTACAACTTGGGTTAACGGTTACTCTGAGCACCTCCAGGACTTTGCGATTTGTACGTTCAGCAAGACCATTACTCGCAGGGTGGCGTGGAGCTACTGGCGCTTGATGAATGTTGAATCTGGAGCAAAGATCCTGCATTATGCCATTTATAAACTCAGACCCATTGTCTGACAGAAGGACACGTGGGCAAGTATGACGAAGAACATGCTCACGGAAAGCACTAGCGACCGTTTCGGCGGTTTTATCAGGAATGGGTACTAATTCACTGTACCGCGTCAAGTTATCTACCATTACAAGCAGGTGCTTATTTCCCTTCTCTGTCGTGTCTGCACGTTTGAGCATCCAGACACAGGTACTAGCAGGATCCAGCCGATATTTGCCGAATTTTCTTCGAGAATTGTACGTGGCGTCCCAGTGACTCCACGCTACAGTGTCCCACGCTGTTTCTCAAGTCACGTGTTCAGCGTCACTTGTATGTTGCTGTTGTTGTTCAGCTCAGCACAGCTGTTTCAGCAAGCCAGAGGTGAGTTTTGTGGTGATTTCTGCGTCCAGTGTGAGCTCTACGTATTTGTGGGTGGGGGAGGAGAGGAGAGGAAGTGGCTGTTCCTCACCTTGCCCATGCTCGCCCTACTCATGCTCACCCGTCTACCATACACCACTCACCACTGCCCACTCCCTCTGCTGTGTTTTCTGCTGTTTTTCGTATGAATTCATTGCCAGTGCTGTGTATCCCTCGAAGCTACGTGGATCACGACGTCACGTGGGTGTGGGCGATGTCACGTAGACCTACAAAGCCACGTGAGTTACCAGATGTCCCAGGCCTCATGCTGTGGTCTGCTGCCTGCATCACATTGACGTCACCCACGATGCTGCCCGACTTCATGACGTCACGATGTCTGCCTGACGTCACCTCGAGATGTCTGCCTGACGTCACCTCGAGATGTCTGCTGACGTCACCTCGAGATGTCTGCTGACGTCACCTCGAGATGTCTGCTGATGTCACCTCGAGATGTCTGCTGACGTCACCTCGCGACATCACGCCAGACATCACATGATGTCAACATCGAGTGTTTCTAGTAATTATTTCAGTATTGTCGAGAAGATTGAGAGAAGATATATGTCGTGTGTTAATTAATTCCTCTCAGTCAGTGTTCTCACATTTTAGTATGTCTTAGTCAGTTTTATGCACAGAAAAGCATCATTTGCTAGTTAAGTCATGTTGTACCGTATGTACAGCGGTGTGTTTGTAAGTTTTCCGTGTGTCCAGTGAGGTCTGTGGTCAGACCCTTGAGTTGCACCACTGTGCTAAGTCACCCGCGTGACCAGTGTTTGACAGCTGATTACTCAGCCCTGAGCGTATGAGCCCCCTTGTACAGAAAGCTTTTATGCTCGTCGCTCGTGATGTTCTGTAGAATCGTACCTGCTACGATTCCCATCGAGATTTCTTTCACTTCACCTCCAGACCGTCAGAGTGCAGTTATATATAGAGAAACAAGTCTGGGGACGCTTAGGCTAACCTCTGCTATAACTCCAACTGTCGAGAGATGATACTCGTCAAGCTGCAGCCAGGCCTGTCGGCAGGCGCTGTGTCAGCCTCGTGTCACAAGCTTCAGTGAGCAGCCTGCACAAAGATGATGTCACTTTGACTGCTAGCTCGCTCACTGCAGTCTGGTGTATGATGTTACGACTCCCAGATGTTTTGCCCAGTCGTCTCTGCCACGACTTGCTCCACAACTCGCTCCACGCTCGCCGGCAGTGACAGCCCAGCGACAGTACCAGTCGAGAAGTGTCCTGAGTCGCTTGCCAGAAGTCCTGCCCAGTTGCCGAGTTTTGTCGACTCCTCACTCGAGGGCACCAGCAAGTCGTGCCCCAGGTTGAGTGAAAACCTGCAGCGACTCCTACGATGTCTGCTTCACCGTTCCAGAGGAGACCGTACCCTGTTACGTCACAGCTCAGCCGCAGCAATGTCTCCCGTGTTGCAGTATCTGTCTAGACGCAGGAAGTCGTGCAGTGATGCCCTTCGACGCTCACTGCCTATGACCACAATGTTTAGCACACCCCACATGTTTTTTCTTCCCTCCCTGTAGGAAGTTTTTTTTCCATGTTCATATGTATATATATGTTTTTATTTTGTGTTCTGTGCCCTGTTCCTATGAGAGAGAGAGACCGAGTTTCTTTTACTACCAGCATTGTCATGTCGGGACGACGCGCGGTAGGTGGCCGAGCGTATGTAGACAGCCTGTACTGTCTGCACAGACAGCCCATGCTGTCTGCCAGCTTAGTTCATATTTTGCGCTATGCTGGTGCTGCCACCTAGGCCTTGCCACTTCAGTATGCCCAGACTTGCCTCGCCCTCACTCTCACAGCGGCCTAGCAACAACACACAAGACCTCCCAGCTCTCTCTCGTGGGCATGGCCCTGCCCGGGCCATGGGCACAAACACACAAGCCTGTGTAACCCAACACTAGTTATCAATAAAGAAAGAAGCCTCCGAAGAAGTATATCATTCACACCCGCTACCAGAATACCAAACAAACATCGTCATAAATCTCCTCCTCAGGAAAATTAATGAATAGAAAAAGAAATAATAACAGACAAACATAAACACTTTATTATATAGAAAATATAAAATATAAAACACTTAAATATGTAATATTAATCCTACATTAAAGAAAATGAAAAATGAAAAATATAAATGATAACTGAATTCAATGCTAATTTAAAACTTGGGTGTCTGGTGTTGGTGACACTGTGTTGTTGAAATTGTAGCCATTGCTGATGATAGGGAAGGGGTCGCAGGTGTTGGTTACAACCCACCGGTTCGTTCTTCACAGTATAGCCGTGAGTATTATATCCCGATGACAGGAAAGCAGGTTCTTTACCACTGCAATGATGAGGGGTTACGTCCTGCAATTTCATACAGGTGCACAGGTAATTAAATCCAAAAAGGGGAAGTCTCAGGACGTTAGTCCATCTCCATCAGTTCTGCTCGTTGATTGGCAGGTGACCCTCTCTGTCATCCAAGCTGGAAAGATAGACAGGTTACCCACTGCTTAAGAAATCACTCTCCATTATAAGTACAATACCTAAAAGATGTGGTGGTTATTACAACAGTCAACTTAGAGCAAGACTGAAAGGACTAAGTTTATTATTGGTCAAAAGTGAAGCTTTTAACCAATAAATCCACTAGAATACAAGGCAGGCATGTACTTACAGTAGTACTGGGAGCTGTGAGTCTAGTGATTACTGTTTGGACCGGAGCCCCACACGTCACCTTTCGGGGGGGGGGCAGAAGGAGGGGAAGGGATAGCGGGAGCTAGACTGACCCTACCTTAACAAGCAGCTGGCAGTCAAACTATCATTACTATATACTCCCTCGCTACTCCTATCTATTGAACTTCTCCCTCACACACAGGAAAGTACCCTGGAGGCACAAGGAATGTACATGATTTAGGGCTGTAAGTTATTTCATCTTCACATTTAGAGGATTAGCCTCATAAGCACACACAGAAGCAGGCAGCATTAGTTCTTTGATTGCTCCAGAACTGCTATTTTAGCAAACAATGCTATGGATCGTTTATCCTCGTCAAGGACAAAGGCTGTGGACTGGACAGCATTGATAAGTGATGATAAAAGTTTATCTAATCTAACAGCAAATGCACTCAACGATTCATTAGTCATGGGTTTAGCATTCACGAGTTCCCGAAGAACAACATATGGATCAGCTGTTTTTACTGGTACAAGGAAAGAATGAATCAGTTCCTCATATTATGACCACTTAATAAGATTCATGAAGTCTCGCATTTCAAGGAGATCCACAAAGTGAACAGCAGCAGGGGACCAATGAAGAGCTTCTTTTGCAAGTCTGATAAGACTTTCCTCTGAAGGAGGACCGTCAACTAGAGCATTAACATGAGAACGAATGGCAGTAAACCATGCTTCAAGACTATGTACAGTAATACCATTGCATCTTTCATGGGGAATCCGTCGGATACACCCACAGTCAAGTATCCAGTGTAATATTTGCAATGTACATAAATTCTATGCAAGGGGACAAAAAATATAGCTCCTCCAAATGCTTCCAAGCAAAACAAAGGATTACAAGGAGGTGTTCTCTGAAAGGGGAAGTACTCCCTCTCTTATAAGTGAGCAATATGCTCCAGTATCTCTAAAGGTTCTGACTTCAGTTGTTTTTTAGTTTTCCTGAAGGGAAATACAACTCTGACAGTAATAAGGAGCCATCCCTTTCTCTACTTCTTTCAGGGACATGTTACTAGGGACACTATAGATTTTCCCTATGGGTTGGGGTTTTTGGAGGCAGTTGGGATGGATGTGACCTACTTTACTGCAGATGAAGCAGACGACAGGCTTGTCCTTAACTACCTGCTGATGTTGCAATTGGTGTCGCTCTGGTTGGTGTCTCTCTGGATACTGTTGTCGAGTTGCACCATGTTGAGTGGTTTGTCTCTCACCAGGTGGACCATAAGTTGAGTAGCATGGCTCACCAGGTGACTTAGTTGGCTGCCGTAGACATTCTCCCTCCGGCTGGCACTTCATCCTCCAAGGTTGATGATCTCTGGTCACACCAGGCTGTTGAAAAGAGAGAGGGGACTGCTCGGATAAGGAGCTGTTAGTTTTAAAGGTATCAGCGAACCTGGCTGCCTCCAATGCAGTGGTTAAGTCACGATCCTGCAGACTCTAACCTCTAGTCCCACAGACTCCAGCAGGCTGTCAACCAGAATAAGATGCACAAGATCATCGAAGGTAGCAACACCACTTGCTTTATACCAGCTGGTAAAAGCTTTGGTCTGCTGTTGCACAAAATCAACCAGGGATTGACCAAGCTGTCGTCTGCCTAATTTAAACGACTTTCTGTACTTAGCTGGGATACATGTATATGCTCCCAAAACTGTGGTCTTCACTACTTTATAATCGGAAAAATCAATGTCATTTAACACTGACGTAAATTCCTGTGCCTTACCAAACAATGCTGTGTGAACCAATGTCGCCCAGTGCTGTTCCGGCCACCTCAAGGCTCGAGCCTGATTTTCGAAAGTTTCGAAAAAAAATTTTGGTTCTGCCTCACTGAAGCGGGGAACAAGCTGTACTGCTTTCTGTAAACTAGTCATTTACAACTTGCGAAAAGTGCCTTCTTTCTTTTTCCCTATCAAACTCTTCCTTGGCAAATGTCCTCTGTTCCCTAGTCTGCTCAAGATTGATTTTCGCCAACTCAAGTGCCAACACAGATAAAATATACATCACCAGGAGTTCTGGTAAAAACATTAATGTAAATATGTGGACTGTATATTAAATTTAAAATGTGAATACATACATATTGAAGGAGAATTTATCTTAATACCACTCACCAATTAGTCTGGAGATTGCGGCGTGTCATACACCAGACCCCTTGTCTAAAATATGAAGAAAATACTGGCCAGAATTTCAAACATAAATAGACAACTTAGCTGGGGTTCCAAAGCTGCCCTGTCCATCTGCTTAATGCTCACATTATGCAGGGCTGCAAATCCAACAATTTCGGCTCCTATTTGAGAGGTTTCAACCACAATTTAACCTCCAGAGCGATGAAATATATGAACATTTCACTAGCGTAAGCAACTGCTACATACACCAATTTTGAAGCATCACAAAAAATGTGGAGTATATTTTTCCCATCTGGATTGGTCACCTGGCGTGGGAACTCCAACATTGGATTTTTTTCATAATCACCAATTAATTCATCCCACCTGTTAATGAATTCCTCAGGCAGAGTTTCATCCCAAGCACATTTAAGCTTCCATGCTTCTTGTATTAATAATTTCCCTCTTATAGTAAGGGGTGACACTAAGCCTAGTGGATCAAAACATTTGGAAACTTCAGCAAGCAAAACTCTCTTAGTTAATTTATTGGGCATACTGTAATTATTAGGTTTTAACATTAACAAATCTCTCTCAGTATCCCAAGTTAATCCCAATGCATTACTACATTTTGGTACTTCATCTCCAGGGTAATCTTTACTTATTTTGTCCTTTAATTTGGATGAATTACTATTCCATTCCCTCAAAGGCATATTTGCACTTTTCATTATTTAATTAGCCTCTTTATAAGTCATTAACAGTTCCTCTTCAGTTGACGTCACACCCAGGAAATTGTCCACATAAAATTGTTTGCTCATTACTTTACTCAGTGGACTTCCTGTACGTTTAAGGTGTGCATTTATCGTCGCTTGAAGTAGGAACGGACTGGATGTAGCACCAAATAATACACTCCTAAAGCAAAAGGTTTTCAGAGGGCTAAGTGGGTCACTAGCGTTCTCAGACCATAAGAAGCAGGTATAATCCCGGTCAGCCTCTTGTAAACCCACTCTTAGGAAAGCTTTACTTATGTCAGCCATAAAGGCAAAATTCTTCACCCTGAAATTTAATAAGATATCTCCTAATTTTTCCGTCACGACAGACCTGTCATCAAACAGTCATTTAAACTATATACATTTTTGTTAATCCTGGCACTACAATTAAACACAATTCTCAGAGGAGTGGTCTTAGAATCCTTCTTCACTCCGTGATGTGGCAAATAGTGACCATAAATTTTGGCTTTCTCAGGAGGTACCTCTTCTATAAATTTATTAATTAATTCTTCAGTAATTATATCATTATAAGCAGTCAACAATTCTGGTGTCTTACTCAGTTCGCGGAGCTGAGTCTTTAATTGTCCATATGCCTGTATGTAACTAATAAGATACATACCAGTAAATGGTAACAAAAATAATTATTCTTTATCAAAGTTACAGAGACAAGTCACTCTGGACCTATATTAATTTTAAATAAAATATACATCACCAGGAATTCTGGTAAAAACATTAATATAAATATGTGGACTGTATATTAAATTTAAAATGTGAATACATATACATTGAAGGAGAATTTATCTTAATACCACTCACCAATTAGTATGGAGATTACGGTGTGTCATACACCAGACTCCCTGTCTAAAATATGAAGAAAATACTGGCCAGAATTTCAAACATAAATAGACAACTTATCTGGGGTTCCAAAGCTGCCCTGTCCATCTGCTTAATGCTCACGTTATGCAGGACTGCAAATCCAACAATTTCGGCTCCTATTTGAGAGGTTCCAACCACAATTTAACCTCCAGAGCGACGAAATATATGCACATTTCACTAGCGTGAATTTACCCCGTTCAAAACAATGGCGCCTCCTCCCCAGCAATGCTCACCCATCGCTGGTTCTTTATTTATTTACAAATTAATTTTTATTACCTACAATATATGCCATCAATTTACATACAAAATACGCTGTATTTTTAGAAAATATACAATATTTTCTACAACATTTTTAATGTAATGTATTTTCAGTGCTCATATTAAGAAAATGAACGGTTTCACACAAAAAAACTTTGTAAAAATCACGTGACTTATACTGTTTAGCTCTAAAGGAACACTAAATTGTTCCGTGTGTTTTTCAGTATGTGTTGAGTGATCCTGATAATTCCATTGGCTCGGCTCTTATGGTTTCTGATTGTTGCTGCTTCGTTTCTATGCAATACAATATCATTTACTCCTCATTGAAGTGAGCAGAATCCTTAGATCAACCATGAGGATGAAGCCACAATATTAAGATACAATATAATGCTAGTAAATAAGTTTGAATTGCTTTTAACCTTTTTAGTGCTTAGTTCCTAGGCTTTTTGTGTATCTATATTGTCTTACTCTACCGTCCACAGGATGGATGCGGCATGTACAGTAAGCTAGTAGCTGCTGCAAAAGAATTTATTAAGGCTGAAAATTAAATTAGAATATTGTACCTTGACGGGAGGTCACCGTGAGTGCCACTGAGAAGTAAGTTATTTAATTTTGTAAGTAAATTCAGATATATACAAAATCTGTATACGTAGCTTTGATTGTGACTGTCTCATATTAGGTTATTTACTTTTGTTGCTGATAATGGTGATGATAAAATCAGTGTTTCTAGTGGTGATGTTTATATTAAGCAGTTGAGGAAGAAGCAGAGATGAAAAGACAATATATTTAGTCCATCACCCACGAAAACATAGTTTTAAGGTGGTCAGTCCCAGACTATGGAGCAGAAATCTTCTCCTGGCTGATGAACTGACCACTTCGAAACTACATCTTCGAGGGTGAATGGGCTGATAACATCATTTCTACTTATCTACTCTTTCTACTATCTTCTCTGTATTTCAATTAAGAAGCCTACTGTGTAGGAGAAATGTTTCAGAATAAAGAGAACATCCTCTCGTACCTCAATAAATGCCTTACTTCACCTGGCTCAAGACCGACGTACTCCATTCCCTTTGAAAAACTTTAATAAATGCTGAAAGATTATCCCCATATTTTGAATAAAATTTTCAAATATTGCTCCACAGTCCCATTAAAATATTTATAGATTACCACATATTTTGAATAAATACATTCACAGAAGATACATAAAATCTTATATATTTTTTTTATTTTATCTCCATAGTAATATCCACAAAGTTCTATATTTTTGAAAATTTTATTAATAGACTTCTCCATATTTTTCATTAAAATATTCATAGATTTTTCCATATTTTCATACCCATAAAATATTAATAGGATAGCCGTTAATTTCATTTAAATATTCAAAGCTTGCTTTATTGTTGAAACGTTTCGCCTACACAGTAGACTTCTTCATTCAAACATAGAGTCAGCAGGTGTAGTAAGGAAACAATGATGTCCATAAACCTTGGAGAAACAGCATTTAAGGTGGCTAGTCCCTGAGGACTGACCACTTACTCCATAATTCTATAAAAATATTCATAGAATTCTTATAAAAATATATATATATATATATATATATATATATATATATATATATATATATATATATATATATATATATATATATATATATATATATATATATATACAAAACAACCACTCTGAAAGAATAGAGAAATTCCAAGCGCTTTCGTGACTACTCACATTATCAATGTGATAATGTGAGTAGTCACGAACGCGCTTGGAATTTCTCTATTCTTTCAGAGTGGTTGTTTTGCATATTCTGAAATAACCTGTTTACCGTGATCTTATTGCATATATATATATATATATATATATATATATATATATATATATATATATATATATATATATATATATTTTTTATCGCACTGGCCGATTCCCACCAAGGCAGGGTGGCCCGAAAAAGAAAAACTTTCACCATCATTCACTCCATCACTGTCTTGCCAGAAGGGTGCTTTACACTACAGTTTTTAAACTGCAACATTAACACTCCTCCTTCAGAGTGCAGGCACTGTACTTCCCATCTCCAGGACTCAAGTCCGGCCTGCCGGTTTCCCTGAATCCCTTCATAAATGTTACTTTGCTCACACTCCAACAGCACGTCAAGTATTAAAAACCATTTGTCTCCATTCACTCCTATCAAACATGCTCACGCATGCCTGCTGGAAGTCCAAGCCCCTCGCACACAAAACCTCCTTTACCCCCTCCCTCCAACCTTTCCTAGGCCGACCCCTACCCCGCCTTCCTTCCACTACAGACTGATACACTCTTGAAGTCACTCTGTTTCGCTCCATTCTCTCTACATGTCCGAACCACCTCAACAACCCTTCTTCAGCCCTCTGGACAACAGTTTTGGTAATCCTGCACCTCCTCCTAACTTCCAAACTACGAATTCTCTGCATTATATTCACACCACACATTGCCCTCAGACATGACATCTCCACTGCCTCCAGCCTTCTCCTCGCTGCAACATTTATCACCCATGCTTCACACCCATATAAGAACGTTGGTAAAATTATACTCTCATACATTCCCCTCTTTGCCTCCAAGGACAAAGTTCTTTGTCTCCACAGACTCCTAAGTGCACCGCTCACCCTTTTCCCCTCATCAATTCTATGATTCACCTCATCTTTCATAGACCCATCCGCTGACACGTCCACTCCCAAATATCTGAATACATTCACCTCCTCCATACTCTCTCCCTCCAATCTGATATCCAATCTTTCATCACCTAATCTTTTTGTTATCCTCATAACCTTACTCTTTCCTGTATTCACTTTTAATTTTCTTCTTTTGCACACCCTACCAAATTCATCCACCAATCTCTGCAACTATATATATATATATATATATATATATATATATATATATATATATATATATATATATATATATATATATATATATGTTATATATATATATAACATATATATATATATATATATATATATATATATATATATATATATATATATATATATATATATATATATATATATATATATATATATATATATAACATATATATATATATATATATATATATATATATATATATATATATATATATATATATATATATATATATATATATATATATATATATATATATATATATATATATATATATATATACATATACATATATATATATATATATATATATATATATATATATATATACATATATATATATGTATATAAAGTTTTTCTTCTTCTCTTTTTTAGTAATTGTATACAGGAGAAGGGGTTACTAGCCCATTGCTCCCGGCATTTTAGTCGCCTCATACGACACGCATGGCTTACGGAGGAAAGATTCTTTTCCACTTCCCCATGGACAATAGAAGAAATAAAAAAGAACAAGAGCTATTTAGAAAAAGGAGAAAAACCTAGATGTATGTATATATATATATGCATGTGCGTGTCTGTGAAGTGTGACCAAAGTGTAAGTAGGAGTAGCAAGATATCCCTGTTATCTTAGCGTGTTTATGAGACAGAAAAAGAAACCAGCAATCCTACCATCATGCAAAACAGTTACAGGTTTTTGTTTCACAGTCATCTGGCAGGACGGTAGTACTTCCCTGGGTGGTTGCTGTCTACCAACCTACTACCTACTGGCAAGACAGTGATGGAGTGAATGATGGTGAAAGTTTTTCTTTTTCGGGCCACCCTGCCTTGGTGGGAATCGGCCGGTGTGATAATAAAAAAATAAAAAAAATAATATATATATATATGTATATATATATATATATATATATATATATATATATATATATATATATATATATATATATATATATATATATATATATATATAGCAACACTGCACTAGCTAAGGACTTGAACCCATGCTACTTTGGCCTGCCTCATGGTGGGCGAAAACACATGACGCCCTTATCCACTGAACCATGCGATCCTTAAGAGTAGGGCATCTAGCGGAAATGGATGTGGTACTCCCTACCCAAGGACACACGATGGTGTGGATGACTCTAGGCTAATGTCATTCTAGTCCCTGTTTAGTGTACTAGTTCACCGAGCAGTATTTTATATTAATGTGACCACTAACTAGTGGTATTGATCAGTAACAACACTGCACTAGTAAAGGACTCGAACCCATGCTGCTTTGGCCTGCTTCATGTGTTTTCGCCCACCATGAGGCAGGCCAAAGCAGCATGGGTTGCTGGTCTTTCACGGTGCATTCTTTATCTCTTGCATTTTGCTTCCTTTGACCACCGTGTTGTACACTTACTCTTACATTATTGTACATATTGTAAATACAAGCTTGTTTATTTAGTGAAGGAAATACAAGTCATATACTGATATTGTCCTCTGCTTGCTCCGCTGTTTGTTCAGTTACAACAAGGTGAGCAGGCCGTTCTACACCTGTGTTCGTAATAACCATCACCACCGATACTATCACAAGTATCATCATTCACACATTACATCTATCACCGGCATTATCACCATCATCACCAGCACATCATCACATTAAGTCGGTAAAACATACATTAAATCTGGTAAAACACCAACATCATCATATGCTAATCGAATAAAGGTACCTATCACCCATTTCTAAAATTTACTATAAGATCTATATTGATAGATTACATAACGCTATTTTCACCCTTACACCTGAAAATGCCAGGCCTACCTAACACCCCCTGACAAATGACGTCAGAGGTAGAAAAAAGGTTATCAGGTGAATGACGTCACAGTAGGATGGAACCTCTCAGCGGTGGTGATAGTGTTGATGGTTGTGAAGACATTCTTGATGTAATTTTAGGTCAATGATGATGATGGCGATAGTGTTAATAGTGATGGTAGAAGAGCCAGTATGGATATTGTTGATAGTAATTTTCGTGATAGTGATGTTAAAGATAGAGATGGTATGGCGATAGTAATGATGGTTATGATGGTAATAATGGTGATAATGTTGAATGTGATGGTGATACGGGTGGTGATGATGGTGTTAATTTTGGCAGTAATAAAGTCGGTGATGATAGTAACTGTTATGATTATTGTGATGACGATAGTAGTGTAGTAATAGTGGTGATGGATCTGATAGTGAAGATATTGGTGATGGCAGTGATAGTGTTGTGGTGTTATTGATGATGGTGGTGATAGTGATGGCAGTGACAGCTGTGTGATGATAGTGGTGATGGATGTAATAGTGAATGTATTGGTGGCGGCAGTGATAGTGTTGTGGTGTTAGTGATGGTGGTTGTGATAGTGATGGCAGTGACAGTTGTGTGATGATAGTGTTGATGGTTGTGATGACATTCTTGATGTAATTTTGGGTACTGAGAAAAGAAGGGTAGAGTCAAAAATGTAGGCATGGAGGTGATAATGGTTGGATTGTGTGAAAAGAATTATTGTATGACCACAAATTTAAACTGGTTGGAAAGTGTCTCTGAGAGAGAGAGGTGCGAGTTATTTAGTGATCTGGGAATAATTACTGTCATAAACAAAATATCTCCTGAGAAAAATATTGGTGACAGAAATTTATATGTGAGAAATGGACGGATTAGTAGTTAATGGATGTATTGAAGTCACTGGTCGGTAAAAATGTGTGTGGATTAGTACTTCTAAAATGATGAAATCTCAATGAATCTTAGTTTCTGTCATATAAGGTATGGTAAGAATATTCTTTGAAAATATGGAATTTTATGAAGATTTAAGATAAGATAAGATAAGATAAGATTTCGTTCGGATTTTTAACCCCGGAGGGTTAGCCACCCAGGATAACCCAAGAAAGTCAGTGCGTCATCGAGGACTGTCTAACTTATTTCCATTGGGGTCCTTAATCTTGTCCCCCAGGATGCGACCCACACCAGTCGACTAACACCCAGGTACCTATTTGCTGCTAGGTGAACAGGACAACAGGTGTAAGGAAACGTGTCGAAATGTTTCCACCCGCCGGGAATCGAACCCGGGCCCTCCGTGTGTGAAGCGGGAGCTTTAGCCACCAGGCCACCGGGCCTGGTTAATATATAGAGGATTTTATGAGAATTCTATGAATATTTTTATAAAATTCTGGAGTAAGCTTAGAATATTTAAATAAAAATATGGGATATCCTATGAATACTTTGTGGATATTTTAATGAAAATATGTGACAATTTATGAATATTTTAATGAAAAAATATGTAGAAGACTACGAAGAAAATGAAAAAATAGGATATTATATAAATATATAAAGAAGTCTATACATAGAGTATACCTGGAGAAGGTTTTGGGGGTCAACGCCCCCGCATTCCTGCCTGTGACCAGGCCTCGTGGTGGATCAGGGCCTGATCACTAATGCTGTTATCGCTGGCCCCACATAAACCGACGTACGAACAACAGCCCTGCTGATCAGGTAATGACTTTAGGTGACTGTCCAGCGCCTTCTTGAAGACAGCCAGGAGTCTATTGGTAACTTCCCATTATGTATGCTGGGAGGCAGTTGAACAGTCTTGAGCCTCTGACACTTATTGTGTACTCGTGGCGCCCCTGCTTTTCACTTGGGAGGAATGTTACATCTTCTGCCAAGTCTTCTTTCGTAGGGAGTGATTTTCGTGTGCAAATTTGGTACTAATCTCTCCAGGAAGTTCCAAGTGTATATTATCATGTATCTTTCTCGCCTGCGTTCCAGGGAATTTAGTTGCTTTATCGTAGTTATGTGTGCCGTGAAAGTTCTTTGTACACTCTCCAGGTCAGCAATTTTGCCTGCCTTGAAGGGGGCAGTTAGTGTACGACAGTATTCCAGCCTAGAGAGAACAAGCGATTTGAAGAGAATCATCTTTGGCTTGGCGTCCCTAGTACTGAAGGTTCTCATTATCCATCCTATCATTTTCCTAGCATATGTCGTTGATACTCTGTTGTGGTTTTTGAAAGTGACATCCTTTGACATTATCACTCCTAGGTCCTTTACATTAGTTTTCCGCTCTATTATGTGGCTGGAGTTTGTTTTATACTCTGATACAGTTTTAATTTTCTCAAGTTTTCCATATCGGAGTAATTAAATTTTCTCTTCATTGAACTTCATTTTGTTTCCTACGGCTCATTTAAAGATTTTGTTGATATCTGCTTGGAGTCTTGCAGTTTCTTCTATGGATGACATCCACAAAGGAAGACGCGGTGCTGTGGCTTACATCTCTGTCTATGTCAGAAATGAGGATGATGAACAAGATGGGAACGAGTACTGTGCCTTGTGGAACAGAGCTTTTCTCTGTAGCTGCCTCAGACTTTACTCTGTTTACTATTACTCTTTGTGTTCTATTTGCTAGTAGGTTAAAGATCCATCTACCAACTTCTCCCGTTATTCCTTTATCACGCATTTTGTGTGCTATTACACAGTGGTCGCACTTGTCGAAGGCTTTTGTAAAGTCTATGTATACTACATCTGCATTTTGTTTATCCTCTAGCGCATCCAGGACCTTGTCATAGTGGTCCAGTAACTGAGACAGGCAGGAGCGACCTGCTCGAAACCCGTGTTGCCCTGGGTTGTGTAACTGATGGGTATCTAGGTGGTTGGAGATCTTGCTTCTTAAAACCTTTTCAAAGATTTTTATATGGGAAGTTAGCGCCATCAGTCTGTAGTTCTTTGCAATTGCTTTACTGCCATCTTTGTGGAGTGGGGATATTTCTGTTGTTTATAGTCACTGTGAGATGACCCTTGTGTCCATGCTCCCTCTCCAACGAACGCTAAAGGCAGTTTTTGATGAACACGGAGTTCCACGAGATTAAATAAAAAAAATATATTGGATTTTATGTACCATCAATTAAAATATTTATTGGAAATATGTGGTAAATTATAATGTTTTAATTAAAATGTGGAGTAATCTTTGAAAATTTGATTGAAAATATAGGGGTAAACTATAGAGATTTATTGATGTTTAAGTTTTGAACCACATGTAGTATGGCATTTAATAATAATAATAATATCTTTACTTCTACAAGTACACGCACAAGGTGTGCCGGCGTAGCTGACATCACTGACATACTACTATATAGAAAGCCCCTTATTATGCAGAGCATTTCAGACAAATTAGGTAAATTTTGTCCCAGGATGCGACCAGCACCAGTCGACTATCACCCAAGTACCCATTTTACTGATGGGTGAAAAGGGACAGCAGGTGCCTTATGGAAACACGTCCTAATGTTTTCCAGCCGTACTGGGGATTCGATCCCCAGGCTTCAGTGTGTGAACTGAGTACGCTAGAGACCGAGCTACGGACACCTTTAAAGGGGTATGAGAGGATACTCTCGACCAGAGAAGCTGCAGTTAGATGTTGTTATGTGGATCTTGTTCTTGAGGCGTTGTGTAAGTGTATAAATGTGTATAGGTGTGTATGAATGTGTCTAAGTGTATTTATGTGTGTGTTAAAGTGTACAGAAGTGTGTAAATGTGCATAAGTGTGTGTATGTGTATTAGCGTGCGTGTATGTATTAGTGCGTACAAATGTGTATATGAGAGTGTGTGTATAGGTGTGTATAAGTATTAGTGTGTATAAGTGTAAGTGTGTACTCACCTAGTTGTACTCACCTAGATGTGGTTGCAGGGGTCGATTCATAGCTCCTGGCCCTGCATCTTCACTGGTCGCTACTAGGTCACTCTCCCTGAACCGTGAGCTTTATCATACCTCTGCTTAAAGCTATGTATGGATCCTGCCTCCACTACAGCGCTTCCCAAACTCTTCTACTTCCTGACTAATCTGTGGCTGAAGAAATACTTCCTAACATCCCTGTGATTCATCTGAGTCTTCAATTTCCAACTGTGTCCCCTTGTTGTTGTGTCCCATCTCTGGAACATTCTGTCTCTGTCCACCTTGTCAATTCCCCTCAGTATTTTATATGTCGTTATCATGTCCTCCCTATCTCTCCTGTCCTCCAGTGTCGTCAGGTCAATTTCCCTTAACCTCTCCTCGTATGGCATACCCCTTATCTCTGGGACTAGTCTTCTTGCAACCCTTTGTACTTTCTGTAGTTTCTTTACGTGCTTGGCTAGAAGTAGGTTCCAAACTGGTGCCGCATACTCCAATTTGGGCCCAATGTACACAGTGTACAGGGTCCTGAGTGATTCCTTATTACGATGACGGAATGCTCTTCTTAGGCTTGCTAGGCGCCCATATGCTTCAGCAGTTATATGGTTGATGTGCGCCTCAGGAGATGTGCCTGGTGTTATATTCATCCAAAGATCTTTTTCCCTGAGTGAGGTTTGTAGTCTCTGGCCCCCTAGATATTACTCCGTCTGCGGCCTTCTTTGCCCTTCCCCAATCTTCATGACTTTGCACTATGTGGGGTTGAACTCCAGGAGCCAGTTGCTGGACCAGGCCTGCAGCCTGTCCAGATCCCTTTGTAGTTCTTCCTGGTCCTCGTCTGATGGAATTCTTCTCATCAACTTCACATCATCTGCAAACAGGGACACTTTGGTGTCTATTCCTTCCGTTATGTCGTTCACAAATACCAGAAACAGCACCGGTCCTAGGACTGACCCCTGTGGAACCCCACTCGTCACAGGAGCCCACTCTGACACCTCGCCGCATACCATGATTCGCTGCTGTCTTCCTGACACGTATTCCCTGATCCATTGTAGTGCCTTCCCTGTTATCCCTGTCTGGTCCTCCAGTTTTTGCACTAATCTCTTGTGTGGAACTGTGTCAAACGCCTTCTTACAGTCCAAGAAAATGCAGTCTACCCACCCCTCTCTCTCTTGTCTTACTGCTGTCACCCTGTCATAGAACTCCAGTAGGTTTGTGACACAGGATTTCCCGTCCCTGAAACCGTGTTGGCTGTTGTTGATAAGCTCATTTCTTTCTAGGTGTTCCACCACTCTTCTGATAATCTTCTCCAGTGACACTGGTCTATAGTTTAGTGTTTCTTGTTTGTCTCCTATAGGTGGCCCGGTGGTCTGGTGGCTAAAGCTCCCGCTTCACACACGGAGGGCCCGGGTTCGATTCCCGGCGGGTGGAAATTCCGACACGTTTCCTTACACCTATTGTCCTGTTCACCTAGCAGCAAATAGGTACCCGGGTGTTAGTCGACTGGTGTGGGTCGCATCCTGGGGGACAAGATTAAGGACCCCAATGGAAATAAGTTAGACAGTCCTCGATGACGCACTGACTTTCTTGGGTTATCCTGGGTGGCTAACCCTCCGGGGTTAAAAATCCGAACGAAATCTTCTTATCTTATCTTATCTTATCTTATAAGTGTAAGTGTGAGTGTGCATAGGTCTGCATGTGTATACAGATGTGTATATGTGTATGTGGGTGTATAATTGTATAAATGTATGTAAGTGTGTATGTGTGTGTGTGTATAAGTGTATATAAGTGTGTGTAACTGTACGTGTGAGTGTGCATAAGGGTATGTAAAGTGTATTTGGGAGGAATGGTCTTAGCTCCAGGTAAACTCCAGTTGTCTGGTGGGGGAGGGAGGGGTTCGGGGAGTACGTATTGGGTGTTGATTGCGACATTATACGTCTTAAGTAATTACTTGTACGGTCTAAAATAATCTTGTGCCAAGGAAAATGTGATGGAGCGTCTTCTGTGCAACACAAGAGTTGTTTCTAAATTTTCCTAAGTGAAAAGAGCGCCATCATAGCATGGGGGGGGTGACAACATGCCCATGCGCACGATGTTATCGAGGCAGAAGGTATCGTGCATTACACCATTGTGCTGGTGAGGGAGAGCGAGTGGTTCAAGATCACTCTGGGAGGTAATCATAGACAGGAATAGAATATTGATCCGAAGAATGGTGGGTTTGGTTAGATGGAGGCTTTATTTAATAAATTTATATAAAAAATTAATAGAATAAATAGAAGATAAAATTGAATACTTTTAGAGGTGGAACTATAGAAGGTTTCAGAATTTATTCTAAAATTTTAGTGAATTTATACCAAGACAAGATTGATATTATGAGAAGACATAGAAGAAATGAATAGACATCTATTTGAGAAGATTTAGAGCATAGAGATGAGGTAAAATTTATGTACAGGAATAAGAAGACAGGTTATGGAGGGTTATGAGTGAATTTAAGCTGTTATAATGTAAAAATCAGTAATTAAAAAGTGTGAAATTATTATTTGAGTTATTATTATGAGTAAATCACCTGCAGGAGGCTTTCAGGGCATCAACTGAATTATTACCTGCAAGTAATTTGGGTGAGGTAAGTGGGACTTAATCGCACTAGGTCGCAGAACTGCCACTCCTTTGACTGCCCACTTCTTCACCACTCTTACAAAAAGCTAAACCTGACATTAAATTAAAAATTATATAATTAAAATAATCTACTCTGGTAATTAAAGTCATGTGGACTGGACATAATTTTGGATTTTTGCTGCACACAAAATATTCATGTTAACGCTTACCATTTAATTTCTGTAGATGGATCACACCACAACACCTGCCTAACATCTAGACCCTACACTGGCCAGCTACTGACCTAAATGCAAGAACTAATGCTGTACTTCCCTGTGACTAATGTTCCCTTAACTTCACCCATCCACACATAATTCTTGAGGCCCCGCAAATTTCCTGTCCAATTCTTCAGCAGGAGACATTACATGGGTTCCTATTACAAATTCAGGCCGAAACACTCCAACTTGGCTTCGGAAAACGACGAATTATAATGTACAACCAAGTCCAGTGCCCAAACATTAAAAATTTAACATGGCGTCTGCCGTCCCCGACATCACTACTGTCTGTTCTACATCCCCTTCTTTCGAAATTTCTCGAAGGTTCCTAATAGCATCTCATTTTAATACGCAATTTTTATATTATTCATTTATAAGTTTAACAATTAGGAAATTATGTAAAAAGTTTCCACAAGATGTATAATTTAGTAAATTTATAGAAAAATGAAGAGAATATATAGAAGATAAAATGGAATGAATTTAGATGTGGAACTTCAAAAGTATGTATTTATTGGTGAATATAAAATGTAGTAATTTTACAGAAAATGGAAGAGTTTGGGTGTGTGGAGGCACAGAACATGGCTGGGAAAAATCACAGGTCTTGCATCTTTATGACAGGTAATTGGACATATTGTAGCAGGGAGAATGTGGAGGAGTGGGTGTAGGGGGAGGATGGGTGTAGATAATGTGAGAGAGGGAGGAGAGGTACATGTGATAGAGGGTGAGAATTAGATAGGTTGGTCGTGGTCTTGGGTGTAGTGTGTACCAGCTGCTAATTAAGAGGTGGGAGAGAACTTATTAAGGGAGGGGGTGATAGAGAGAATGGGGTAAATGAATGGGTGTAGTGAGGGAATTTTAGTATTCTTAAAGAAGGGAGCTCTTTTAGAGAGGGGGTATAGTGATGAGAAGTGGAAGAGGGTTGATGAAAGTGGAAGGAGGAGGTGATGGGTTGCAGGATAGTGATGGAGAGGATGGACGTGATGGCGAGGTGGTGGTGGAGGTTGGTGATGGAGGAGGTAGAGGTAAGTGATGGAGGGGAGGTGATGGAAGGGGAGAGTGATAAGGCAGGATGGAGGGTTAGGGTGATGTAGGGGGATTATAGAGTAGTGATGGAGAGGGTGTAGGGTGATAGAGAGGGTGGGGGTGATAGAGTGGAGGTTGATGGTGAGGGTGATGAAGGAGGAGTGATGAATTCTAAGGTAGTGAAGGAGTGGGTGTGGGGATACAGAAAGAGTGACGGAGAGAGTTTTAGGGGGAGGTGAGGGGGTAGATGGGATGAGAGGATAGTGGAGATGGGGATGGAGATTGGTACAAATGAAATCATTGAGGTCATTGGGGATGAAGGGAAGGTGAGGCAGGAGGACATTGAGATTAGAGGGCAGGTTAGAATGTGTTTTTGGTAATAGGGAGAGGAAGGTTCGAGGGAAGAAGTGGTCTAAGATCGTGGGGAAGAGGTAATCATAGATGATAAAAGAATCTTCCTAAAAAAAATGTGAAAAAAAAAATTGTTCCTAAGAAACTAAGTGAAGATTAACTCTTGGGGAAACCGAAACCTCGCCAGCATAGAAAATAAAAATGCTAGACAAGAACAAGCATATAGAGATGTACCTTTATAGGACCTAGAGCTAGTCAAAGCGAGGGTAGCCATAGCGAGTCATTCCCTACTACTCCTAATTATGTCTATCGCTGATCTGTATCTGCTAATCAGGTCCTCATTCCAATGTCTACCAACATCTTTGCCTCCAGCACCGGGGCAGATAACAGGATAGCTCCCAGTACCTTTCATGATGTTTTCAAGACGGGTAAAATATCCTGCATCCCAGCGGCAGGAGAACAAGCCTTCTGCCTCCTCAAAACACCCTATTTAGAAACTACTTCCACTAGTGGGTTTTTTTTTCACTGATGACTCGGCTTACCGCTGTTCTTCTCATTTGTCTGCAGTATGTAAGCCTCATCACCTTGAATGTCCTGCACTTTAATCAAGACTGATGGCCTGAAAACATCGACTCCATTCTGTGTAACTGAAGAAGGAGCTGGCTGGAAAAACTTTTCCAGAAAAAATGTCTGGTACCAGTACTCTCAGGTCTCTGGGACTGTGCTGCCTCATCCACTCTAACTGATATCCATTAATAATGGAGGCATGGATTCCACTTGTCAATGCCACGAGCACTTTTTAGGAAATTTTTAGTGCTTATTACGATGTTCCTGGCGTGTATTTTGTAAGAAGTCTTCTTGAAAATGGAGTCACCTCTTACTCACAGCCTGTCTAACCAGAGCACCAATGAAGTAGCCTGGAACCATTAAAAAATAGTTTGATTGATGGTGGTTTAATAAATAGATGTATGCAACTATCCTCCCGTTCCCCTCAGTTTCCTGTGAACCTGGTTATCATCTTTATCGTAAATAATGAAATATAAAAAAATATATATTCCAATATGTTGTTACGAGCTTGAAGATAATACTTGAACAAAGTTGTTGAAATCATTTAGAAACTTTACTTGTTCCTGCGATTTCGACCGCAGAGAATAACATCAGCAGATCTATACATACTACGTTAGGTGAAAATTTTTAAGAAAAAATAGTTTCAAATCTTAATCACAATAATAATGATACATAATAACAATACCTTTATTTCTATAAGTACATATACAGGTATACAGGCCTAGCTGACATCAGTGACAGTACTATACAGAAAGCCCCTTGCTATGCAGTGCGTTTCGGGCATATAAGGTCAATTTTTTCTCAGGATGCGACCCACACCCGTTGACTAACACCCAAGTACCCCTTTTACTGATGGGTGAACAGGGACAGCAGGTGCCTTATGGAAACACATCCTAATATTTTCCAGCCGTACCGGGGATTCGATCCCCGGACCTCAGTGTGTAAGCTGAGTGCACCAGCGAACTAGCTACGTGACACCTGAGGGTCGCAGATAAGAGTGAGAACGGAAAAAGGGCAGGCAGCAGGTGGAGCTTCACAGGGGGTGTGTACCACGACGCATTAATCAAAAGTGTTTTCTTTTTATTGTATCAAGATTTGTTCATGGTATACAAAAAAAAATATTATTTTCTTGGTTTAAAATGCTTGTTTTTCCTTTTCCAAGTTGACAAATGTATTTCTGGAGTGTTAAAAGACTTAGATTATTCTCTATTTCATAAATCTTCACAATTTCTTTATCTATGAACTCTGGGCTACAAGTACGCGGAGTTTTGAAAAAAACATGAATGAGAATACTGAAAGGTTAACTCTATCATGATGTGAAGAATAATAGTACATACAAGAACAGTTATTTGTTGGTTTTCTGCGTAGTTTGAATTTTAAATCACGGTTCATTTTATAATTTACACATGTAAAAAGGGCAATGAGTTATTGTTTTCAAACTTAACAATAAGCTTCATGGAAAAAGCTAGAATTTTTAATTAAATAAGATACTGTTTATATCTATATTCTTGGACAATGTCCATAAAATATCATTAATAAATCGTACCACAGAGCTTTACTGGGAAGAATTCTATTAAGCAGTCTTCTTTCAAAATATTCCGTGTATAAATTGCTGAAAGTGGATTTTCCATTGTCATAACAAACTTTTGAGTGTAAAAGTCGCTAATAAATTCAAATTTTGCATTAACAATACAAAATTTAATAAGCACAGTGATTGTTGCATGTTGTTCGAATGTATGATCTAACAATTCATAAACGTAACACTATGCAGAAATGCAACAGACATTCTATACCACTAGAGGAAGAAGGATAAATTGTCTCACCTGGGTGATTAAAGATGTACTCGCAGACCTGTACGTAGAAGTCTCCTCCAGGCTCAGCTAGGTCACCTCCATCATCCTTGCACTTTTGTCTGATTTCAGATCAAGACCCCTTACTGGAGAGCTTTACGCACACTAAACCTCCGCTGAGCTCTTTATAACCGTGTGGGCATGCGTTCACTGCGTTAAACATAATAGCGTAAGTGTTGTAGAAGGTTGGAACAACTAGCATAATGCTAGCTGAAATTAAAATGATACAAACTATACTCGTTTACATTTTATAGTAATGCATTTTCAGTACTATTCATATTAAGAAAATGAATGGTTTCAACAGAACCAAACCTCTTTAAAAAGCACATGACTTAAACTGTCTAGCTCGAGAGGAACACTAAATTGTTCTGTGTTTTTCAGTAAGTGTTGAGTGGTCCTGATAAATCCAATGGTTTGGCTCTTATGGTTTCTGGTTGTTATTGATTCGTTTCTATGGAATATAATGTCATTTACATGTTATCGAAGTGAGCAGAATCTATCTTTAGATCAACCCTGAGGATGAAGCCACAATATGAAAATACAATAAAATGCTAGTAAATAAGATTGTATTGCTTTTAACCTTTTTAGTGCTTAGTTCCTAGGCTTTTTGTGTATCTATATTGTCTTACTCTACCGTCCACAGGATGGATGCGGCACGTACAGTAAGCTAGTAGCTGCGGCAAAATTATGTATTATGGCTCAAAATTAAACTAGAATATCTTACCTTGACGGGAGGTCACCGTGAGCGCCGCTGAAAAGTAAGTTATTTAATTTTATTATTCATTTATATTTTTTATATTCATATATATATATATATATATATATATATATATATATATATATATATATATATATATATATATATATATATTATAGGATGGGGTCCACCTCTGGTGTAAATTGTGGGACCCATAGCCTCGGAGAAGTGGATAAAGAGGCTTCAAGGAAGAATATTTGGATTTCTTCCTGAAGCCGTTTGAATATTCCACTTTCCCTACCACCCCATCTTTTCATATATATATTTTTTTTTACCAATAGGAATATTTTATTACATAATATGGTACAGAAAATTTAAGAGATACATTGTTGATATAAAGGTGGCATATACTGTACATGTTGTTACGTGTGTATCACCGATTATAAGGCTAAAATCTCATCTAGTTCCTCAAAGCTGGGACGTGTGCCCAAAATACAGCAGGCATTACCCCTTTGAACAGCCGCACTGAGCCGCTGAAACAGAAAACTAGCTGCCCTGGGATCCCTAGTTACCCTGATGAGTCTTTTTCCCAGCTCCTTAAGGAATTTAGATGCACTCTTTCCCCATGAGCCAAGGGTCTCTGAGCCTATGGGAACAAACATATAATGATGGGCAAGTTCTCCATATTTTCTAGACTTTTGGGACTCCCTGAAGCTGGCAGCTGCCCCTCCTTCCTCCCTGGTGTATTGGAGATAGGTATCAGCCAAGGTAGATGCACATGTATAGTCCCACACCACCTGCTTCCCATCTGTCCAGGCTTGAAGGGTGATAACATCTGGACGCTTCTGGCTGCCATCAGATCTGCATAGTTGGGGTGGCTCCCTTACTGCTGGGCATCCAGCTGTTGTGAGGCTCCTCTTGATAATGTTATTAACCTCCTCATGTCTTGCAATCTTTCCCTCGGATTTACGGCACACAAGATCATGGTACCCGAATCGGTCTGCTGCTTCACTGCCACAAATACACCTGTGTTCGGCGAGAATAGGGGCGGCAAGTCGAAGGGCAACACCGATACGGATGGTCTGTGGGTCGAGGCGTGTGCCAAGGCTGGAGTTGGGGACAGCCAACAGAATGTCCCCAGCATGAGGGGCTCTCACTGCCAGGAGGCGGGCTCTATCCTTCCCTGACACACTCTGAAGCATTGTTGAGGCTATATTTTCCACTATTGGACCATCCAAGTGCGATTGTTTGTAGTTGTTGGGGGGAGCAGGTCTGGTTTCAGAGCCCGTTAGATTATCCCAGATCATTGCTCCGTCAATGAATTTTTGGTCCTGGACTCCAGTCTTATCCCTAAGATGTTCAGGGAGAATCGCTGCTACAAGCTCTCTGGATGCAATACACGAGGACAGAAAAGCAGATAACGCAATCTGTGATGACTTGCGGACACAAATGCCTCCTAGTCTGACTGGAAGTGTAGCTTGGTTCCACTGCCCGACTTCTAGAGTAAGGTTAAGTACTTTCGTAAAAATCTGCCTCAGAATACAGTCATATTCGTGCAGTATAGGGTTATCATATGAAGGTGCACATCTTAGAAAATATGTCAACCTGGGCAGACTCAAGCACTTTGTGAGAAGGTACAAGGCACCGTGGGTGTCCAGATTGCATGTTCGTTGTTCCATTCTCCTTAACTCTTCCAATTTCTTCCTGAGAATTGTGCCAATGGCATTGCTTCCCAGAGGTGCTCCTAGCAAGACACTATTTGTGGGGGCAATGACTGCTGCTCCTGGTAGTTTTGATCTCACTGCATTTATCACTTGTTGACTGACTGAGATGATTTCACATTTGGATGGATTCAGGATGAGACCCATTTCCTGTCCCTGTGTCATTGCCTGTGTAAGGTCATGTAGGAGGGACTCCTTTGTACCTGCTAGTGTGCCATCATCTAGGAACCAGATGTTTAGCTCGCTGGTCAGTCTGACTGTGATTTCCCTAACTAGAGGATCTCCTTGTTGGACACCCTCCGATGATGTGATTTCATGCTCTCCAAAGAGAAGCATTGATTCCTTGCTATACCCAGTTGAAACAAAAGGGAAGAAACCAGGGAAATGTTCTTGTACTGCTGCTAATACCACGTCTCTTTTCAGGAGATTGAATGCATTCTTATGTATATATATATATATATATATATATATATATATATATATATATATATATATATATATATATATATATATATATATATATATATATATATATATATATATATATATATATATATATGTATATATATATATATATATATATGTATATATATATATATATATATATATATATATATATATATATATATATATATATATATATATATATATATATATATATATATATATGTCGTGCCGAATATGTAAAACTGGTCAATTAGCAAGAACTCATTTAAAATTAAGTCCTTTTCGAAATTTTCTCTTATACGTTAAAAGATATATTTTTTTCATTAATGTTGATGTAAAAAATTTTTAATTTTGCCCCAAAAGAATCTTAGAAAACTTACCTAACCTTATTATAACAAGAACAATTTATTTTAGCCTAACCCAACTAAATATATTTTAGATTTGTTTACAATAATTTAATACTAAACAAACACATTGAAATATATTTTTCTTGTTAGGTTTAGTATGATTTTGGCGAAATTATTGCATACACAAATTTTCACTTGTCCTATATGGCAAGATGAGCGTTGCTGTTTAAGCCAAGATCGCAAGTTCTGCCTATTCGGCACGACATATATATATATATATATATATATATATATATATATATATATATATATATATATATATATGTCGTGCCGAATGTGTAAAACTGGTCAATTAGCAAGAACTCATTTAAAATTAAGTTCTTTCTAAAATTTTCTCTTATACGTTTAAAGATATATTTTTTTCATTAATGTTGATTTTAAAATTTATAATTTTGCACCAAAAGTAACTTAGAAAACTTACCTAACCTTATTATAACAAGAACAAATAATTTTAGCCTAACCCAAATAAATATATTTTAGATTTGTTTACAATAATTTAATACTAAACAAACACAGTGAAATATATTTTTTTCTTTAGGTTCAGAATGATTTTGGCGAAATTATTGCATACACAAATTTTCACTTGTCCTATATGGCAAGATGAGCGTTGCTATTTAAGCCAAGATCGCAAGTTCTGCCTATTCGGCACGACATATATATATATATATATATATATATATATATATATATATATATATATATATATATATATATATATATATATATAGAATCTGTATAAGTAGCTTTGATTGTGATTGTTTCATATTAGGTTATTAACTTTTGTTGCTGATAATGGTGATGGTATAATCAGTGTTTTTAAGTCGTGACATTTGTAGTAAACGGTAGAAGTAGCAGAGATGTAAAGACGATATATTCAGTCCGTCTTCATCGAAAACGTAGTTTTGAGGTGGTCAGTCCCAGACTATGGAGTAGAACTCTTCTCTAGGCTGAGCAACTGACTACTTCAAAACTACACCTTCGAAGATGAATGGACTGATTACATTGTATTTATTTCTCTGTTGCTTCTACTACCTTCTCTGTATTTGAGTGAAGAAATCTTCTGTGTAGGTGCAATGCTTCAGAATAAAGATACATAATTGTTACACTTGTCTTTATCAATATGTCAGTATCATTTGCCATTATAATATTAATAACTTTACCTCGGCTGGCTACGCACATGTAACTTCATAAGAAATTTTGTAATTTTTTCACATACATTTGGTATATTCTACTATTCTATCACCATCTTTCTCGCTGTCCTCTCCTCCCATTCTCCTCGTATCTCACATTATTCTCTTTCCCTTTACCATTTTTTTTTAATTTGTTCTGAATCCTTCTTAATCTTTTCTCTTCCACCCACATTTCACCACTCCTTCATCCCTCTCACACTCCTCCATCCATCTCTTACTTTGCTGCTTCCATCTTTCCAATCCTCTTCCACTCCTCCCGTGTTTCCTCCTATACTCTTTTACACATGCAACTCCACCGTCCTTACTACGCTGAAACACCAATATTTTTCATATCTCTTACACTTCTTTATCAGTCACACACTTCTTCCCTCACACCACACAAAATCATCCCAACAAAATCATCCCATAAACTCGCTGTCCGTAAGATTCCCTATAAAAATAAAATAAAGTTTACTAAGGTTAAACAAGAAAAAGACTTGAACTAAAAATACAACAGCATAAATATAGCATTAGAACTGGACCAGAGTCTAATGCTCTGTTTATGTGAGAGATTTTAACTCAATGGATTTTTAAAACGCCCAAAAAATTGCAACAAGCAGGTCTATGGTTGAAATATAATTGAATCATGTTTCATAAAAAAAAAGTAAGAATTTTATTATGAATAATTAAATTCATAGAATTTGAGAGGAATTTAATCTTTATCTGGCATGTCACTAATAAATTGTACTTGACATGTGACCGGATCAAATCTTCACTACACTCATGATCAGCGTGCTGGGTCAGGTGTCAGGTTATATGCGAGGTAATACCTCAGCCTCACAAGCTGTCTGCTGTTCAATTATTTTTATCGTTACCTGATAATATGAGAAATCACGAAAACGCTTGGAATTTCACTATTTTTTCACAATGGTTATTTTGCGTATTGTGAATACACAGAGGCCAGTGGTTACGAAAGGTCATCCTGTCCTAGCTCTCTGGGGGATTAGTGTGGAGCGTTCTAGAGCACCATGGCTTGTTGTAGTGTTTTGGAATCTCAGATCAAAGTGTTGAAGGAGGAGGTTCTACTTCTCCAAGAAGAAACTAGGAAGTTGAAAATTCGCCTAGATGGACTGGGGAGTGAGTGCGCGAAGGGTGGAGTCGGTGTGGAGAAAAAGGTTACCAACAGTGAGTTGAAGAGTGGCAACAGCTTCAAGTGGAATGTGGTGTCTACTAAAGGAAGAAGTAGCAAGATAAGGAAGCTTAATAGAGAAGACCTGAATTCTCTCTTACCCAGGATGAGTGTATTTCAGTGATTAGCGAGGATATAGGTACCACTAACTCCCCTGCTAATCAAGGTAAGAACATTCTAGTTGTGGGTGACTCACAGGTACGATATGTGGACAATGCTTTCTGTAACAGAGATAGGAAGGATGAAAGAGAGTGTGCTTCCCAGGACCTGGTGCTGATGACATAGTCAAGAGGTTGGATAATATTTTGTCAGGTAATAGGAACAAGTCTTAGTGCTGGTGGAAATGATATTGGGAAGGGCAGGAGACAAGAGTTGATGGATAATTACAAGTCAGACATAAATGTAATTAGGGCTAAGGGAGGGGTCCCAGTTATATGTAGCCTCTTGCCTAGAAGGGAAGTGGGCAATGAATGGGTGTCTGGGCAATTGGTGTAAATTTCTGGCTAAACAGGTACTGCAAGGAATTTGCAATTCCATTCATTGATAACTGGGACAAATTTTATAGCAAACATGATATGTATGCAAGGGATGAGGTACATCTCTCTGGGGCTGGAGTAGTTGCATTAGCCAACTCGATTGAGGGGGCCATTGCTGACTTGTCTAGTACTTTAAACTGATAGATTATAGAGGTACAGGTATGTGTGGGAAACAATCAAGCTGCAGTACAAGGGTTGAAAACAGCAGATATTACCAGGATACATCAGGGATATGTTTAATAGCCAATATTCAAAATAAAATTGCTTGAAAAGGCAAAGCATTTGATCAACAAAGAGAGACAGTAAAGGGCAGAGAGTGACTAACTCCCTTAAAGTTTACTAAACTAACAGTAGAAATCTAAGTAATAAGATAGATGAGCTAAAATTACTTGCATGAGCAGGTAATATAGATATTATTGTTAAAACAGAGACTTGTTTCAACTTGAAAGATAGAGAAAAGCCTTCTGACTGCACATACAAGGCTATAAACTATTTCACACTGATAGGGTCGAGATTAAGGGTGGTGGAGTGGCGATGTAAGTCAGAGATAATTTAAACTGTTGTGTTAGACAAAATGTAAGACTAGAAACATCGGACACAGAATCTGTTTGGTTACAGTTTCTCGAAAATCTTGACAAATTAATTTTGGGTGTGATTTATAGGCCCCAAAATCTTGACAGGGAGTACAGTAAGCTGCTATGGGACGAAATTCTTAAGGCGTCTAGATATGAAAATGTCGTGTTAATGGGAGATTTTTAACTTTAGACAAATCGATTGGAACAATATGACAAAAAATCTTGAGTCTAGTGACTTTCTTGATACGATTCAGGATTGCTTTTTAAAAGAGTTTGTGACAGAAACAACTTGGGGAAACAATCTGCTTGACTTGATTCTTGCAAATAAGGAATCACTAATTAATAATCTTGAGGTTAATTAATGATGACCTTGGGGAAAACGATAACAAATCACTTACTTTCAATATATCAAAGAATTACCCACATAATTGCAATCAAGTCTCTGTCCCAGACGTCCGCTTGGCTGATTTCATGGGAATGAGAAATTACCTGGGTGGGATGAACCGGAACGACCTGACAATGGGTCAGGTAGGTGGTGTTAGTTGCCAGTATGACGTTTTTTAGAGCGTAATTCTGCTGTCCAGACAACTTATGTTCCAAGTAGGAAAGTTAGATCAACCAAAAATGATCCCAAATAGATAAACAACAGATTAAAACATCTCAATAGTCAAAAGAGAGGCACACACAGGCGCATCAAAAGAGGGGATGGGCAATTAAAAAATCAATATATTCAGGTAAAGAGAGAAAGGGACACGATTGGCCCACTCAAAAGTAACTCAGGTCAGACCACTGACAATGATAAGGAAATGTGTGAAATATTAACTCTCATTTCTTTTCAGTTTTTACGCAGGAAGATATTACCGAAATTCCAGAAATAATAAATTATGTAGAAGATGACGATAATAAATTATGCATGATTAAGGTAACTAGTGACATGGTCCTCAGACATATAGAGAAATAAAACCTGAACAAATCACCAGGCCCTGATGAACTGCTTGCAAGGGTTTTAAAGGAATATAAAGAGGACCTTAGCAAACCTTTGGCTAGTCTTTTCAACATATTACTATAAACTGGCAAGAAGAAAATGGCATATGTAATACCTGTTTACAAAGCAGGAGACAGGTCCTTAGCTTCGAACCATAAACCAATAAGCCTTACCTCCATAATGAGATAATTAAATGAATCAATAATTGGCGTGGCAATCTGTAGCCATCTTGAAAGGCATAAATTGATTAATGAATCTCAGCACGGTTTTTCAAAGGGGCGTTCCTCCCTTACTAATTTACTAACTTTTTTCACAAAGGTATTTGAGGAGGTAGATCATGGTAATGAAGATGATATTGTGCATATGGGCTTCGGTAAGGCTTTTGATAGAGTTCCACATGAGAAGCTATTGAGGAAAATTAAGGCACAAGGAATAGAAGAAATTTTTTCCTGGGTAGAGGCATGATTGACAGATAGGCAGCAAAGAGTTTGCATCATTGGAAAGAAATAAAAGTGGGGGCGCATCACGAGTGGTGTTCCACAGGGGTCAGTGTTGGGCCCTATGTTGTTCACAATTTATTTAAATGACATTGATGAAGGAATAAATAGCGACATAAGCAAGTTTGCTGATGACACGAAAATAGGTCGCCAAATTCATTCTAATGAGGACATTAGAGCACTCCAGGAAGAGTAGTCGGAGAAGTGGCAGATGCAGTTTAATATAGAAATATGTATAGTTCTAAACATTGGACAAGAAAATAACCATACCACTTATAAAGTAAAAAAATGTAGATCTTAATATCACTGATTGAGAAAAGGATTTGGGAGTTCTGGTTAGTATTAATCTAAAATCAAGACAACAGTGCATCCTTGACTTCATATCAAGGAGCATAAATAATATAAGTCCTCAGGTTATTCTTCAACTCTATATATCTTTGGTTAGGCCCCATTTACATTATGCTGCTTAGTTCTGGTCACCGTATCACAGAATGGGTATAAAATGCACTGGAAAAAGCACAAAGGAGGATGACAAAATTGATCCCATGTATCAGAAACCTTTCCTATGGGGATAAACTGAGGACCCTGAATCTGCACTCTCTAGAAAAGCATAGAAATAGCTGGAATATGATTGAGGTGTATAAATGGAAAACAGGAATAAATGAAAGGAATGTAAATAGCGTGCTAAAAATATCTAGCCATGACAGGACTCGCAGCAATGTTTTAAGTTGGAAAAATTCAGATTCAGGAAGGATATAGGAAAGCACTGGTTTGGTAATAGAGTTGTGGATGAGTGGAACAAACTCCCGAGTACCGTCATAGAAGCTAAAACGTTGTGTAGTTTTAAAAATAAGTTGGACAAATACATGAGTCGGTGTAGGTGGGTGTGAGTTGGACCTGAACAGCTTGTGCTAATAGGTCTGATGCTGTGCTCCTTCCTTAAGTAAATGTGACCTGACCTGACAAGAAGGATCATTGGTTTAAACCTAGAGGCGACTTGGACCTGCTTTGCAAGGCCCAGTAGGCCTGCTGCAGCATACCTTCTTTCTTATATTCTTATATCACCTGTTTAATGTGATCTTGTTGTTTATATATATATATATATATATATATATATATATATATATATATATATATATATATATATATATATATATATATATATATATATATATATATATATATATATATATATATTATTGTAACCACGGACGAGTGGTATTGATCAATAACAACACTGCGCTAGCCAAGGATTCGAACCCATGTTGTACTGGCCTGCTTCATGGTATGCGAGAACCACATGACACTTTAAACCACAGGACCATCCAACCCTACAAGAATGGCGCAGCCAGCAATGCTAGCTGTTGGGCCGCCATCCGAGGGCATACGGAGGTGTGGGAGCTTCTAAGCTAATTCCATTCTCATCCCTGTTTGGTGTACAACATAGGCTCGAATCCTTGGCTAGTGCAGTGTTGTTATTGATCAATACCACTGGTTCGTGGTTACAATAATATATAAATGCTGCTGGTGAGGCTAGTACACCAAACATGGATGAGAATGAAATTAGCTTACAAGCAGCCACACCTCCGTATGTCCTCGAATGGCGGCCCACAACTAGCTCTGCTGGCTGCGGCATTCTTGTAGGGTTGGGTGGTCCTGTGGTTTAAAGCGTCATATGGTTCTCGCTTACCATGAGGCAGGCCAGTACAACATGGGTTCGAATCCTTGGCTAGCGCAGTGTTGTTAATGATCAATACCACTCGTCCGTGGTTACAATTATATATATATATATATATATATATATATATATATATATATATATATATATATATATATATATATATATATATATATAAAGTAAAAGGACACAAGTGCAACTAATGTGACATTTTATTGTGGCAACGTTTCGCTCTCCAGGAGCTTTATCAAGCCGTTACAAACAGTACAGGGACACAGAGGGTATATATAGGCTCAGATTGAGGTGCAATACTAGTGGTAGTAGCAGTAGTGACATAAGTTGTAGTAGTAGTGGCAATACAATATGGTAGTGCAATAAACTCGTACATGAGTAAATGGACATAAAAGCTATTACTTGGGTAACATAAAAATAGGTTAGATAAATATAGACTGGATAGAGAAGGCCTGTTTCAGTGTTCATTCTCTGTAATGTGCTTTGTGTAGTATTAACAGGAGAGACTACGTGATGGCAGGGTTTACTGTTTTCAGGAGGATTCTTGCTAAGACTTCAGAGATGTTGAAGCTGCCTTTGTTTTGCTTAATTGTATTCGAAACAGCGATCAGTGCTGATTCGAGGCACTTGCGTCTGCGGAAATTAGTTTCTTTGATCACTAATTGGGCGTCCATGAATTTCATGAGATGACTGGTGGAATTTCGGTGTTGTACACAGGCGTTGTTCAAGTTATCGTTCCTACATGAGTAAATTTGTTCATTGAGACGGGTGTCGAGGTTTCTTGCTGTTTCACCTACATAAATCTTGTCACAGCCTCCACAGGGTACAGTGTAAACCCCTGCATTGACTGGTTCGTGGTGCTTTGATTTTGTCCTGGTTAGATCCTTTATTGAAGTGCTAGAAGCGATGGCGACTCTGGTGTTAGCTCGTGAAAGTACTTTAGAAACGTTCAGTGCAACCTGGCAGTTGGGAAGAATTATAACTTTGTTGGGAGTGGTGTTGGTGCGTGGAGAATTAATGATCTGAAGAGCTCTTTTCTTGCAATCTTTGATGAAAAAGAAAGGAAAATGTAACTCAGTGAATGTTTGGTGAATGTATTTACATTCCTCGTCAAGAAACTCAGGTCTACAAATTCGGTATGCTCTTAGGAAAAACCCGATGATGATGCCTCTTTTGGTCTTAGTATCTTGACTGGAATAGAAGTGTGTGAGATCATTTTTATTGGTAGGTTTCCGATAAACTTGAAATCTTAGGTTGTTGTCTACTTTGTGAATGAGTTAATTACGAGTTAATTGCTCTAACATATTGTATTACTAATACTACTACAACTTATGTCACTACTACTACTACTACTACCACTAGTATTGCACCTCACTCTGAGCCTATATATATATACCCTCTGTGTCCCTGTACTGTTTGTAACGGCTTGACAAAGCTCCTGGAGAGCGAAACGTTGCCACAATAAAATGTCACATTAGTTGCACTTGTGTCCTTTTGCTTTACATATTGTCGGTAATTCTACCAACATTATTAATATATATATATATATATATATATATATATATATATATATATATATATATATATATATATATATATATATCAATAACAACACTGCACTAGCCAAGGACTCGAACCCATGCTGCTTTGGTCTGCCTCATAAAATACTGCTCGTTAGTAGGTCGAGCACGACCTACTTCCACATTGAACAAATGTGACACCACCTATGACTGCTGCACCTCTCCTGCCTACGGTTTATAAGCTCCTTCTCCGCACGTATGCCGTATTCTATTCAAGATTGATGGACTGACCACATCGACTCAAGGTTGAGAGACTGATTACCTCATTCTCCTCCTGTTCTTCAAGATTCTTCTTTGTATGGACTGATGAAGCCACTGTGTGGCGAAACGTTTCCTCAATAAAGTTACCCAAGAGTTGCACATGTGTCTAATTTATCAACATGTCGGTTCTCTGAACCATTCATCTACAAAGAAGAAAGTTGTTGTTTATGCCAAAATCGGAAGATTTACTTATTCGGCACCACATGTTCTAGTAAATAAGGAGCGGTACTTCATTATTATTATTATTATTATAATAAAAAAGAAGCGCTAAGCCACAAGGGCTATACAGCGCTGCAGGGTAGGGAAGGAAGCGAGGGTATTGGGCGGCAGAAGGGGAGAGGAATGATCAGTAGGCTACAGAAAACAGTGGGGCAGGGGGTAGTGCGGGGGTAGAGGGTAGCAAGAGATTGAGGTAAAAAGGGCTGAAGCTATCAGAGTTTGTGAAGTAAGTCAGTTGTTGTCAAAAAGTCAATGAGAGAGTCCGGATGAAAGATGGGTCCATCAGCGAGAAGGGAAAGTAAAGAGAGAGCAGCGGAGCGAAGACGATGACAGAGGTAAATTCTGCGGGCTCGTTGATAAAGTGGGCAGTCTAACAGAATGTGGCTGACTGATAATGAAACCTGACAATTCTCACAGAGAGGAGCAGGGCGCCTCTCCATGAGATATCCATGAGTAAGACGAGTATGGCCAATGCGAAGACAGGAGAGAGTAGTCTCCCAACCTCGACACTGGTGACAAGAAGACGGCCAGTAACCTATACTCGGTTTAATAAATTGAAGTTTGTTACTGAGCATAGTAGACCAACGTTGTTGCCAACGGGTGTGAAGGTGGGTAGCTATTGCAGCAAAATAGTCCATAAATGGAATACCTCTATATGAAACTGGTAGGTCATGTACTGCTGACCGCACAGCAGTGTCTGCCTGTTCATTGCCCTGTACGTCAACATGACCAGGGACCCAACAAAAAACAATATCTTTGTGCGGCGTAGCCAAAGTTAGATACGGAGGACTAAGGGGTGAGGTGTATCAAATTTCTGTATAGCCTGTAAAGCACTAAGGGAGTCCGAGACAACCACAAATGATGACACAGGCATAGATGCAATACGGATAAGTGCTGCAAGAATGGCATACAATTCAGCAGTAAAAATACTAGCCGAAGATAGTAAATGCCCTCGTACGACGCTGTCTGGAAACACTGCTGCGAATCCTACGCCGTCAGAAGACTTAGAGCCATCTGTGTACACTGCAATGGCATGAGAATGAGTGGAAGTGGTCAAGAAAAAGAGAGCGGGAAGCAACTGTAGACAGTTGGGGTTTCGAGCAAGGGAGAGAGAAAGAACAGACTCGAACAGCTGGAACTTCCCAGCGGGGTAGGGAAAAGTGAGATGCTACATGAACATAGAAAGGTGGTAACTGAAGAGAAGACAAGAGCGAATGTAGGCGAAGAGAGAAGGGATGGAGTAAACAGGGGCGTAGAACAAATAATGTCTACTAATATCAGTGACCATTCTATAAATGGAAGGATTGCAGAGATCATGAGAGCGTACATAGTAGCGAAGGCAATGGGCATCACGGCGATCGGATAAGGATGCAACGTTTGCTTCTGCATAGAGTCTCTCAACAGGGGAAGAGCGAAAAGCACCAAGGCATAATACATGAGTGGATGTGGGTGGGTGTGAGTGGGTGAGTTGGTAGCTTGTGCTACCAGGTCGGTTGCCGTGTTCCTCCCTTAAGTCAATGTGACCTGACCTGACTAGGTTGGGTGCATTGGCTTAAGCCGGTAGGAGACTTGGACCTGCCTCGCATGGGCCAGTAGGCCTTCTGCAGTGTTCCTTCGTTCTTATGTTCTTATGTTCTTATAAACGTAATCCTTGGTGATGAATGGGGTTAAGGCTAGAGAGAGTAGCAGGAGAGGCCGCTGAATAGATCCGGTCACCATAATCAAGTTTCGATAAAATGAGGGTGGAATGTAGGTGAAGGAGAGTTCGACGATCAGCTCCCCATGAAAGATGAGCAAGGGTTTAAAGAAGGTTCAGCCGGCTGTGACAAGTTGCCTTCAGAGAGGTAATGTGAGGTTTCCAGGATAACCTACGGTCAAAGAGGAGGCCCAGAAACCTGACTGTATCACGTTCAGGGATACGGGAGCCATAGAGGTACAAAGGATGATCGGAGATGACAGAGCGTCTAGTGAAAGTAATTTGGTGAGTTTTGGTACTGGAAAATTTAAACCCATGTGTGGTGGCCCAATTGGAAACACGGTCGACCGCATGCTGGAGAGAAACTGTAATGAGGTGACAGTCAGCGCCTGCACAGGCAATAGCGAAGTCATCAACACAGAGTGATGACCAAATATTTGATGGAAGACTAGAGGCCAAATCATTTACAGCAAGAAGAAAAAGTGTTGTGCTCAGAACACATTCCTGGGGGACACCTACAGCTTGGATAAAGTCCGGGGAGAGCACATTATTAACCCGAACATGGAAATGTCTGTCAGTTAAAAAGTTCTTAAGGAAGGATGGTAGATTGCCTCGGAGGCCTAAGGAGTGGGCTTGGGCCAAAATATTATACCTCCAAGTTGTGTCATATGCCTTCTCAAGGTCAAAAAAAATGGCAATAACTGAGTGGTTATTCGCAAAGGCATTACGAACATACGTATCCAAGCGTAGTAAGGGGTCTATGGTAGAACGTCCCTTACGAAAGCCATATTGACGAGTGGAAAGACTGTTGTGTGTCTCTAAATACCACACTAAACGTCTATTTACCAGGCGTTCCATCACTTTGCAAACTGCACTGGTAAGAGCAATGGGACGATAGTGGGAGGCTTCATGTCCAGTAGTACCCGGTTTGCGGAAAGGGAGAACAATGGCAGATTTCCACCGCTGTGGAAGAACTCCTTGTGACCAAATAAGAGAATATTTACCACTCAGTTTTCATACTTTTTTCCAGACTGCACTCATAGAGGAAGCAGAGGTGATGGTGGAGACATAATCTTGCCAGCAAGTGCGTTTAGCATCACGGATGACACGGCAAGTGATCGCACGCTTATGCTTAAAATCAAGAAGTCTCTCCTTGGTTCTATTGTACCGGTACCTGCCCCACACAGCGCGTTTCAAATGTACTGCACGAGCACAAGCAGGAGACCACCAAGGCACGCATTTCTGAGAATGCCTGCCCAAAGTTTGGGGTATAGAATGAGAAGCTGCGGTTAAAACAGAGGACGAGAAGAGGTGTAAAAGCTCATCAATGGAGGACGAAGAAGGAACCTCACTAAAAACAGTTAGCTGTGAGTAAAGGTTCCAATTTGCCTAATCAAATTGCCAGCGTGGGATACGAAGAGGTGGTGAATATGAAGGGGAAGTAAGAATGATTGGGATATGATCGCTGTCATGTAAATCCAGGAGAACAGACCAGGTGAAGTCTAATGCGGTGGAGGAAGAGCAGACTGAGAGATCGATGCAAGAGAGAGTGTGAGTCCGAGGATCAAAATGGGTGTAAGTATCTGTAATTAAAACATGGAGGGAGTGGGAAGCAAGAAAAGCCTTTAACTAAATGCCACGGGAATCACAGTAAGACCTCCCAGAGGAAATGATGGGCATTAAAATCGCCAGGTAACAGAAGAGGTGGCGGTAATGACAAAACAAGAAAGGCAATATCCGGAATAGATAATGCCCGAGAAGGAGAGAGATATAAAGAACAGAGCATATACCACCTATGCAGGTGGATACAGGCTGCTGTGTAATGCAGCGAAGTATGAACAAATAGCTGATGGTTTGGGATATCAGTGCGTAGAAGAAGAGCACTTTCATTAAAGGTCCCATCAAGAAAAGGATCTGATGAATACAATAAATTATACCCTGAGATAGGATAGATAACAGCAGAGTGGAATTTTGGTTCCTGTAAGCAAACACCAACAGGGGAAAACTGGGAGAGTAACATCTGAAGCTCACCCCGATTACACCTGAGGCCGCATATATTCCACTTTAAATAGGCTATGATTGGCAACGATAAAGATACCTGAAATCCGCAGGTAAGGGTTCCTATGGACTAGAGGGGTTAGAAAAGTCCACATGCAGTGGCTGCGGAAAACGTTCAAGCAGCGAAGGAATGGTTTGCTGTGAAGAAAGGAGTTTCCCAGATGGAGGAGAGGAGAGAGAAGGAACAGAGGGTGGATCAGTGTCCATTGATGGTTTGGTCTCTGCAATATATTCAGAGATTTCTTCAAGTGTTTCAGAATTCAGAGACGTCGTATGGGAGACAATATTGGAGATGGTAGGGGGAGGATGAGTAAAGATTGGAACTGTAATGGACTGTACCAAGGTAGGGGGGGGCGAAAGGGTGGAGGGAACTGGAGAAGAAGCATGGAAGGGGACAGAAGAGGCAGAAACCTGGGAGGTGGCAGAAGAGGAAGAAACTTGGGAGAGAACAGGGGAGGAAGGTACAGTACGAGGAGGAGGGTGAACCTCTACACTTGTAACAGAGCCAGTGAGAGGGGAAGAACCAGGTACAGAGACAGGGAAGATAAAATGAGGAGGTGGAAGAAGGGAAGGAGGAGCTAAAGGACCTTTTTTTTACTTCTGAGAAGTAGAGGGACGATTGGGAGGAGGTGTCGTACGAGATCTCGTCGATACCGAGGTTTGTGAGGGAGAACACGAAGAAGCGAGAACAGACTGAGGCGTTGAAGTTGGGACATCTAAGCCCAGGACAGCAAAAGATACAGGAGTGACTATGGGAGAGGTAACCACAGAGGAGGCTGCAGAAGATGGGACCCCAGAAGTGGGGGGACGTTTTGAAACACGGGAATAAGAAACACGAGGTAGTCTTCCTTGGAGGTGGAGATGAGAAACTGCCATGGCATAAGGGAGACCTTCTGCCTCTTTGAGGTAACGGATTTCCCACTCATTTAAGTAGACTTGGCAATGGCGAGAGTACGAAGGGTGAGCCTGATAACAATTAAGGCAAGAGGGAGGTCGATTGCAAGACTTATTAGAATGGTCATCGGCACCACAGACTGGGCATTTGGCTATAGATCTGCAATATTTTGCTGGATGGCCAAATCGCCAGCAATTTCTACACTGTTGCGGTGTAGGGATCACTTTTCGAACTTGTAACCGATGTCCTGCTACATAAACTGAGGATGGGAGTTCACGGCTGTCAAAAGTTAAACGAGCCCTATTGCTAGGGTATCGTCTCCGCCCATGGGCAGGAAGAACATAAGTGTCTACCTTGAGGATTGGGAGATCTTGGAGTTCCAGCTGTTCAAGAATGTCATTGCCACATGTCTGGAAATTTTGTTGAACTATGGTATGGGGCAGAATGACGGTACCACTACAAGAATTGAGGGAATGATGTTTTCCAATAGTGACAGGAGCAGTATCGATATGGAAAAGAAGAGATAGATCATGAGCTTGGGTAGCATTCTGTACAGTGATGATGTGCATACCGCTCTTAAGAGCATGAAAAGAAATATCTTTACCAACATGGCATAGGAGTGCCTTGCCAATACTATGGTCGGAAAGATAGACAATATAGGAAGTCAGTCGTAAAGTGAAGAATTTAGTCCATTGTGCAATCTGAAACTGAGCATGGAAAGGGAGTGCAGGATGTGTTGATCTTTTCTGAGAAGAACGAGAAGGTGAAGAAGTATCATCAGCAGGTAATTGTCGTTGGCATTTAGGAGTGGGACCAAAGTTGGTTCCACGTGGAACGGGCCGGTGATTCGAAAATTGCCGCACCTTAGAGGGAGAGGCCGGAAGCATAGTCAAAGGAGAGGGGAGGTCAGATAAATCGAAGGAGTCAGTCGAGACCTCAGTACCTGAAGCGGGTGAGGAAACAGCACCGGCAAGAGGTACAGAGGCATTAGGAGTGTCTGAAGAGTGGTCCAAAGACGAGGAGGGGTCAGAACAGGGTGCAGTATCAAGAAAGGGCCAGGGGGTAGCAGGTTCATGGACTAGGGCTTCCATGGTTAGGCTACTTCTTTCTTTTTGTTTTTAAGAAAAAAAAAGAAAGAAGAAAAGAAAATAAAAATAAAAAAAAGAATAAAAAAAGGGGGAACTGGGGAGGGATAGTTCCTGGGAGGAATGAGAGGGCCAGAAATCTCCCTCCACGCCCAAGAGGACCTCAGCACCGCAAGTAGTGCAGATGCAGCATAGAACCCATGCCATACCCTACCCATCATGCCAGTAAACCAGCAATCCGGGATAGCAACCTCACATCTGCCGAGCTACCTCAGTGGACAAAAGAGAGGGCGGCCGGATATCCACCACAAAGCATACCTCCTTTGGTCACCACCCCCGGAATCCGAAAGGCAGCCTCCAGAGATACACCCGTCGCCCAAAACATACCCAAAGCCACTCCCCAGGAGACCGCAGAGGGATTGGGACATCCCCAGGCGATCCAGATTCCACGGCAAACTACACCACCACCGAGAACCTCAACGGAATGGGATGGACCCCGGTACCCTTTCCCTTACCCAGGAACTAGCGTGCCTGTCGAAAAAAAAAAAAAAAAAAAAAAAAAAAAAAAAAAAAAAAAAAAGGCCATAAAGAGGAAGGGTAAGAGGGAGGGGTGGGGAGGAGGAGGAGGAAAAGAAAAAGGGAGGATGGGATAAGGGAGGGGGGATTGGGGGGTAATTAGGTTCGGTCTGAGGAAGGAGACCAACAGGTCTAATTCCTCAGACCAAGAGCCTCTTCACCACGCCAAGGAGCCCCCCCTTGAAGAGGCAGTACTTCATAAATTTCCAAACTTTGTTCACCATTCTAAAGTGATCACAGTACTCTTTCCCATTTACTTCAAAGACCATTCCACTAATGGGGGATATCCAGGTTGTTGTGAAAAAAGTAAACTTTTCATCAAAAGTATTTCCACACGAAAATGAATATCGTCGATTAACAAATCGTCAAAAAGAAAAAAATCGTTTAGAAACACCAATGTTGGATGATTGAATTGTCAGATTAAGGAGATGTTTCACTTACGTGTTTCTTCATTATTACTGACTTTATTTTAAGAATGATATTTTAAGTGATATAAACCATTTTTTTTAGAGCTTGGATACGAAGATGAAGGCTTGTGGATTGGAGGAAGTAACGCTCTGGAAGAAGGAAAGTAAGTGACTTGCATAATTGCTAGACTTATTTCGATATGTGATTCTAAAGTATCCCATATCACATATTCCCAGCACCTCTTGTACCTGTGATCCAAAAGACAGGTACTCCCGTTTCACATAACCCCAGCCCTCTGGATCCCAGTGATCCAAAAGATATATCCCCATATCACATAAACTGAGCCCCTTGTCCTTCAGTGATCTGAAAGAGGGGAACCCCCGTGTCACATAATCCCAGCCCCTTGTGCCTCTGTCATCTGGAAGAGAGGTAGCTAGGAGCTATAATGTTACATTTAAAGGGATTGGTTAAACCCATAAGTATTTTTCAGCACCTTGGGAATGGGAGATAATTAATTCTGATTTGATGAACAAGAGCGTAGTTCCAAGGGTCTACAAGTTATAACTAAACTTTCCCAAGAGACCCAGTAACTATAATCAACACCATTTAAAGCCCAGTAGCTGGAAATAAACGCAATCTAACACTGTAAACATTTACTCTGTAACTCACTCAGAAATTCAAGACAATGGAGCAAACTATAAATCTGCCAAATTTGAGGTCATAAAAAGTAAATTTTCTCCATGGGGAAGTGGAACAGAATTCTTCCTCCGTAAGCCATGCGTGTTGTAAGAGGCGACTAAAATGCCAGGAGCAAGGGGCTAGTAACCCCTTCTCCTGTATATATTACTAAATATGAAAGGAGAAACTTGTGTTTTTCCTTTTGGGCCACCCCACCTCGGTGGGATACGGCTGGTGTGTTGAAAGAAAGAAAAAGTAAATTTCAGTAAGTTTTCTGCTCTACAATCGAGAAAACAATAAACAATATTTAAAAAATTTTCAAATTTTAAAAATTTGCCACCAATAGGTTCAATAGGTCTGGGACCGGGACCCCACAGCCTGGTAACAGATGTGGTCTCCTTGTTAATGGTCGCAAAAATCTTATTTTAAAATATAACAGGCAAACTGGCAACAACCAGGCCCAATAAATGTAAGAATCTTTCTTTAGGTAAGATATACTTGTTGAAAAATTGGAGCAGATTTAAAAAAAGGCACCTCTGAGTAATCCCTCGAAAGCCAGTATCACAATTTGTTCATTAATACTTGCAAATTGAAACAACCAGCACAATATCAACTCAAAACTATCACTGGGTACAATACACTGGTGATGAGAGTTTTTAAGCTGATTAGAAGAGGCATTCTACAGATACAGAACAGAAATCAAAATCCTAATTTCTTTAAAAAAAACTATTTATTTACAGAGAGAAATTAGAAAAGACATCCTCCGAATGGAAGATGGAAAAAAAATAATTCGTGCAAAAACTTTTTAATTATAAACTAGGCAACTTTTCATGTTCACAACTTGCAGTTATGTGTAGATTTCTTCTGTTTGAGATGCATCAATGTTGTAGGTTTGAAATCTCAAACAATTGCTAGGAAAACATCCCAGAATAACTTTTAAAATAAAATTGCAAATTTGCTCCTACAACTTCCAATAACAATCAAAATTTTGGAAAACGATTAGAAAAGGCATTCTTATCATTTCACATAAAATGTAACATTGTACTCTGCTCTATAAAATTGGCTCATTAGTACCTACATCTCCCACAAACAATCTAAACTTCCCTTCAGTTATGGTTCATCACTGATGATAATTTTAAGACGATCAGAAGGTTAGTCTATCAGCTTGAGACTAATAATTTTCTCTCAAGGCTAACAGGATGATTACTTCTATTGATAACCTCTTATATAATCGCCTCTTTTTAGAATAAAAAGTTTCGCCACTATGAAAACCTAAACGTCACACATGTTTCTTATTTATCAAAGAGCAGCATAAAAATAATATAACTGAGATAATACACAGTATAATTGAGGATGTATTCGATTGGGTAATTAAGTAAGCCTGCCACTAACTGCAACACCTACCAAATATTCTCTTCATAGAGTGTTCAACTGCATCGGACATGTTTACGGAAGTTGTGATTTGGCTAGTTACCCAGTGTTTGATAACTAAGTCATCAGTAAACGATAACCAAATGTTTTGAAATTACACACACGTGTGTCATCGACACCATGCCTAACCCTTCTAGGGTAGGGTAGGTGCCTGAGCCCGAGCCTTTAGCTCACAAGACTGTCATTCCCATTAGCCCCCTTGGGGCGGGGATGGCAGACCAGGGAGGCCTAGCTTGTGGCTAGGCCTGGGGACAGTTGGTCCCAAAGATGAGGAGGTACTTGTGCCTCCTCCCATGGGAGACTTAGGTCTCAGATACTCCCTAAAGAGGGAGCCAAGGCCGGGCCACCACTTGGACAAGGCCCGGGCCGGGAGAATACCGGCTAATCTTTAACTAACTAACTAACACACACGTGTTCTCAGCCAAATATACAGTAAATATTTCCAATAATATCCTGGGTGAGTTACAGTTAGCCATCTTCCACATCTCCAGTACAACATCAGTTTAGACAGGTGCTAAGTACCCTTGAAAACAGTTCATCGGGTCGTGGAGATATATTTTGTTTTAGTTTGATAAACATGTTCCTCGTGACAGTAATAATTATTAATTCCTTGGATATCATTTGTCTTCTTGAGTAAAGACTGACATGAAATTACCTTGGAGAAGAGAACATATTTCATGTTCATTATCAGTAAGATGAACATAACCACTTCTCAGTGGCCCTATTTTCTTGATCTTCGTCATATATACACTTGACTGAACTCTTTGGGATATGTCTTTGGTTCTTTAGCTACTTTAATTTCAGAGTCACATTTAGCCTTTCTATTTCCCTTCTTTGTCTCTCTTTTAATATGAACATATTTGTCAATAAGGTTATTCTCTTCTTATGTACCTATAAATCACTCTCTTCTCTCTTAACAGATGCTTCAGTCTCCTGTTCATTCGTTTAAGATCATTTTTATTTGACCTAATTTCTCTCTTTGGAATACATATATATACTTTCGGTACAATGTACAATATTAAGAAAATACTAATAGTTGCAGATCTCTTCGTTGTTGAATGATCATCGTCAATAGAATCTTTAGATAGATTACCCAAGTCAAGGCAAGAACAAGTGTTCCCTATGTCCGTTATAATCAGCAGAACGATAATCTGGGACTTTTATTGTATTATTCTTATTGTCGTACTACTAGAAAATTATATGTATATTTTTATATTGACACATCGGCTGTTTCCCACCGAGGCAGGGTGACCCAAAATTGAATAAACGTTTACTTTCATCACCACACACTCCATCACTGTCTTGCCAGAGGCATGGCGACATTACAGACAAAAACTGCAATATATCTCCACCCCTCCTTCAGAGTAGAGGCATTCTACTTAACACCTCCGGGATTAAATGTGGCTGTTTTCCCTGAATCCCTTCATATAATATTAATTTTTTCACACTCCAACAGCATGTCAAGTCATAAAAACCATTTGCCGTCTGTCTAGCATGTTCATACATGCTTGCTGGAAGTCTAAGTCCTTTGGACACAAAAACTTCCTTTACCCCCTACATCTAGCCTTTCCCAGAAAGACCCCTACCCCCACCTTCCTTCCCGCTGCAGCTTTATACACCCTCTATTCAACCTTTCTAAATGTCCGAACTACCTCAATAACCCCTCCTGAGCCATTTGGTTAATACGTTTTAAACCCCCCCCCCCCCCCACTTCCTTCTAATCTCCAAGATATGGATTATCTGCATAATATAAGGTGGCCCAGTGGCCTGGTGGATAAAATTCCCGCTTCACACACAGAGGGCCCGGGTTCGATTCCTGGCGAGTGGAAAAATTTCAACGTCAACGAGGTTAAAAATCCGAACGAAATCTTATTTTATCTTATAAACACCACATATTGCCCTCAGACACGACATCTCTATTGCCTCCAGCCTTCTTGTTGCAACATTCACCACCCATGCTTCACACCCATATAAAAGCGTTGGAGTCATTATACTCTCTTACATTTCCTCTCTTTGCTTCCATGGATAACATTCTTTGTCTCCAGAGACTCCTTGGTGCACCACTTACCCTTTGCCCCTCGTCAATTCTATGATTCACCTCGTCTTTCATAGACCCATCTGCTGACACCACTCTGAAATATCTAGACACATTCACTTTCTTCATTATCCCTCTATTCAGTCTCATAACAAATCTTTCATTACCTAATTTTTTCTTACCCTCATCATCTTGCTCTTTCCTGTGTTTACTTTTAATTTCATTCTTTTACGTATCCACCCAAATTCATCCACAAATCTTTCAACTTCTCTTCAGAATCTCCCAAAAGAACAGTGTCATTAGCAAAAAGCAACTGTGACAACTCCCACTTTCTATTAGATTCTTTATTTTTCAATGTACACCTCATCCCAAACCCATCCAATCACTTCTCGTACAGCCCCATCTATGGTGACGTCATGCATTCCTGTCTAAGGCCTACTTTTATTGGGAAGTAATATCCCTCTCTCCTACATACTCTAACTTGAGCCTCATTATCCTCGTAAAATCTCTTAACTGTTTTCAGTAACCTACCACCTATTCCATACACTTGCAATATCTACCACATTGTTCCTTATCCACCATATCATAAGCCTTTTCCAAACTCCATAAATGCAATGAAAATCTCTTTACCCTTATCTAACTACTGTTCACTTATATGCTTCACTGTAAACACTTGGTGTATACATCCCTACCCATCCTGAAGCCACCTAGTTCTTAATCTTAATTCTTTCAATAATAGCTTTACAATAAGCATTATCGGGTATACTCAACAAGCTTATTCCCCTATAATTCTTAAACTCTTCTTTGTCCCCTTTGCTTTTATACAATGCTGTCTGCCAGTCCTTAAGTACCTTCCCCTCTTTCATTCATTCATTTAATAAAAGCATTAACCATTCCAAAACTATATCCCCACCTGATTTTAACATATCTGTCTTGAGCCTCTCAGTCCCTGCTGATTCTCACTCATTCTACCCACAGAATCACACTCCTCAACCACACTCCCATCTGACTCTACTTTGCTTTTAAATGATGTTTGTGAGAAATAAATTACCTTAATGAAGCTCACTATTTCGTTCACAAAAGTAATTTGATTAGAAGGCAACTAAGATACATTACTTACATTTTGTTGCACCTCTGAGGTATGTGTCCCTCCGACATCCACAACAATCACACCCTCACACAATCCTGGAACCAAAAAAATTAGTTTAAATTTATTAAACATATAACCAATAATTGTGGTACTAATTAAAAATTGGGTAGACTGTATGATTTTGACTGGACTTCGTGAAGGAGGAGAGGGGTTTAATACAATTAACGTTAAACAAACAATGACTGTAGATGTTAAGCGAATGACTGTAGATGTTAAGCGAATATATAGGAGCCTTTGAACCAAGTGAGAGAGTAATTGTGGTAGGGGACCTAAATGTCAAAGTAGAGAAGCATTTAGAGAGGGTGTGGTAGGTAAGTTTGGGATGAAAGGTGTAAATGATAAAGGGACCCCTTTGAACTTTGTATAGAAAGTGGGTTTAGTTATAAGTAATACGTATTTTAAGAAAATGAGGATAAATAAGTATACAAGATATGATGTAGGGCATAATGACAGTAGTTAGCTGGACTAAGCATTGGTAGATAAAAGACTGTTGAGTAGACTTCAGGATGTACATGTTTATAGAGAGGCCACAGATATATCAGATCACTTTCTAGTTGTAGCTACAGTGAGAGTAAAAGGTAGATGGGATACAAGGAAAATAGAAGCAGCAAGTATGAGAGAGGTAAAAGTGTATAAACTAAAAGAGGAGGCAGTTAGGGTAAGATATAAACAACTATTTGAGGATAGATGGGCTAGTGAGAGTATAGGCAATGGGGTCGAAGATGTATGGGGTAGGTTAAAGAATGTAGTGTTAGAGTGTTCAGCAGAAGTTTCTGGTTACAGGAAAGTGGGTGCAGGAGGAAAGAAGAGCAATTGGTGGAATGATGTAAAGAGAGTAGTAAGGGAGAAAAAGTTAGCATATGAGAGGATTTTACAATGTAGAAGTGATGCAAGGAGGGAAGAGTATATGGAGAGAAAAAGAGAGGTTAAGAAAGTGGAGAAGCAATGTAAAAAGAGAGCAAATGATAGAGTGGGTGAGATGTTATCAACAAATTTTGTTGAAAATAAGAAAAAATTTTGGAGTGGGATTAAAAAGTTGAGGAAGCCTAGGGAACAAATGGATTTGACAGTTTAAAAATAGGAGAGGAGAGTTATTAAATGGAGAGTTAGAGGTATCGGAAAGATGGGGGTAAAAATATTTTGAGGATTGTTGAATGATGATGAAGATAGGGAAGCTGTGATTTCGTGTATAGGGCGGGGAGGAATAGCGTCTTGTAGGAGTGAAGAACAGCCAGTTGTGAGTGTGAGGAAGTTCGTGTGGCAGTGGATAGAATGAAAGGGGGTAAGGCAGCTGGGATTGATGGGATAAAGATTGAAATGTCAAAAGCATGATGGGATATAGTTTTCGAGTGGTTGGTGCTATTATTTAATAAATGTATGGAAGAGGGTAAGGTACCTAGGGATTGGCAGAGAGCATGCATAGTTCCTTTGTATAAATTATACCTTAGTGCAAGAACAAGAGTGAGTCTGGTGCTATTTGTAATTTGTATTTTTGCTATTTTCATGTGCTAAAGTGTAATAAGTTAACAATTTTGCCATTATATTTCCTAGCTCACTTATTTGATTACCACTTTATTTGCTCACCACAAATTATTTTAGTCGTTTTTATATTGTCTCCTTTATTTTAGTTTAAAGAACTACCTTAGCTCAATTTTTTTACATTTGTTAAAATAATTCAGGTGCTATTTTATAGCTTTAGAATATATACTTTGGCTTATACTTAATTCTGACTATAGATTCACTATAAATCTTATGATTACAAGCATTGACCCTGATACCAACCTCTTATTGAATGACTTAAATGACTCAAACAGTAACTGTAATTACTACACAGCAGAACAATCAAAGGCACTCCTCAGAGCCAACAACAACCTAACTGTCTTTAACTACAATATCAGATCTTTAAGCAAACATTACGATGACCTCATAGCATTACTAAATTCCCTGCATGCCAGTATATCCATCATTACTCTCACCGAAATCTGGCTGAAGCCTGATACTACAGATGTCTATGCCATTCCTGGTTACACCATACACAACTGTAGGCCAGACCAACAAGGGGGTGGCACAGCTATATACTACTCAGACCAACTAGAATGTATCACTAATACTTGCACAAGGGATAAACATGGGGAATATATAACAGCTAAATTCAAATCCAAATACCTACAAAAATCTCTCACAGTGATAAACATCTACAGAGTACCACAGTCAAACATTAACCGTTTTAGTGAAAACCTAGGAAGTATGATAACTGATGCACGCATGAACAAAGATCACTTGCTACTCTCAGGTGTCTTCATTATAAATCTCCTGCAAGACCAGGACCCACATGTTACTGAATTCACAAACACAATGAGTAACTGCATGTTGCTACCAACAGTAACAAAACCTACAAGAGTTACAGAGACTAGTGTTTCCCTACTAGACCACATCTGGACCAACACCATATCCCCCTTTAAAATCAGGCATAATCACAGAAAATACCACAGACCACTACCCTACCTTCCTCATAACAAATCTTGGTAAATTACCCCAAGAAACTACTAAAGTCACTTTCAGACTTCACAATGAGGCAGCCATTAATAACTTCACAGCAGCAGTGACAAACATTGACTGGCACACTGAGCTAGAAACCTATACAGATATTGATGAATGTATTAATAATTTTCTAAAAAAGACCCAATACCTCTATAACAAGCACTGCCCTAAAAACTAAACAGATAACAGCTAAGAGACTGAACAGTCCCTGGCTAACACCCAGCATCCTCAAATCCATAAATACAAAGCACCTATATGAAAAACAGTATAGAATGGGTCACATAAAACCAGAGACCAAACAAGACGTTACTCATCAATCCTAACCAGCCTGATAAGAAAAGCTAAAAAAAATTATTATGAGAACAGATTATCCAACTTACGAGATTGTATAAAAAAGACCTGGAAAACCCTATCAGAAATTCTAGGAACAAAAAAGATATCACGAAATATCGAAATTAAATTAACAAAATCAGATGAACCCCAACTCCCACCAACAGAAACAGCAAACAGACTCAATAATTTCTGCTCCACTATAGGAAAAAACCTTGCCAATAAAATCCCAAGCTCAGATACCCCACCCAATGACTACCTCACTGGCAACTACCCGAACACACTGTTCCTAGCTCCGACTAACCCTATTGAAGTCTCCCTTATTATCAACACACTAAAAAACAAGACAGGAGATTTATATACCTTACCACCCCTTACATACAAAAAAGCGTCCCAAGTGCTATCACCAATCATTGCAACACTCGTTAAAAAATCCATTGAATCCTCTAGCTTCCCTACAGTTCTCAAAATAGCAAGGGTCACCCCGATCCATAAAGGAGGAGACCAAACAGACATGAATAACTATAGGCCAGTATCTAACTTACACCCTCTCTCTAAAATCTTCGAAAAATTATTTCACAAGTGAATCTATTCCTACCTCATCTCCCAAAACATACTCAACCCCTGCCAATTTGGGTTCAGGTCTAATAAAAATACTAATGATACTATTATACACATGCTAGAACATATATACACTGCAATAGAGAAAAACGAAGTCCCACTGAGGATCTTCATTGACTTACGTAAAGCTTTTGATACAGTTGACCATGACTTGCTCCACGTAAAATTGTCACACTATGGTACAAGAGGGCACTCCCTCAACTACCTAAAGTCATACCACAGCAACAGATGCCAATATGTGTACACAAATGGGGCAAACTCTTCCGCACAGCCAATTACAGTTGGTGTCCCACAGGGAAGTGTCCTTGGCCCTCGTCTCTTTCTCATATACATAAATGACCTACCAAATACATCGCAACTACTCAAACCCACACTATTTGCAGATGACACTGCATACGTCTTCTCTCACCCGAGCCCAGTCATGCTAGCCAATACTGTAAATACCGAATTATAGAAAATATCTACCTGGATGAGGACTAAGAAACTTACTCTAAACATTGACAAAACCTACTTCATTCAGTTTGGTAACAGAGCTACAGATGTCCCTATTAACATAATGATAAACGGATCACCTATCACAAAGCTCACAGAGGGAAAATTCTTAGGAATCCAACTTGATAATAAACTCAAATTTCAAACACATATTCAACAAACTTCCAAGAAAATTTCCAAGACCGTAGGCATACTATAGAAGATACGTTACTATGCTCCACAGTCAGCCCTCCTGGCCTTATATCACTCACTTATTTACCCCTATCTCACCTATGGAATTTGTGCATGGGGCTCAACAACAACAAACCATCTCAGACCACTAATTACCCAACAAAAGGCTTCAGTCAAAATGATAACAAATTCCCACTACAGGCAGCACACTCCACCAATATTCAAAACTCTAAACCTACTCACCATACAAAACATCCATACTTATTACTGCACCTATTACATACATAGAACACTTAACTCTGATATAAACCCTCACCTCAAACAGAACACATGACCATAACACAAGACACAGATCACTCTTTGATGTTCCTCGTGTCCATCTCACGCTATGCAAAAACTCAATGCACATAAAATATAAAAGAAATATAAAAAGAAATATAAAAGAAACACTGCTTATAAATTCAAGTCTCTTCTCAAAAATCACTTACTCACCCACAATCAAATAAATACTAAATAATTTTATCTTATAAATTGTATATCCTAAATGTTTCTCATAATTGTATCTCATAAATGTTTAACCTGAGGCCCAATCATACTTTGTTATTTTATAATTACATTACCTAACAGAATACTCCATTCTACTGATTGCACAGCAATACTCATGTAATACTCATTTGTGCTTTATTGTTATCTGTTTACAATAACGTTTTACCACTGAATACATCATTGCTTAGTTAATCTTAAGTTAATTTTAAGCCTGCCCATAATGCTCTACATATAAGGGGCTTTGGCATGTTGCACTTTATTGTATTCCTTTTTACTTCTCTGTATCATGTTCAAATAAATAAATAAATAAATAAATAAAGGCAAGGGGGGATAAAAGAGAGTGCGGCAAAAGGGATAAAAGAGAGTGCAAAAATTATAGGGAATAAGTCTGTTGAGTATCCCTGGTAAAGTGTATGGTAGAGATATTACTGAAAGAATTAAGAGTATGACAGAGAGTAGGATAGCAGATGAACAAGGAGGCCATAGGAAAGGTAGGGGGTGTATAAACCAAGTGTTTACAGTGAAACGTATAGGTGAACAGTATTTAGATAAGGGTAAAGAGATTTATGTGGCCTTTATGGGTTTGGAAAAGGCATATGACAGGGTGGATAGGGGGGCAATGTGGCAGATGTTGCAGGTGTATAGTACAGGAGGTAAGTTAGTGAAAGCAGTGAGGGGCTTTTACGAGGATAGTAAGGCTCAGATTAGAGTATGTAGGAGAGTGGGAGATTATTTCCCAGTAAAAGTAGGCCTTAGACAGGGGTGTGTGATGTCACCGGGGTTGTTCAATATATTTATAGATGGGGTTATGAAAGAAGTGAATGCTAGGGTCTTGGCAAGAGGTGTGGAGTTAAAAGATAAAGAATCAAACACAAAGTGGGAGTTGTCTCAGTTGCTCTTTGCTGATGACACAGTGCTTTTGGGAGATTCTGAAGAGAAGTTGCAGAGGTTGGTGGATGAATTTGGTAAGGTATGTAAAAGAAGAAAATTAAAAGTCAATATAGGAAAGAGTAAGGTTATGAGAATAACAAAAAGATTAGGTGATGGAAGATTGAATATCAGATTGGAGGGAGAGAGTATGGAGGAGGTGAATATAATCAGATATTTGGGAGTAGACGTATCAGCAGATGGGATGAGGTGAATCACAGAAGTGATAAGGAGAAAAGGGTGAGTGGTGCACTTAGGAGTCTGTGAAGACAAAGAACTTTGTCTGTGGAAGCAAAGAGGGAAATGTATGAAAGTATAATTGTACCAACACTCTTGTATGGGTGTGAAGCATCGGTGATGAATGTTGCAACGAGAAGGCTGGAGGCAGTCAAGATGTCATGTCTGAGGGCAATGTATGGTGTGAATATAATGTAGAGAATTCGTAGTTTGGAAATTAGGAGATGGTGTGGGATTACAAAAACTATTATCCAGAGGGCTGAAGAGGGGTTGTTGAGGTGGTTCGGACATGTAGAGAGAATGGAACAAAACAGAATGAATTCGAGTGTATAAATCTATAGTGGAGGGAAGGCGGGGTAGGGGTCTGCCTAGGAAGGGTTGGAGGGAGGGGTAAAGGAGGTTTTGTGTGCGAGGGGCTTGGACTTCCAGAAAACGCGCATGAGCGCATTTGATAGGAGTGAATGGAGAAAAATGGTATTTAATACTCGAAGTGCTGTTGGAGTGTGAGCAAGTAACATTTATGAAGGGATTCAGGGAAACCGGCAGGCCGGACTTGAGTCCTGGAGATGGGAAGTACAGTGTCTACACTCTGAAGGAGGGGTGTTAATGTTGCAGTTTTATAACTATAGTGTAAAGCACCCCCTCTGGCAAGACAGTGATGGAGTGAATGATGATGAAAGTTTTTCTTTTTCGGGCCACCCTGCCTTGGTGGGAATCGGCTGATGTGTTAATTAAAAAAGAAATCTAATATTAGGTGTCCCGTAGCTCGATCGCTAGCACACTCAGCTCACACACTGAGGTCCGGGGTTCGATTTTCTTGGACGGCTGGAAAACATTAGAGACGTCCTTCTATAAGACAACTGCTGTCCCTGTCCCTGTTCACCCGTCAGTTTAAAATGGGTACCTGGATGTTAGTGGAACGCTGTATGTCGCATCCTAGGACAAAACTGAACTAATTTGCCCAAAACAAGTTGCTTTCTATACAGTAATATGTCACTGATGTCAGCTAGTCCTGTATACCATGTACATGTACTTGTAGTAAATAAAAAAAATTAACGTACCAATTTAGAACTGGTAGAGCACACCCTAAAGCTACCTAGCCAGCTAAACATACGAAGACCAACGTAAGTAGACAGAAAAGGTGCGATACTTAGGGATTGGTATACTGTAGGAAGTCACCGGCGCTCATCCATATTTCCCCATTCACACGCCGAATTCTTGAAGTCCTGCCAAGTTACTGTCGCTGTGCCTTCAGCAGGACTGTATTTCAATTTCCATTGTAAATTTGAGGCCAATTCCCCATTAAGCCTTGCAGAACGCCGAAGTTATGGCGCAAAATTACAGTGAAGCCTCACAATTGAATTTAATATGGCGTCTCCCGGTATTTTCCTGTTTATCCACTATATTATAGTGATCTCTTCACTATTTTCTTCCCAGTTCGCAATGCAGTGCATCACCGCAATATTTTCTGCTCATCTGAGGCCGTTTCAGTACAATTTATCCTTGATGAAGCTTGATTCCATTAGTAGGTTACTGGGAACACATTTCAACACATTATCTATTAATGGCCCCTTTCCCTCTCTCACGCAGCTGCAGATTCTCTCAGAGTCAAATCAGCATCAGTTTTATACTTTTATACATTATTAAAAATTATTCACTATAATTTCGGAAAATGAACAAAATTTTCCACATTGTTGTACCCCCATGGCCAATGCACTAAATTACAGCTTCTATATCTTCTTCAACATTTCTTCATAATATTCCTCCATCTTTCCAATACCTCCAACTTTTCACCTAATAACTCTCCACTTATATTTTTAATTGTCAAATTTATTTGTTCCGTAAGCTTTCTCAACTTATGAACCTCGTTCCAAAACTTTACCTTATTTTCAGCAATACAGTATTTGTTGACAGCATCTCAACTATTCTCTCATTTGCTCTCCTTTTACATTCCTTCACAACTCCCATAACCTTTTTTTCTCTCCTTCTATCTTCTCTCCTTCTAACTCCTTCTATCACTTGTGCTTTGAAAAAAAAAAATTCTCTCCTCTTTGCCTTATCAATGGCGGCTCGTAGCTAAAATTAGTTGAGGTGCTGCTTCAGGAAATTTTTAACCATTGTTTTAATATTGTGTAAAAAGAAACAAGCATATATAAAGAAAATTTATACATAAGCTTGATAAAATCATATACAAAAAAAATTATTTTTTACTTACCTAAATTGTTACAATTCAAGCTTGATCCATTCATTTAAAAACAAAATCCATTCTTCTTGTTCTACTTGGCGCGAAAAGATTAATAATTTTCGCCTTTATCTCTTGATGACTGTTGAGGAAATTTTTCTATCAGGATTCATAATGCTCCTTAGAAAAGTTTTTATTCTTTTCAGTGTTGAAAAGCAGCATTCTGGCTCTTATGTTGTCATGGAAATTATCAAGGATTTTTATCAGTTTCTTTATTTCACTAAGAACATCATTATTATTTTCCAAGATAAATTTCAGCAGCTCAATTAATTTGCAATAATTATGCATATCAGATCTACAATAGAATACTTTTAGTTCAATTTCAAGGTTTTCTTTATAAGTGATGGGATATGATTCACTGGTCAGTACTATCTCTTCTGTAAGTAGTTCATTCTTAAAACAATTGAAGCTTTTCTTATTGAACAATTTAGCAGCTACTAAATGTTTCATGGAAGAATATCTATCCATTATATCAACACACATATAGCCATGCACTTCCTTAGCTTCTGCCATGAGTTTTGAAATCTGCTATATATTCACTGACTTTAAACACACTAATTTCTTGAGAGTGCATTTGGTTGTAAATTACTTCAACTTGAGGATTAATCTGATGAATAAGCTTTAACCAAAACATGAAATTATCATCATTCAAGTTTTTTTTTAAATTCCCGTTCCTTCTGCAATGGTTTGATTTGCATTTGATGTTGACTCAGTTTTAGTAAGGAAGCTTTTTAAAGCTTGCAAATTTTCATGAACTCTGTTTACGGTCCGTATGTTAAAGTTCCACCTTGTAGGGGATGGACGTGGAATGCTGATGTCCATACGCTTCTTGAGAATGAATACACGTTGTGGTGATCTTGAGAAGAATGTTGGAATAGCCAAACTGTTAGAGAAAAATATTCCTGCATTCCGTGTAACACTTGCTGCATTTCTCGTCATTAAATTAAGATGATGTGCATAACAGTGAATGAAATGTGCATTACTATAAACTGCTTTTATTTTTGCTTGAACTCCTGCTTTTTTGCCTTTCATGATATTTGCACCATCAAATGTCTGAGCTATCAGTTTTTGTCCATTTCCTTGAAGGATTATTTCTAATTGTTTTGGAATATGTTTTAATATGCCATCTGCAGTTTGATTTTCTGGAATAAAGAACCCCAAAAATCGCTCAAATATTCCTCCATTCAACACGTACTGTAGAGCAACGACCATTTGAGTGTATTCCGAAACATTTGTTTTGCCCTTTTCTCCTCATGGTATATTTGTAGCAGGCAGTCAATCATCTTATTCTGAATGGTCTTAGAAACACCTTTGAAGACTATACTGGTTTCTAAGTGATTCTTCAAATCTTGATCTAATTCAGATGCAAAATTTATTAATCCTCTAAATGCCACTGGGTTTAATTAATCATCTTTTTCATTATGTCCACGTATGTGAAAATTTGTCTGGACTGCCTCCAAGTGAGTCGCCTACCCTGGCAAGCTCTGTTGACACCGAGCTCTGAGGTCGGTACCTCAGCCTCACAAGTGGCTTATAGGACAGATTTTCATAAATGACTGATGTTGCAAGAAATCTCGCCTGCATGCACGCTTAAAGGACTAACTTACTTGGTGTTGCAGCCCCTCAAGGAAGGTTCCTTGATGTTGGTGAGGGGCTCTTGATTTAGGGAATTGGATCTGTGCTCCAGTTCCCTGAATTAAGCCTGAATGCCTTCCACATCCCCCCCAGGCGCTGTATAATCCTCCGGGTTTAGCGCTTCCCCCTTGATTATAATAATAATGGTGTTGCAGCATATATCCTGATCTTCAACCTCCCTAAGCTTAGCCCCTTTGGACTTCCCCTCAGAAACCTCGTGCAACCAGGAGCCTTAATTCCTGCAATATTCAATCGTTATTAGTGACCTGAATGCACCTCAGAAATTCCTATATCCAAGGGGGTGTGTATCCCCTAGTATAACTATGCAGACACGGACACTAGTTTCTAGGCTGACTAGAGACACTGGTACGTACTGGGCATGCACTGCCAGCTGCACAAAGGCCCACAGTTCAACTCACTCACAACTTTCCCTAGACCCTGGCCAGAATCCTACAAAAAAGTGGAGGTCTTGTCTTACTGTATGGGCCTGACGGAGGAGGTCATCTACGGTACATCGAGGTGCCTCCACCAGATTTCCCCAGATCTCATATGTGAGGACACGTGGGGGGCGCCACCTGCTGATCACAGCACGTCTTGCCCAGGTGATGTCTGGTCATAGAAGAAAGAGCTGGCGTCTTCAAGACCCGCACCTCGTCATTCAAACTTGGGCTGCCAGTTCTCCCTAGCTAACTTAACCTAGTGTTTGCCTACATTATTGGCCTATTACTACCTATGTTAAGGTCTTAGGTCTACATTATTATTATCTACAGTTGCCTCAATAATCCTAACATTAGTGTACTAACAGAATAAGCTACCTACTTCTTCCCTGAAGGGTAAATCTATAAATTAAGAAGTACCTCCCATCCACCTCCGCCAACCAGGGTGAGTGTGTTTTTGTTTTTGGGTGGGTGTAAGGGCCCTCGAACGGTGTGTTTTTCCCCGTTTGGACTTCTCAGACCGAATAAGTTCCAACATTCTCCCACCTGCGAAGGTAGGTACTAAGTCTAAATCAAGTTCACGTTCCACGAGCCCCGATGGCGGACCCTGGACACGAGTGCCATCCGGCCACTCTCATCGAGCAGACTCCGGTCTAACTTCAACCATCCAGTTTCCCCTGCGTGGACCTCTGGGGGTGTAAACTTGTTGGTTCCGGTGGTCTTAGCACCCTTTCCTTTAACTTTAACAACTTTTGTATGTCTAGCCTTGACTGAGTGGCTCCGTACTTTCCCACCCAGTGGCCCACATGCCCTGGTAGCCTTTCCTCCCACTGATACGAGGTTCCCTGGATTTAATGGCAATCTATCTCCCTCTTTAGGTACCCTGTAAAAGTGTTTTCCCAAGGTGGCCGAGTGTTCATCACTCCCTACCTGGTTCAGCTTCCCTGGAGGTTCATGGAGTATACTGGTACTCATTATCACTACTCCCCCAGCTATCATGGGGACAGCTTCTCTATCTGGCGTGGCAGGGAATTCAGGTGGAATCCTGCCACCTATGATGTATCCTACTGGGGATCTGTATAAACCAATTCCTTCCCTAAACGTCCGTCGTGTAGACAGGAAGTCATCTATCTGATTGGCTCCTACCAGGATACCTACATTTCTGACTGTGTCAGTGGTAATTCCCTGGTCTGCCAGCTTCACGTCAAGGTCTTTCAATCACTTAGCTGCTGCAGCAAGACCTCTCGCTGTAATTGCCGTGGGTAACGTCTCTACCACCAAGGCTGTAATGTTTCTGCGATGTCCACCTAATTTGACTGTGACATCCACCACATCATAAGATTTGAGTGGGGACTGACTTATAGCCCCTCCCAACCTCATACTAACTTTCCTTGTGGCCTTCAACTTTAATTTAGCTATCAACTTCTTTGTTATCAAGGATACTTGTGCTCCAAAATCAAAGAATAATCGGGTTGTTCCGGACTTGTGCCCATTCACAACCTTTGCCATGACTGTAGGTAGGGCAGCACCTCCGTGATTCTCACTCGGATTAGAGACTTCACTCCCACTAATCACGCTGGCTACCATTTCAGGCTCAGACTCACTTTCTATCTCTACCTGAGAGATATCCCTACTAGCCTGGGGTTCCCTTAAATTATTGGGACATAGTGCAGTATGGTGCTTACCTTTGCAGCAGACTCGACACTCACTGAGCTGGGTGTTACAGTCCCTGGCAAAATGTACCCCACAACACTTGAAGCAGAGTCTCAACTCCTTTAGTCCCTGTTGCCTACTGTTCAGTGTTGTATACTCCGGGCAACTCGTGCTAGCGTGTTCGCCTTGCAGAACACGCATATTCTGGCATGAGTGCCTCTGAGGTTCTGCTTAGAGGTTCTTACCTTAGACACTTCTTTACCATAGTACACTCCAACGTTAGTCGTATGAGCTTTAGACTGATCTCTCGAGATCTTTGAGTAACTGTCTGGGTTTTTATGTGGTAATGGTGGTGACTCTTCTCTCGCGCCTATACTCAAATGAGAAACGAGATCTATCAACCCCTCAATGATTTGTTGTATCGTGAACCGGTTCGTCCGATATTTTAAGTGTAACTCATGCACTGTAGTGCCAGCCAGTTTCCTCTGAATCACCTGACTGATGAACCATTCTGACTTACCCCAATCATGTAAATCTTTAAGACTATTTGTCAAACTCATAACTTCGATTCGGAACTTCTCTAGGCTCTGACGGTCATGGCGACAAGCCTCTAGATTCAACAACCGATAAAGTATAGCTACCTTTATCTCCTCGGTGTTGCCAAACATGTCCTTTAATTGGTCTTTGGCATGTTGGTAATTAGTGTCAGTGGTTTGGTAATGCCAGACCAAGTCCAAGGCTTTACCATTGAGCTGTGAACGTAAATACTGTAATTTGACGGCATCTGACAAATCATCTCTGTCATCTATCTGGGCTTTAAACTGATCCCAGAAAGCAATGTACTCTGTTAAGGTTCCGTCGAACGTCGGTAAATTCAACTGGGGCAATCTGGGCAACACATTAACAGGCGTGCTGTTGTTCGTGTTCCCTGAAACATTTGCTGCCCCTGCTGTACCGGCCTTCAAAGCCTTTATTAACTGCCTGCAGAGTCTCATCTCTGCTTTACACTCTGCCCTTCGTTCGTCATAGTCCTTCCATGCTACCTCAACTATATAGTCAGACTCACCTGTAGTATAGGCCTCTGTCTCATAAAGGATAAATGATCTCTCAAAGGCCTCCAGCCTTTGTTCCAAAGGTTTCAGGCAACTCTCTAGTTCCTCACAGTCTACATCCTGATCTTGCCTGGCCATACGACACTCCTCACATGCTTTGCTCAGGCGTCCCTTATAGGCTCCCATAGACCGCTTTAATTGACTTAGAGCTGGGACAACTGGTACTTCATCTTCACCTACCATAGTTGCGGTTTAAAGATCATGGTACTAATTTGTACTTCAATTAGCCCACCCCACAGCACGAACGATATTAGGCAAGAATGAACGAGTCTCAAGGCTTCTCAACAAGTCTGACAACTCCCTTTATTATATTGACTCTACTCTGAATCAAAAATGTACACTGTTAGCTCTCAAATCCCAATCGAAATGTGTATCGATGTGAAAGCTTAACCTAGCAATTTCCTGTACAATGTCAGAAAATAATTACAGGGCTTAACCTAGTCTCAGGTACAATTCACAAATCCCACATTAAAATGAGTCAAAGACAATGAAAATCACACAATAAAAATGCAGTATACAAATTAAAAAATCACTTGGCCCGCACAAATAAATTCAACAATTCAACTTGTGAAACTAAATGAATAATGTATGTAAACAGCTTGGGCCCAGCTTACTCAGTCTAGCATGGATGGTTGGATAAGGTAAATCCTAACCTAACTAGTGTGCTATAGCTTAAACCTGGCTTTAGAACTCCCTGTAAATAATAACTAGGTTAAATCTGCCCTAGCTACTATAACTGTTGTAAGTATTGCACAAGCCTAGCCTAACTGTGGCTACCTTGCAAATCCACTGTAAGTAATTAACACACAAGTCTCCTACTCTGGATTACTTGTAATCACTGTAAATAATTAAATTCACAAGCTTCTCTAGCCTACCTGGCCTGCCTGTAAATTACTGCAAATAACAACTTCTGTGTATAGTCAGCTTGGCCTAGCCTCTGTGTAACTCTGTGCCTAGGTCTACTAACTTAACCTAACTCTGTTAAACTGGTTCCTAACTGTGGCCTAGCTATGTTAATTTTAACCTAGCTATTCCACATCATGGATTCGAAGGACCACTTATGAAAATTTGTCTGGACTGCCTCCAAGTGAGTACCCTACCCTGGCAAGCTCTGTTGACACCGAGCTCTGAGGTCGGTACCTCAGCCTCACAAGTGGCTTATAGGACAGATTTTCATAAATGACTGATTTTGCAAGAAATCTCACCTGCATGCACGTTTAAAGGACTAACTTACTTGGTGTTGCAGCATATATCCTGATCTTCAACCTCCCTAAGCTTAGCCCCTTTGGACTTCCCCTCAGAAACCACGTGCAACCGGGAGCCTTAATTCCTGCAATATTCAATCGTTATTAGTGACCTGCCTGCACCTCAGAAATTCCTATATCCAAGGGGGTGTGTATCCCCTAGTATAACTACGCAGACATGGACACTAGCTTCTAGGCTGACTAGAGACACTGGTACGTACTGGGCATGCACTGCCAGCTGCACAAAGGCCCACAGTTCAACTCACAACTTTCCCCAGACCCTGGCCAGAATCCTACAAAAAAGTGGAGGTCTTGTCTTACTGTATGGGCCTGACGGAGGAGGTCATCTATGGTACATCGAGGTGCCTCCACCAGATTTTCCCAGATCTCATACGTGAGGACACGTGGGGGCGCCGCCTGCTGATCACGGAACGTCTTGCCCAGGTGATGTCTGGTCATAGAAGAAAGAGCTGGCGTCTTCGAAACCCTCGCCTCGTCATTCAAATTTGGGCTGCCAGTTTTCCCTAGCTAACTTAACCTAGTGTTTGCCTATATTATCGGCCTATTACTACCTATGTTAAGGTCTTAGGTCTACATTATTATTATCTACAGTTTACCTGGAGTTTACCTGGAGAGAGTTCCGGGGGTCAACGCCCCCGCGGCCCGGTCTGAGACCAGGCCTCCTGGTGGATCAGAGCCTGATCAACCAGGCTGTTGCTGCTGGCTGCACGCAAACCAACATACGAGCCACAGCCCGGCTGATTCGGAACTGACTTTAGGTGCTTGTCCAGTGCCAGCTTGAAGACTGCCAGGGGTCTGTTGGTAATCCCCCTTATGTGTGCTGGGAGGCAGTTGAACAGTCTCGGGCCCCTGACACTTATTGTATGGTCTCTTAACGTGCTAGTGAAACCCCTGCTTTTCATTGGGGGGATGGTGCATCGTCTGCCAAGTCTTTTGCTCTCGTAGTGGGTGATTTTCGTGTGCAAGTTCGGTACTAGTCCCTCTAGGATTTTCCAGGTGTATATAATCATGTATCTCTCCCTCCTGCGTTCCAGGGAATACAGGTTTAGGAACCTCAAGCGCTCCCAATAATTGAGGTGTTTTATCTCCGTTATGCGCGCCGTGAAAGTTCTCTGTACATTTTCTAGGTCGGCAATTTCACCTACCTTGAAAGGTGCTGTTAGTGTGCAGCAATATTCCAGCCTAGATAGAACAAGTGACCTGAAGAGTGTCATCATGGGCTTGGCCTCCCTAGTTTTGAAGGTTCTCATTATCCATCCTGTCATTTTTCTAGCAGATGCGATTGATACAATGTTATGGTCCTTGAAGGTGAGATCCTCCGACATGATCACTCCCAGGTCTTTGACGTTGGTGTTTCGCTCTATTTTGTGGCCAGAATTTGTTTTGTACTCTGATGAAGATTTAATTTCCTCATGTTTACCATATCTGAGTAATTGAAATTTCTCATCGTTGAACTTCATATTGTTTTCTGCAGCCCACTGAAAGATTTGGTTGATGTCTGCCTGGAGCTTTGCAGTGTCTGCAATGGAAGACACTGTCATGCAGATTCGGGTGTCATCTGCAAAGGAAGACACGGTGCTGTGGCTGACATCCTTGTCTATGTCGGATATAAGGATGAGGAACAAGATGGGAGCGAGTACTGTGCCTTGTGGAACAGAGCTTTTCACCGTAGCTGCCTCGGACTTTACTCTGTTGACGACTACTCTCTGTGTTCTGTTAGTGAGGAAATTATAGATCCATCGACCGACTTTTCCTGTTATTCCTTTAGCACGCATTTTGTGCGCTATTACGCCATGGTCACACTTGTCGAAGGCTTTTGCAAAGTCTGTATATATTACATCTGCATTCTTTTTGTCTTCTAGTGCATTTAGGACCTTGTCGTAGTGGTCCAATAGTTGAGACAGACAGGAGCGACCTGTTCTAAACCCATGTTGCCCTGGGTTGTGTAACTGATGGGTTTCTAGATGCGTGGTGATCTTGCTTCTTAGGACCCTTTCAAAGATTTTTATGATATGGGATGTTAGTGCTATTGGTCTGTAGTTCTTTGCTGTTGCTTTACTGCCCCCTTTGTGGAGTGGGGCTATGTCTGTTGTTTTTAGTAACTGTGGGACGACCCCCGTGTCCATGCTCCCTCTCCATAGGATGGAAAAGGCTCGTGATAGGGGCTTCTTGCAGTTCTTGATGAACACAGAGTTCCATGAGTCTGGTCCTGGGGCAGAGTGCATGGGCATGTCATTTATCGCCTGTTCGAAGTCATTTGGCGTCAGGATAACATCGGATAGGCTTGTGTTAATCAAATTTTGTGGCTCTCTCATAAAAAATTCATTTTGATCTTCGACTCTCAGTCTGGTTAGCGGCTTGCTAAAAACTGAGTCATATTGGGACTTGAGTAGCTCACTCCTTTCCTTGTTGTCATCTGTGTAGGACCCATCTTGTTTAAGTAGGGGCCCAATACTGGACGTTGTTCTCGATTTTGATTTGGCATAGGAAAAGAAATACTTTGGGTTTCTTTCGATTTCATTTATGGCTTTTAGTTCTTCCCGCGATTCCTGACTCCTAAAGGATTCTTTTAGCTTAAGTTCGATGCTTGCTATTTCTCTGACCAGTGTCTCCCTACGCATTTCAGATATATTGACCTCTTTTAGCCGCTCTGTTATTCTTTTCCGTCGCCTGTAAAGGGAGCGCCTGTCTCTTTCTGTTTTACATCTACTCCTCCTTTTTCTTAGAGGAATAAGCCTTGTGCATACATCGAGTGCTACCGAGTTAATCTGTTCTAGGCATAAGTTGGGGTCTGTGTTGCTTAGTATATCTTCCCAGCTTATATCGGTTAGGACTTGGTTTACTTGGTCCCACTTTATGTTTTTGTTATTGAAGTTGAATTTGGTGAATGCTCCCTCGTGACTAATCTCATTATGTCGGTCTGGGGTTCCGTGCATATATGACTGAACCTCAATTATGTTGTGATCTGAGTATATTGTTTTTGATATGGTGATATTTCTTATCAGATCATCATTGTTAGTGAAGATGAGGTCTAGTGTATTCTCCAGTCTAGTAGGCTCTATTATTTGCTGGTTTAAATTGAATTTTGTGCAGAGATTTAAAAGCTCGCGTGAGTGTGAGTTTTCATCAGAGCTGCCTCCTGGTGTTATTACTGCAACAATATTATTTGCTATATTCCTCCATTTTAGGTGCCTTAAGTTGAAATCCCCCAGGAGCAAGATGTTGGGTGCAGGAGCTGGAAGGTTTTCCAGACAGTGGTCAATTTTTAACAGCTGTTCCTGGAATTGCTGGGATGTTGCATCCGGAGGCTTGTAGACTATCACAATGACTAGGTTTTGGTTCTCGACCCTTACTGCTAAAACTTCCACTACATCATTGGAGGCATTTAGCAGTTCTGTGCAAACAAGTGACTCTGCAATGTACAGGCCAACCCCCCCCCCCCTTTTGCCTGTTCACTCTGTCACATCTGTATAGGTTGTAACCTGGGATCCATATTTCGTTGTCCAAGTGATCCTTTATGTGGGTCTCAGTGAAAGCCGCGAACATTGCCTTTGCCTCTGCAAGCAGTCCACGGATGAAAGGTATTTTGTTGTTTGTTGCTGGCTTTAGACCCTGTATATTTGCAAAGAAGAATGTTATCGGACTGGTGGTATTGTTGGTATTGTTGCCTCAATAATCCTAATATTAGTGTACTAACAGTATAAGCTACCTACTTCTTCCCTGAAAGGTAAATCTATAAATTAACAAGTACCTTCCATCCACCTCCACCAACCCGGGTGAGTGTGTTTTTGTTTTTTGGGTGGGTGTAAGGGCCCCTGAACGGTGTGTTTTTTCCTGTTGGGACTTCTCGGACCAAATAAGTTCCAACAACATAAGAAAGTTTCAAAGTTTCCACAAAAGAAAATACAGTCTATGATTTTTTATAAAAATTTCACGATTCTTTTTAACCTTTATGTTATGTTCATTGAATGAAAGTCTGTATGACTCACTAAGTTTCTCTGTAATATTTACGTTTCCTAAAAGCGACAGTGAAACCACATTTTCAACTTGCTTCTTTGACTTCTCATGTTTTCAGTTTTTTCTTTTATGGGGCTCTGGTGGCCTGGTGGCTAACGCTCTCGCTTCACACGGCGAGGGCCTGGGTTCGATTCCCAGCCAGAGTAGAATCATTGGGCGTGTTTATTTCCACCTGTTGTCTATGTTCCCCATCAGTAAAATGGGTACCTGGGTGTTAGTCGACTGGTGTGGGTCGCATCCTGGGACACTGACCTAATCTGCCAGACATGCGGAGCATAACAAGGGGCTTTCTATATAGCAGTATGTCATTGTTGTCAGCTAGGCCTGTATACCATGTACATGTAATTGTAGTAAATAAAGATATCATTATTATTATTATTATTTCTAAAACCGTCTTTTGTGCACATTACATCACCTCGAAACAGCAAACACGGGAAGAAAAACAACGCATTTTTTACTTCACAGCCACAAAGCCAACTTCTTCCGTTGGTACCGTTCAGAATTAAAGCTAGAATTATACTTTTTTTGTTGTTGCTTATTCCTGGTCATTCAACACCTGAATATCAGTTGTTGAATTTCCTCTTTTCTTAACTGTAACTTTCTCATGGAGAGACAACTGTGAAAACTTAAGCTGTTGAAGTTCACTTACAGTCACAGAACTTATTATTTAGGGATGCCAGGAGGCCATGATTAATTTATTTAAATTTTCTGTAAAATAAAAGAACCAAATGAAACTATGAACTAAATAAAATAGCTGAAAGCATGATCATCTAATTCTACACTTTACCACATTCAAGAATATGGTACATGATTTTTAAGCACAACACACGTCGCTGAGTCAAAAAGAAATACTATAGGAGTCAGGAATCGCAGGAAGAACTAAAAGCCATAAATGAAATCGAAAGAAACCCAAAGTATTTCTTCTCCTATGCCAAATCAAAGTCGAGAACAACGTCCATTATTGGGCCCCTGCTTAAACAAGATGGGTCCTACACAGATGACAGCAAGGAAATGAGTGAGCTACTCAAGTCCCAATATGACTCAGTTTTTAGCAAGCCGCTAACCAGACTGAGAGTCGAAGATTAAAATTAATTTTTTATGAGCCACAAAATTTGGTTAACACAAGCCTGTCCGATGTCATCCTGACGCCAAATGGCTTCGAACAGGCGATGAATGACATGCCCATGCACTCTGCCCCAGGGCCAGACTCATGGAACTCCGTGTTCATCAAGAACTGCAAGAAGCCCCTATCACGAGCCTTTTCCATCCTATGGAGAGGGAGCATGGACACGGGGGTCGTCCCACAGTTACTAAAAACAACAGACAGCCCCACTCCACAAAGGGGGCAGTAAAGCCACAGCAAAGAACTACAGACCGACAGCACTAACATCCCATATCATAAAAATCTTTGAAAGGGTCCTAAGAAGCAAGATCACCACCCATCTAGAAACCCATCAGTTACACAACCCAGGGGAACATGGGTTTAGAACAGGTCCCTCCTGTCTGTCTCAACTATTGGATCACTACGACAAGGTCCTAAATGCACTAGAAGATAAAAAGAATGCAGATGTAATATATACAGACTTTGCAAAAGCCTTCGACAAGTTTGACCATGGTGTAATAGCGCACAAAATGCGTGCTAAAGGAATAACAGGAAAAGTCGGTCGATGGATCTATAATTTCCTCACTAACAGAACACAGAGAGTAGTCGTCAACAGAGTAAAGTCCGAGGCAGCTACGGTGAAAAGCTCTGTTCCACAAGGCACAGTACTCGCTCCCATCCTGTTCCTCATCCTCATATCCGACATAGACAAGGATGTCAGCCACAACCAAAACCTAGTCATTGTGGTAGTCTACAAGCCTCCGGATGCAACATCCCAGCAATTCCAGGAACAGCTGTTAAAAATTGACCACTGTCTGGAAAATCTTCCAGCTCCTGCATCCAACATCTTGCTCCTGGGGGATTTCAACTTAAGGCACCTAAAATGGAGGAATATAGCAAATAATATTGTTGCAGTAATAACACCAGGAGGCAGCTCTGATGGAAACTCACACTCACACGAGCTTTTAAATCTCTGCACAAAATTCAATTTAAACCAGCAAATAATACAGCCTACTAGACTGGAGAATACACTAGACCTCATCTTCACTAACAATGATGATCTGATAAGAAATGTCACCATATCAAAAACAATATACTCAGATCACAACATAACTGAGGTTCAGACATGTATGCGTGGAGCCCCAGACCGACATAATGAGATTAGTCACGAGGGAGCATTCACCAAATTCAACTTCAATAACAAAAACATAAAGTGGGACCAAGTAAACCAAGTCCTAACCGATATAAGCTGGGAAGATATACTAAGCAACACAGACCCCAACTTATGCCTAGAACAGATTAACTTGGTGGCACTCGATGTATGCACAAGGCTTATTCCTCTAAGAAAAAGGAGGAGTAGATGTAAAATAGAAAAAGACAGGCGCTCCCTTTACAGGCGACGGAAAAGAATAACAGAGATGCTAAAAGAGGTCAATATATCTGAAATGCGTAGGGAGACACTGGTCACAGAAATAGCAAGCATCGAACTCAAGCTAAAGGAATCTTATAGGAGTCAGGAATCGCGGGAAGAACTAAAAGCCATAAATGAAATCGAAAGAAACCCAAAGTATTTCTTCTCCTATGCCAAATCAAAGTCGAGAACAACGTCCAGTATTGGGCCCCTACTTAAACAAGATGGGTCCTACACAGATGACAGCAAGGAAATGAGTGAGCTACTCAAGTCCCAATATGACTCAGTTTTTAGCAAGCCGCTAACCAGACTGAGAGTCGAAGATCAAAATTAATTTTTTATGAGAGAGCCACAAAATTTGGTTAACACAAGCCTATCCGATGTTATCCTGACGCCAAATGACTTCGAACAGGCGATAAATGACATGCCCATGCACTCTGCCCCAGGGCCAGACTCATGGAACTCCGTGTTCATCAAGAACTGCAAGAAGCCCCTATCACGAGCCTTTTCCATCCTATGGAGAGGGAGCATGGACACGGGGGTCGTCCCACAGTTACTAAAAACAACAGACATAGCCCCACTCCACAAAGGGGGCAGTAAAGCAACAGCAAAGAACTACAGACCGATAGCACTAACATCCCATATAAAAATCTTTGAAAGGGTCCTAAGAAGCAAGATCACCACCCATCTAGAAACCCATCAGTTACACAACCCAGGGGAACATGGGTTTAGAACAGGTCGCTCCTGTCTGTCTCAACTATTGGATCACTACGACAAGGTCCTAAATGCACTAGAAGATAAAAAGAATGCAGATGTAATGTATACAGACTTTGCAAAAGCCTTCGACAAGTGCGACCATGGAGTAATAGCGCACAAAATGCGTGCTAAAGGAATAACAGGAAAAGTCGGTCGATGGATCTATAATTTCCTCACTAACAGAACACAGAGAGTAGTCGTCAACAGAGTGAAGTCCGAGGCAGCTACGGTGAAAAGCTCTGTTCCACAAGGCACAGTACTCGCTCCCATCTTGTTCCTCATCCTCATATCCGACATAGACAAGGATGTCAGCCACAGCACCGTGTCTTCCTTTGCAGATGACACCCGAATCTGCATGACAGTGACTTCCATTGCAGACACTGCAATGCTCCAGGCGGACATCAACCGAATCTTTCAGTGGGCTGCAGAAAACAATATGAAGTTCAACGATGAGAAATTTCAATTACTCAGATATGGTAAACACGAGGAAATTAAATCTTCATCAGAGTACAAAACAAATTCTGGCCACAAAATAGAGCGAAACACCAACGTCAAAGACCTGGGAGTGATCATGTCGGAGGATCTCACCTTCAAGGACCATAACATTGTATCAATTGCATCTGCTAGAAAAATGACAGGATGAATAATGAGAACCTTCAAAACTAGGGAGGCCAAGCCCATGATGACACTCTTCAGGTCACTTGTTCTATCTAGGCTGGAATATTGCTGCACACTAACAGCACCTTTCAAGGCAGGTGAAATTGCTGACCTAGAAAATGTACAGAGAACCTTCACGGCGCGCATAACGGAGATAAAACACCTCAATTACTGGGAGCGCTTGAGGTTCCTAAAACTGTATTCCCTGGAACGCAGGCGGGAGAGATACATGATTATATACACCTGGAAAATCCTAGAGGAACTAGTACCGAACTTGCACACGAAAATCACTCACTACGAAAGCAAAAGACTTGGCAGACGATGCAACATCCCCCCAATGAAAAGCAGGGGTGTCACTAGCACGTTAAGAGACCATACAATAAGTGTCAGGGGCCCGAGACTGTTCAACTGCCTCCCAGCACACATAAGGGGGATTACCAACAGACCCCTGGCAGTCTTCAAGCTGGCACTGGACAAGCACCTAAAGTCGGTTCCTGACCAGCCGGGCTGTGGCTCGTACGTTGGTTTGCGTGTAGCCAGCAGCAACAGCCTGGTTGATCAGGCTCTGATCCACCAGGAGGCCTGGTCACAGACCGGGCCGCGGGGGCGTTGACCCCCGGAACTCTCTCCAGGTATACTCCAGGTTCTCTTGCACAACAGGGTCGGCACTGCGTCAGCGACAGTGCTCTCTCTACCTAACATGCAGCGTCTTATCTTTAACATGTGTGCATGCGCGAAAACAGCTAAACACCGAGTCGCTGGAACTGTGAAGCACACAGTTCCATACAAGGATTTTTGTAATTTTTTCATGCACTGGGAGAATGCTACTGACATTAAGCTTAAGGATTATATAATGTACAAGCATAAAGAAAGGATTAAAGAAAAAAAGACTCATTATAATGAATGTTATTGATAATATCGAGTGAAAATAGGAGGTGCTGCAGTCCTACAGTGCCTACATGAGCTGCCACTGCTCATCATTCCACCAATTGCTTCTCCTCCCTCCTTTACCCACACTCCTATATGCACAAACTTCTGCTGAGCAATCTGACATTGCATTTTTAATTCTACCCCATACCTCTTCATCCTCATTGTTTATACTCTCACAAACTTGTAAAATTTCACCTCTTACTTCCTGACATCCTGACACTGTTCTACTTGTGCCACATCCACCTTTTACTCTCATTATTAACTACAACTAAAAAAATTATCTAATATATCTGTTGCCTCTCTGTACACACGCAGTTCCTGAAATCTACCCATCAACCTTTTATCCACCAATACACAGTACAACAAACTATAGCCATTACGCCTTCCATCATATCTCATATACTAATTTATCCTTAGTTTCTTGATATATGATTACCTATTGCCAAACCTCTTTCTACACAAAGTTCAATCAAAGACCCCTTGTTAATCATTTACCTCGGGCACCCCAGGTAATATTAAAGATGATAGATTAGTGATCGCTTGAACCAAGCTCCTCAGTGATCTCTAGATTGTTAACAAGGGTTTCCTTTTCTATACAAGACTAGGTCAAACAAATTATTACCTCTCGTATTCTCTGGTGCGAACTGCTTCAGGAAGCAACCCTTAAGTCTCTGGATTCAGATTACCGATCAGAGAAGTCCAGTCTATGAGAACTAACAATTTTGTTACAAAGAAGTCTCGATTTCTCATCTTGAGGGTATGTTTATTACACTTAAAAATATTTTTTCTTGACTTTCTAGAGATTCTGTTACTAATCCACTAAGTTTTGAACCTGATTTATGCAATAATTTACATGTTCTCGTACATATAACGCTACATATCCTCCCCATTATTTCTCTCTATGTGGAATTATGTAAACCCCTGAATACGACACCCGGAAATCACGTCCCGACTCTATAAATTAAACTAAGTCTCAGGAATCGCAATAACATCAACGTTTCCCACATATACAATCAGAAATAATTCGTTCATTTTATTTCTGGTACTTCTTCTATTTGAGTAAAATATTTTTTTATTATTTTCGTCAGTGTCTTTCCCCTTTTCATCTTTTCCTTTTCACAATTTCAGTTGTAATTATTTTTACCTTGACCAAATTTTAAATGATGAAGGTTACTTCTAAATTCCATATTATCACAATCTTGAAAATTTAAATAGCTCAGATCGATTATTCTACATGAAATCCCATACCATTAACTATTTCTAGTTTAAAGTCCTAACAGCTCCCTCCACCTGTCCTAAATAAGTGTAACCATCCCAGGCATGCATGCGATTTCCGCTAAAGAAGAAGTCCCAGTTATCGATGAATGAGACTTAAAGGTCCTTAGTGATTGTTCAGCCAGCAATTAATAATTGCTATTTATTTTCAACTCCCTCAACAACTCTGCACCTCCTTCTAATCTCCAGGCAACGAATTCTTTGCCTAATATTCACACCACACATTGCCTTCTCTACTGACTCAGCCTCCTCCTTGTTGCAACATTCAAAATCCGGGCTTCATACCCATATAAGAGCGTTGGTGCCATTATTCTCTCATATATTCACCTTTTTTTTTTTTCCTTCATGGATAACGTTCTTTATCTTTATGGATGTCTTAATGCACCACTCACCTTTTTCCCCTAGTCTTTCACAGACTCACCTGCTGACACGTCAACTCTCAAACACCATTCTCTGCTAAGACGTTGTGCTGAGCGGTTTTCAGCTGCTTCTCCTCAGTCGCGACACCTGGTGGAGGAGTTTTTACAACATCAACAACAATGGCGACTGCGTTTCGCCGGCATGTTAATACTGTTTGTATTCAATTAACACAGGGCTCTATCACCAGCGAATCAATAAATGTGTTAATGCCAGCAATCATTCGTGATACATATGGCATTCAGCGTGAATCCTTGTTTGGCGTCGCCTTGAATGGAACTTCACGGATCTTCATCAAGTTTTGTGATACTCAGATTTACGAGAAGATTGTGACCCAGTACCAGGATATAAGTAAGCAAGTCACCCCAGCAGTTTCTGTCCAGTTACATGACGTTTCACGGTACTATATGTGGGTATTTGTGCAAAACGTTCCTTTTGAGGCCAATGAAGTTGATATACGTGACGTTTTTGAACATTATGGGAAGATCCACCTGGTCACCATGGGTAGGTGGTCTGACAGCCACTATGCTGGTCTTCAAGAGGGGTCATTTACGTTGAAAATGTCCCTGCATCAGCCAATTCCTTTGTACGTACACCTAGAGGATTTCCGTTCCTAGGTGTACGTTACGTATCCTGGACAGAGAAGAACTTGCCGCCTCTGTGGCACCTTGGATCACATAGTGGCTCAATGTGTTCAGCGCCAGCTGCCCTCGGGGCGTGGTCGTCGTCCTGATGGCGAGGCACCCCGTCAGACTCCGGAAGAAGAGATTGTCGAGGACTCGCGGCGTCTGACATCATGGAGTGCTGAGGTTGATCGGGCCATGCTACTAGAGTCATCTTGTGTGACTCTACCTGGTACTGCCTCCCTTGACGAGGTGGAACATGTGAGCAGTGAAATCCCTCTAGCAAGAGAGGCAGGTGATATGGAGGCCGATATTGAATCTGTGTTGAGTGACCTTTTAGCATCGCATGAGTCTGATTCTGTGCCATGTGTGCCTTTGTTGAAGTGTTCTGATGAGGTGAGATTATGTGTAGATGATGCTGATCAGATAGCTAAAGTGCGAGATTTGGAGAGTTCGAGGGTTCATACTGTTGAGGCAGAAATTCACAAGGAGAACACTCCAAGTACTGACATGTCTGAAGATGCTGTTTCTAGGAAGCGTGCGGTTACCCTGTCCGACTCCGATGATGTCTTGACCCCTGGACAACGTTCAGGGAAGAAGACGTGGTCGGAAATCACGGGTGGGGGGAGGTTGCGCAAGTCCAGGACAGCAGGTAATATCACAGGGATTGCCAAATTTGCGGGGAGTGCCTTGGGTGCTTGCCGACGCAAAGAGAAAAAGGGAGTGGTGACCCCTAGAGGAAAGCCACCTTTAACACAGTTAGGTGTGTAACTATTAATGTTAATGGTTTGAAATCTGTCAGAAAGTGTGTGCAGGTGCATGAGTGGTTGAATCGTTTTGCAGTGGATGTGTGTTTTTTGCAAGAACATAACCATAAGGTAGGAACTTTGTTTGAGATGGATGGTTATGACATTTATGTGACTCACTCCAGACGTCTGAAAGGTGGAGTGGCTGTGTTGATAAAAGCGACCAGCCCGTTTGTGATGAGACATTGGGAGGAAGGGGGGGAGGGTCACGTTGTGTGAGTCTTGGGGGATTGGGGTAGTAGAAGGGTTGGTTTTGTAAGGGCATATGGGCAGGCTGAACATGATGTTAATATTAAAAATACTTTTGTTGGAGATGTCTTAATATATTATTTGAGGTCCCTGCCGGAAATTACAGTGGTAGGTGGTGATTGGAACTGTGTGGTGCGCCGTAAAGACGTTGAACCGAGGGGGGAGGGTTTCTGTTCACTTATTTTGGGTGACTTGTTGTCTGGGCTGGGGTTGGTAGATGTACGCGGAGGACGTGACTTGGGGATTGAGCATACTTTTGTGCATAGGGGCTATGCGGCATGTTCAGATAGGGTGTATGTGTCTCAGCAGGTGGTCGTAATCAATGTGCGTGTGTTGAATGTCTTTTTCTCTGACCACCGGGGAGTTTTTGTAGAGCTCGACTGGGGGGGGGTCTCCCGAATCATTTTTAGGGATACTGGAAATTGAATACAAGGATGCTACAAAGTGCAGATGATAGGGAACTATTCGTGGACTTATGGGCGTCTATGGGAGTAGACTCCTGGGAGGGGTGGCATTTAGTACGACGGTGGGATGAGGTTGTGAAGCCTCAAATTAAGGATTTTTATGTGCATCGGGGTAAGGAGGCCACTCGCTTGGAGTATGGTTTTCTGAGGTACCTGGAGGGTCATCTACGACAATGCTATGTGCAGGGAGAGGCATCTGGGGTTTACCCAGTGGATGAGATCGACGCTCTTGAAGAACAAATCCAGGTATTGAAAAATAAGGTTTTCGATGGGGTGCGCATTTCGGGTGGGGTGGAGGAGGCTTTGTGGGGTGACAAGCCGTCTGCTTGTGTCTTACGAAGTCAGACACAAAGACGAAAAGCCACTGAAATTGTGAGTTTAGTGGTGCAGGATGAAGTTGATGGGTATAGTGAGGGACAGGTCTTAACAACAACTGAGGGGATAAGTTTTCATGTCGATACTTGGAGTAAGCCCCAGATGCAAAGTAAAGACGTGAGTGAGCATGCAATACAGGAATTGGGGAGAGGAGTACGATGCAAGTTAAATGATTATGATCGCCTTCTCATGGGTGGGCCTATATCTGAGGCAGACGTGTGGGAGGCACTACAAGGAATGAGTAAGGGGAAGGCTCAAGGCATTGATGGCATCCCTTGTGAATTTTATATCAAACATTGGGAGGTAATACGGACTTTTATGGTTCGTTTACTCAATGTGATGAAGGAGGTGGGGGGGTGTTAGGTCTGTCTCAGCGTATGGCAGTGTTGGTCTTAGGAAATGTGATGTGCCGTTAGCGATTAAGGACTACCGACCCGTATCGTTGATGTGTAGTGACTATAAACTATATGTAAAAATTTTGATGAATAGAATTAAGAAAGTGTTTGATAAGGTAATTCATAAGAGTCAGTTTGGTGTGCCAGGTAGGTCAATGTATGATGGTCATGGGAATATCAGGGAGTTTGTTGAGGAATGCGAGGTGAGGGGTGGGGGTGGAGTTTTGGCTTTAGACTGGCGAGCCACTTTTGATAGTGTGGAAAGGGAGGTTCTGTGGAAATTTATGAGATGGCAGAGTTTTGGAAATGAGGTCATCATGTGGGCCCGTTCGTTGTACAATGGAGCGGGATTTAAAGTACAAGTTAATGGCAAGTTAGGTGTTTTTGTACACTTGAGCAGGGGCATTCGTCAGGGATGCCCGATGTCTCAAATGCTTTTTGCATGTATGCAGGACCCTTTTTACTGGGCTGTTTGTGGACGGGGAGTAGAGACATCGTGGGGTCCGAGTAGTGGTCGACCGACCCTTGTGGGTTATGTAGATGATACTACTGTGTTATTACGTTCACGGGAGCAATTGGGTTTTGTTGGGAGACTTGTTGACATATTTGGCAAGGCTACGGGGATGTGTGTTTATAGAGAAAAATTGAAGATTATGGAGTTGGAGGAGTGGGTGGGGGATGGGGTGGATGCAGAGGGGTGGACTGTGGTTGATCGTATCACTATATGTGGTGTTCATTATATGCAGGAGGTCGATCAGATGAGGGCGTGTAATTCGGGGAGGGTTGTACATAGTGTCTTGGTGCGCTTAAATAGTCTACGGCCGCGACATTTAACCCTGCATCAGAGGGCGGTGGTCATTAATGTCCTGCTTTATAGCAAAGTATGGCATGTTGCTGCACTGTATCCTCTGTTGCAGGGGGACGTCAAACATCTTTTGCATAGAGTTTATCGATTTTTGTGGGGTTCAGGTTGCGATTGGCTCACAAGAGCGGTGGTGGAGACACCAATGCATCAGGGAGGGTTGGGTCTCATTCCTCTAGAGGCTCGTGTCATGGCATGTTACGTGAAGCGTCGTTTTCTCCGACTGGGTGGGATGCATGGTGGGTTAAGTGAATTGTATCACGACCTGCGCAGGTGGTGGGGAGGGAGGAATTTAATTAGGTGCGACACGATGCTCCGCGTATTATTGCACATGAGGGACGTGCGCTGTGTAAAATTATGTACCTTAGAAAGGGCGGGTATGGAGGTAGTCGTGGTGCGAGTTGAAGGAATGTATCCCATGTATGCGTGGGGTGATATATGGAGGCGAGTTCAACAGTTGCGTATGCCTGCTCAAGTACGGGAAGTGGTTTTTAAATTTTTACATGGAATCTTGCCGTCCGGGGTGGTGTATAATAGGCGTTTGGGGGAAGACGGGTTGTCCGGCGTGCAGGATGGAGGAATCTGCTTTTCACGTTGTGTATTTCTGTGAGACTTTAGGTATGGTACGAGAGTGGTTCAGTAGGGTTTTGCGTTTGGTTGGGGGGGGAGGTTTGTCGGTGCTCCGGGCGTTGAGTTTTGATGTAGGTGGGGTTGACTTGCGTGTACAACGTGCGGTGTCGTACGTTGTGGCCGATTATATTTTCGTGTCATGGGCTATGAGGCACGATGAAGGCAACAGTAGAATTAGGGTTTTAGCGGGGACGAGTTATAGGACAAAATGTCGAAATCGGTTGGTATATGAGGGGAGATGGGAGAGAGACTTCCCGTCTGAATATAAAGCCTTGGAGTTACGAGATTTGAGATAGTTGTGAGTGTTCAGTGGGTAATCTAACGGGCTGGTCAGCTGTGTCTAATTGTGTTTGTCAAGTGCGTGAATGTTTTGTGATCTCCGTGTTCATGTGCGTCTCCTATGTAACGGTGACGACGATATATCTTAAGGCTTTGTATATACAGCTTTTAGGAATGTTTTTCGTTATTTATGCCTCAATACAAGTCATTGGTGTACATTTTGTATATGGTGTGCTTCCTAGCACAATTGAACGTTTTCTTATTTCTGTTTATACTTTATGACGTGTTCGTGTGCTTTTCAATAGTATATGTATCTATGCAAGTGTTTGTTTTTCTGTAAGCTGTGATGGAGCTTGAACTTTATGTGGAAGCAGTATTTTTCAATGTTTGCCTCTCGTCAGTGTACAAGTTCACTTACAGCTGCTGGCATTGTCTTTTCTTTGTGTTTATTTGAGATGTCAAATATCACAGTGTAGTTTCGTTTTGTTATATTAGATATTTTCATTTTTGTGAATTGTAGCGTCATCCTGTTTCCACCTTTGCACTGTAATGCCTATCCTTAGTCAATGATAATAACCCCGTGGTAGTCGCCCAAATTAACGTATTGTTGTGCTCTTTAAGGCACCTGAGTTCTTAGATTACGTCTTGGATACGTTGTGTGTTGGCAGGCGGAAGCCACGCCTAGTTATATGCCAGATGTAGTATCATGTTGTATAATACGTGATTGCTTGTGTATGTGTGTAATTTTGTGTGCTCGTTTTTGTCACATTGTTTTTTTTTTTGTATAGTCTTTATATTTTCCAGTGTTTTGATTTTATTTTTTATTATATAATAATAATCTTGTTAGTGCCTGGTATCTCGTTGACATATTATTTTATGCACCCATATCTATTTTGTACCTGAGTTTTAAATGAAGTATAAAAAAAAAAACTCTCAAACATCTGAACATAATCACTTCCTCCACACACCCTGCTTCCAATCTGATATCCAGTCTTTCATTACTCAATTCTTTACTACCTTCATCACTTGCTCTTTTCAATGGTCAATTATAATTTCCTTCTTTTGCGTAACCTACTGCATAATTCTTAAATACTACTAATATGTAAAACATGTTCTGTGCACTTAGGTCTTACGTTATTTTGATTCCTGATTTCTGTTTACATTGACTCCTAAGTATTTTTCACATTCTGTGTGACCAAGTACTACATAATCCAGTAGAAATTGCTGATAATTGGAGGTGATGTTGCTGACTTAGAAAATGTATAGAGAACCATCACGGCACACATAACTGCGATAAAACACCTCAATTACTTGAACGCTTGAAATTACTCAACCTGTACTCTCTAGAACGCAGAAGGGAGAGATACATGATTATATACACTTGGAAAATCCTAGAGGAATTAGTATCAAACTAGTACACGAAAATCACTCCCCGTGAAAGCAGAAAACTCGGCAGACGATGCAACATTCCCCCAGTGAAAAGCAGGGGCGCCACTAGCACGATAAGAGACAACACAACAAGTGTGAGGGGCCCAAGACTGTTCAACTGCCTCCCAGCATACATAAGGGGGATTACCAAGAGACCCCTGGCTGTCTTCAAGCAGGCACTGGACAGGTACCTAAAGTTAGTACATGACCAGCCGGGCTGTGGTTCGTACGTCAGGTTGCATACGGCTAACACTAACAGCCTGGTTGATCAGGCCTTGATCCACCATGAGCCTAGTCACAGACCAGGCTGCGGAGGCGTTGATCCCCGGAAACCTCTCCAGGTGTGTATGAGGGTCAATTTCATTCCCAAGGATTAGGACTGCACACTTCTCCATACCAGACCACATCTGCCACTTTTCAGACTAAGTCATTATTTTGTCTAAATAGTTCTGAAAATCAATGGTATCTCTTCAAAATCTTTTATTCAGCCTATTTTAGTCAACAGCGAATTTACTCATGTCACTTGTTATTCCTTCATAAAGGAGAGAAATGTGAATTATGAACAACAATTGGCCTTAAGTTGTTCCTTGAGGAACACATCTGGTGACTTCCCCATTCATATTACACCCAATTTATGCAAACTCTCATTGCAATTGAATCTAACAATTTGCCTACTCCAGACGTATAGTTTACTGAGCGATAAGTTTGAATTTGTGTGCTAAACAGGCTTGTTAACTAAGTTTCCTTCATACTCTAAGTACCCTTGAAACAGATCATCGGCTCCCGGGAACTTTGTTTTAGTTTGACTGCTTGCTTAATAACCATATTACTTAATTCGTTTTATTCAGAGCCTGAATAATTAATAATCGTTGGGATATCATTTATAATTTCTTGCATGAGTACTGACGAGAAATAAATTAAAAAGAGAGCAGCACATTTCCTAGTCATTACCAATAAGCTGTCCAGACCTAGGTCTCAGTGGTTCTAATTTTTCTCTGATCTTTGTCCTATATACTTTGTTTTTGATTCACTAGCTACTTTAATTTCAGTTGCATTTAGCCTTCCTAATCCTCTTCTCTACCTCTCTTTTAATATAAACAAATTGGTTAATAAGGTTATTCTCTCCCTTTTAAATGCGCCCATAAATTCCTCTCTTTTCTGCTAATAGGTATTTTACTCTCCTACTCATCCATCTGGGATTGTTATTCTCAGTATGATCTTAGTCAATAGATAACCTCAGCCAAGACTAGACAGATGTTCACTAAGTAAATTTATAATCGGTTGAACGGAAATCAGAGAATTTTATTGCATTATCCATATTCTCGTACTCCCATGTATTATTAACATTAATATATTTGTGATCACTTCCACCAAATTCTCCAGTGATCTCTTGAATATTAACGAGAGTTTTCCTATTCGATGAACTCAAGTAGAAGATTACCTCTGATAGGTTCTATTACAAACTGTTAAAAAAATCAGTCCTTAACAACTTCCAGGAAGTCATTGGACTATAAATTTGGCTAAAGTTAAATTCCACTTCTTTTATTACGTTATCATGTCTTGAAACCCTAACAATTTCTTCCCAAAAAAGTCTCTCTCTGTCACTTTCTATGTTTGTACATCGGTATAGATTTTTTAGATTTTGCCACCGAAGTGGCTAGTTTATTGTGCACCCCATATCCATCTTGTGGACGGTAGCGCAAGAGCATATGGATACACAAAAGGCCTAGGAACTAGGCCCCAAAGGGTTAACAGGTATACATATTGATTTATATCTACATATCTATAGTTCACTTATCTGTTACAAGCAAATTTAGGAAATTTGCTTAGTATATCTGGTATCTTATTTTCATTAATAAGATATCTTGACATGTCACATAGGTTATTATACTGTCTGTCTCTGTATTCCTCAATAAGTGGACAATTAAGCACATAGTGTTCAAGAGAGTGACCATATGCCTGATCACATAATTTACATTTAGTTTGATCATCATCTGTGTGTCTCCCAAACTGCCAGAAGTACTTGTAACCAAGCCTAAGCCTGGCCACTACAACATCAGTCAGTCTGTTCACATTGCACGTTGCTCCATAAACATACTTATCTACGTTCATGTTATCATAGTGGGTTATAGATCTACTCAGGCTTCTAACTGCATTCCTATAACAATCATTTTCATTATTTACTTCTCTCCTAATATTATTCCTAATGCTAGACACAGTTATACCAAAGTTATGTTCTACATTCTCCTTCTGGGTGCTCTTCTTGGCTAACATATCAACTTTTTTTTTTATATTTTATTTAAAACCATACAAATAGACAATAGACAAAAGAAAAAACCATAAAGATGACAATGTATGAACAATAACTGAAAAAACGTTACGTTAGATATTGGAACAATAACGAATAACATAACAATATAACAAATATGACCACTATAACCTACATATAAAATCAGATACCGAAGCTTAAAACTGTCCTATACTAGCTACATGTGGATAAGTTAACTTTCGTAAAAACATGCAAACCTATATTAACTTTTCCTCAAATTAATCATCCTTGCTCTTAATTTACACTAAAATGATAAAATACAGGTATACTTTCATTATTTCGTTACAGACTATATTCCTTCTGCTCTGAACACGGAAAGAAATATAGGATAATAATTAAACCAATGATGTCAAGAACACATCCAAGCGAAACCTGCACCGACCATACAGGTCCATGAGAACTGCAGGGTCCGCGCAGCTGCTCGCCCAGGTGTGCACACGTACATTACACATCGTACCTACAATTAGATTTAGCTCAACATTTTTCAGTAATGCCATACGTAGAACCATTCTACCCAATTTGCATAATAAAGAGCCGTTTGAATCAAGGAACATTCCACAATTACCATAAATTTACCCTAACCTAAGCCTAGTATTCCATCTGCATTATAAATGTCTAAATCAACACGAAAATTTACCACATACCCCTAACCACATTCGTTGGTGTACATGATACAACCTTGTATTACCATAAATAAAAAAGAAAAAAAAAGGAAAACCCACTCTTCACCTTTAAAAATCAGACTTCAATTTACCATTAGGTACATACATATAAATAATTATATAAAGTATATTGTCAAATTGATCACAATCACTTCCAACGTCAGTTATAATATTATATTACGTCGACTCAACCACGAATAAATTCATCCATTCTTACAACTTCAAGGGTTCGTAAAACTCTTAAACTACATACATAGTAAACCATACCCCGGCGGGGATTGAACCCGCAGTCATAGAGTCTCAAAACTCCAGCCCGTCGCGTTTTTGAGACTATGACCGCGGTTTAAATCCCGGCCGGGGTATGGTTTGTTTGCAATTGTAGACAGCCTGTACTGTCTGCACAGACAGCCCATGCTGTCTGCCAGCTTAGTTCATATTTCGCGCCACTCAAGTGATGCCACCTATAGGCCTTGCCACTTCAGTATGCCCAGACTTGCCTCGCGCTCACTCTCACAGCGGCCTGGCATCAACACACAAGGCCTCCCAGCTCTCTCTCGTGGGCATGGCCCTGCCCGGGCCATGGGCACAAACACACAAGCCTGTGTAACCCACCACTACTTAACAATAAAGTAAGAAGCCTCCGAAGAAGTTTATCATTTAAACACCGCTCGACAGCTCACCAAACAAATCCTTTATATTGGTACCAGCGGTGGTCGCAGCGTTGTGTTTACCCTGGAGAGAGGAAGGAGAGGTATGAAGTCACCTTCACTTCATCACCCTACACAAGAAGCATCCGTCTCTCAACGAGTTATCCTGATGTCGTGTCTGCACGTTTGAGCATCCAGACACAGGTACAAGCAGGATCCAGCCGAAATTTATCGAAATTCTCCGAGAATTGTGAGTGGCGTCACAGTGACCCCACGCTACAGCGTCCCAGTGACTCCACGCCACAGCGTCCCACGCTGTTTCTCAAGTCACGTGTTCAGCGTCACTTGTATGTTGCTGTTGTTGTTCAGCTCAGCACAGCTGTTTCAGCAAGCCAGAGGTGAGTTTTGTGGTGATTTCTGCGTCCAGTGTGAGCTTCTCCACGTGTTTGTGGGTGGGGGAGGAGAGGAGAGGAAGTGGCTGTTCCTCACCTTGCCCATGCCCGCCCTGCCATACACACGCACGCTCCTCGCCGCTAGCCTACCATACACCACTCACCACTGCCCACTCCCTCTGCTGTGTTTTCTGCTGTTTTTCGTATGAATTCATTGCCAGTGCTGTGTAACCGAGTGCCCGAGGCCACTCGAAGCTGCGTGGATCAGCATCCCACGTAGATCACGACACCACGTGGATCGACACCACGTGGGTGTGGCCGATGTCACGTAGACCTACAAAGCCACGTGAGTTACCAGATGTCCCCAGGCCACATGCTGTGGTCTGCTGCCCGCATCACATCGACGCCACCCACGATGCTGCCCGACTTCATGACGTCACGATGTCTGCTGACGTCACCTCACGATGTCTGCTGACGTCACCTCACGATGTCTGCCTGACGTCACCTCGAGATGTCTGCTGACGTCACCTCACGATGTCTGCCTGACGTCACCTCGAGATGACTGCTGACGTCACCTCACGATGTCTGCTGACGTCACGATGTCTGCTGACGTCACCTCACGATGTCTGCCTGACGTCACCTCACGATGTCTGCTGACGTCACTGCTGCTGACGTCACCTTGCGACATCACGCCTGACATCACATGATGTCACATCGAGTGTTCTAGTAATTATTTCAGTATTGTCGAGAAGATTGAGAGAAGATATATGTCGTGTGTTAATTAATTCCTCTCAGTCAGTGTTCTCACATTTTAGTATGTCTTAGTCAGTTTTATGCGCAGAAAAGCATCATTTGCTAGTTAAGCCATGTTGTACCGTATGTACAGCGGTGTGTTTGTAAGTTTTCCGTGTGTCCAGTGAGGTCTGTGGTCAGACCCTTGAGTTGTACCACTATGTCACCCGCGTGACCAGTGGTTGACAGCTGATTTCTCAGCCCTGAGCGTATGAGCCCCCTTGTACAGAAAGCTTTTATGCTCGTCGCTCGTGATGTTCTGTAGAATCGTACCTGCTACGATTCCCATCGAGATTTGTTTCACTTCACCTCCAGACCTTCAGAGTGCTGTTATATGTAGAGAAACAAGTCTGGGGACGCTTAGACTAACCTCTGCTATAACTCCACCTGTCGAGAGATGATACTCGTCAAGCCGCAGCCAGGCCTGTCGGCAGGCGCTGTGTCAGCCTCGTGTCACAAGCTTCAGTGAGCAGCCTGCACAAAGATGTCGTCACTTTGACTGCTAGCTCTCTCACTGCAGTCTGGTGTATGATGTTACGACTCCCAGATGTTTCGCCCAGTCGTCTCTGCCACGACTCGCTCCACAACTCGCTCCACGCTCGCCGGCAGTGACAGCCCAGCGACAGTACCAGTCGAGAAGTGTCCTCCTGAGTCGCTTGCCAGAAGTCCTGCCCAGTTGCCGAGTTTTGTCGACGCCTCACTCGAGGGCACCAGCATGTCGTGCCCCAGGTTGAGTGAAAACCTGCAGCGACTCCTACGATGTCTGCTTCACCGTTCCAGAGGAGAACGTACCCTGTTACGTCACAGCTCAGCCGCAGCGATGTCTCCCGTGTTGCAGTATCTGTCCAGACGCAGGAAGGCGTGCAGTGATACACTTCGACGCTCAATGCCTTTGACCACGATGTTTAGCACACCCCACATGTTTTTTTCTTCCCTCCCTGTAGGAAGTTTTTTTTCCATGTCCATATGTATATATATGTTTTTATGTTGTGTTCTGCGCCCTGTTCCTACGAGAGAGAGAGACCGAGTTTCTCTTACTACCAGTATTGTCGCGTCGGGACGACGCGCGGTAGGTGGCCGAGCGTATGTAGACAGCCTGTACTGTCTGCACAGACAGCCCATGCTGTCTGCCAGCTTAGTTCATATTTCGCGCCACTCAAGTGCTGCCACCTATAGGCCTTGCCACTTCAGTATGCCCAGACTTGCCTCGCTCTCACTCTCACAGCGGCCTGGCATCAACACACAAGGCCTCCCAGCTCTCTCTCGTGGGCATGGCCCTGCCCGGGCCATGGGCACAAACACACAAGCCTGTGTAACCCACCACTACTTGTCAATAAACTAAGAAGCCTCTGAAGAAGTATATCATTTAACTACCCGCTCTACAGCTACCAAACAAGTCCTTTATACAATCGTGTCATTACTATTTCTTGAGTACATACATGGTATTGCCACCATCTAGACAAATTAAAAAGAAAAACAATACTCAAATATATCAAAACACACTATGCTTCTATTGGCACCAAATCAATTGTGCTTACAAAAATACATTGTAAATTAAACTGAAACATAAAAAGCCATTTTGACATTTACACATTGTATCAAAATCATAAATACGCATAGAAAATATGTATTGAATATCATTGAAAATGTTCATGAGAAAAACCATTAATGGTATATACAAGAAAGTAAACATATATATATATACATATACATACACATATATATATATATATATATATATATATATATATATATATATATATATATATATATATATATATATATATATATATATATATATATATATAGTTATAAGTCGACAATACCAAATATAACTGTATTGTACTTGAAACACTCTGAACAAATAATGTTAAAATTGCACCCCAGACATACCTCATATAACATTCATCAAACAAACTCATCACGCTACCGCCCATTCTAGGAAACCACCCCATTTCATCCCCCTTACCTGCCTTTCAACTCCCGTAAATCCCGTAATGTGAAATTCCTATAACCCTCACTTAAATCCCTCTCCCATCTCCCCCATACACCTCCTTATTTCTACACTTTGTCCTATAAAAAGTTGCTGTTAACGCATTAATTCTTTCACACACGTTCGCTCCTCTCATAGCCCAAGACATATAAATATAATCCGTAATTATATACCCTACCGCATTCTCTACCATTTGATTCACCCCACCTATGTCTAAGCTTAAAACCCTCAACACCTGCAACCCCCCCCCTCCCACTAACCTTATTACCTTACCCAACCAAACCCTTATTAGTTCAATACATTCGCAAAAATACACCATATGGAAAACAGTCTCCAATCCGCCACAAGCCTTGCATATCCCATCCTCCCGTATTCTCTTTTGGAATAAAACCATTCCAGACGGTAAGATCCCATGTAAAAATCTATACATAATTTCTCGTACTTTAGGTTTTTTTTATATATTTTATTTAAAAGCACAGGATACAGTAACATGTATATCACCCAATTAACGTGTTCCCAAAACATGGAACATTTACAAAGAAAACGAAATTTCTTATAATTGACAAAATTAACAAAATCCATACATCAAAAATTACTACCATCACTACCCTACTTACATGCCTGTAACTCATATGACTGTATATACAAACATTTTTCTGTGTGTACTAATGCTTTAGCCTCTCAATTTATATTGTAATATTAGCATTTAATACACCAAAACATTCTGAAGCTATTCATTCCCTAATTTTTGTATTTTGCATTTATAACCCCTCAGTATACAATATACTTGTATATCATACACGAGTGACTCAAAGCACAAAATACCAAGACATATATAAGTGTTACAACATCCGCATCACTAACAAAAAACCTCTTCAAAACTTTTTTTTTTTTTATATAAACAGTCCAAAAGATAATACATAAATTAATTAATTAGCATATAATTATAATTCTCATTGCCTAAAGACTCGCCGCACTTACTTCGTGCCGGCACATACTTCCCCCCCCCCCTATTATACTGAGCGTTATCATGGGAATAAAAATTCCTCATGCACACACAGTAGTCATAATTAAAAATATTGACATACAAGTTCGTACATGTTCCATCCTTATTTTTTCCCCAATAACACCAATGAACAAAACCAGTTAACAATCTCACAGAAACCCCATTAAGGGCATCGCACAATAAAATTGTCCACTCCTAACCAATACCTCACTATTCATTATAATATTCATATGTCATTACATATACATGATTAGGTACATAGAAAAAGGTGTCATTATATGTGATTATAAAATTGACTAAGCCAAAGATCATGATTTCATATATAAACATAGCAGAAAATTTTTCACCACAAAGCAACTGTGCAGGGTCACAGCACCTCACAAACATAAGTTATACAACGATCAAGTTAACTTGTGTGCTATCTTAACATCATTCTGCTCTAAACCCGAGATCCCAAGGTTTAGTCATCATGGTTTTAAGGTTATCCTGAATGCAGTGAACATAACCATAGATTCCAAATCCTCATTCATCTCCCTTCCACTCTATTCATAACCCTCCCACCATCCGCACTACAAAGAAACCTAAACCAACCCACCCTCATGCATCCCCCGGTAGGAGACCAACCCTTTGCCTGCCCCCTGGGTTCATGAGGAGGAGGCCCCCCACAGTGAGATTCCGGTAACCCTCCGAAAAGCTAACTACCCACCTCCCCCCATAGACTTGCCTATTCCTACACATAGTTCTATAAAATCTCGCTGCTAACGCTTTTATCCTCAACTCTCCCCTAACCTCCCTCATCCCCCAAGATACATGTAAATAATCCGTCATAACATACATTAAGGCTCTACCCAAATCACCCGGCATCCCGGTTACATCAAACATTAAGGCCCTTAGGCATGGCCATTGCCCCCCCCCCCAAAAGTCTGATAACTCTCACCATCCATAACCTCACCCCCTCCAAAGAGGGACAAAAATATACCGCATGAAAAGCCATTTCGATGTCCCCACAATGCAAGCATGAGTCCTCTCTCACAAGACCCATTTTATACAACACATCCCTAGAGGCCAATATTCCCATCAGAAACCGATATACTAACTCTCGTACCCTTGCTGGTATTCTAAGCAAGCCAAACTTCCTCCATATGCTTATCCAGTCATATGTTGGATATACAGCAAGCCCCTGTAAGACACCCTTGCCCACCACAGCACCCACCATTCGTTTGACCTTTAACGTGGACACCTGTTTAACATGTAATAAAACCCTCAACATGTCCTCACAATACCTCAAATCCCTTCCACACCACCATCTTCGTGCATCCTCCATTACCCTACCTACCCTGAGTCCTCTGTTCCCCCCAGTCCAGATATATCTTTGTTTAATATATAAAGCCATTACTCTATGACCCAATGACATCAGGCCAAGACCCCCACGTCTCCCCTCCGTCATCACCACGTCCTTGCTCAACCATGCCCTCCCAAACCCCCACACATACCTTAGAACCTTCCTCTGGATTTCTGCAATATCCTTTGCTCTTAAAGGGAACACCTCAGCCACTCCCCACACCTTACTGTAAACCAGAGAGTTGACCACTAAAACTCTCTGCTGTAATGTTACGTCCCTAGCCCTTAAGCCTCCTAGCCTACCCAAAACCCTGCTCGTAACTAATTCCGAATTTATCTTCCTACTCTCCTGCACTTCCGCCATGTACCATATTCCACAAACCTTAATTCTGTCCACTACTGACCATCCCAACCCCTCCCCCAAGCTCCCTCCCACCCAATCCCCCACCTCTAATAGTCTCGACTTCATTAAATTAACTCTCATACCCGTAGCGTCCCCAAAAATCTGAATGATTCCACCAACTTTTCTTAGATCTTCCTCATGCCTTACCAGCACAGTAGTATCATCTACGTACCCCACAATCCCCCCCCGCCCACCCCCCCTAATCCCGTGTTCATTCATCACCTCATCCACCAGCCCATAAAATGGATTCTGTACGCAGGCAAACAATAACTGAGAGAGTGGACAGCCCTGCCTCAAACCTCTCTCCATCAGTACTGGGTCCCCCAACTTACCATTAACCTGTACCCTAATAACTGCTCCCTCATACAAGGTTTGCACCCATCTCACCACCTTCTCCCCCAAACCCAACTGTTCCAAACAAACTTTTAAGAAATCCCTATTCACACAATCATACGCATTAGCCCAATCTAAACCAAGTATGCCCCCTCCGGTGCAGTCCTCAATAAAATCCCTTATGTGACTATGCCCGTCCCTCATACTTCTTCCCGGAATGCCAAACTGTCCCCCATGTACCACTGATCCTAGAACCTTCTTCAGTCTATTGCCCAGAATTTTAGCATAAATTTTATAATCAGCACACATTAAGGATATTGCTCTATAATCACTCAGTACTTTCCCTTCCTTCTTTTTCGGCACTAACACAACGATCCCGGTTTTCTGTGTTTTCCCCATCCTCCCACTGCGCCACATATAATTCAAGACTTCCACTAAACCATGCCTAATACACTCCCAATAAACTCTATAAAAATCATTCGGTATTCCATCTATGCCCGGCGTCTTACCCTGACTCATCCCGTAAACCGCCTCCTCCACCTCCTCCTCACTAATACTCCCCTCCAGCATTTCTTGTTCCTGTTGTCCTAATACAATATTACTCTGCATATCCCCAAATACCTTCTCACTTGCATCTCCTCTGTTCCTCCTCCATTTCTCCCTAAACCAATAATCTGCATAAACACTAATGCTGTTCGTATTAGTAAGGCCTTGACCCTCCACATAACCTCCCCCCCCTGCAGCGACCACTATGTGCGCTATGGTAGTCACCATTTGCCTTTCCCTAAATTTTCGCAGAACGTAACCTGATGGTTGATCACCCTTTAACACCTCCTCTAACCCCGCTCTAACTCTAATTGCATTAAACCTGTCATTATGTAACTCTGCAATCCTGCACCTTAAACCATCCACATCCCCTCTCATACCTTCCCTACCCCCCCCCCCGTCGTAAAACGCATTCAGTTGTCCCTCCAGGTAGTTTTGCAAACCATACCGCCACCGTGCCTGTTCCCTACCACGTGCCCTGAAAAACTCCGCGATTTCTATCTTAGCCCTCACCTCCCACCAGTCAAGCAAATCCATCTCACCATCCCTGCCATCCCAGAAATGTGTCCACCATTCCTCAAAGGAAGAGCCAACATCCCCCTCCTGCAGTAGCCTCACATTCAATTTCCAATACCCAGCATATATACGTACTATACCATCCACCCGCAGATCAGCTATCACCGCCCTATGATCCGAAAAACCGACATCGAAAGCTCTCACCCTCTCCACACCTATCCCCTGCATCACATATATCCTATCTAACCTCGCCTCATAATTTCCACGCATGAACGTGTGCTCCACCCCATACTCCCCCCTCCCCACCACATCGACAACTCCTACATCCCTTAACACATCCCTTAGCGCACCCAAGACACATCCCGCCCCCCTCGGTGAGACATCCCCATACCTAATCACACAGTTCCAGTCACCCCCAAGAACAGTTATGGAAGGTAGACCCCGCAAATAATACATCAAAACATCACGAACAAAATCAACTTTCACTCTAACATTGTTGCATGCCGGCATATAAACTCCAATGAAACATACTCTCCCCACTCCCCCAGTGCCCATCTACCCTCACGACCCTCCCCCCTCCCCCCTCCTCCCAACCCATGACACGCAATGGGCTGGTCTCCTTTACAGCCACTGCCACCCCTCCTTTTAATTGCAAAGCATTACTGACAAATAGGTTATAACCCCGCAAACGCAATTCACACCCTAACCTATGGTTATGCTCCTGCAAAAAACATACATCTACATCAAACCTTCGTAAAAACCATTCTAACCAAACCCTTTTGACCTCAGATTTAAGACCATTTACATTTATTGTGACACACTTGAACTTCCCAGAAAAGGCGGCTTACCTCTATGCCGCTGTGGCTTACTCAATTCGCCTTTCATGGTACCCATACCATTTTTATCATGTTTCCTAACCTGTCCACCAACCCCCCCTTGCCCTCCCCCACCGAGCTTCCCCGGCACACCCCCTCCCCTGGGTGCCTTCTCCCCCCACATCTACCCATGACTTCTTCCCAGGTCTCTGTCCAGGTGTTAAAACCTCATCAACGTCCAAGGCACCCGCCGTCCATTTGCGTGAGCTCTCACTCACACACATATCTACCTCATGCGAGTCCTCCTGATGGACTTCCACCACCACTTCCGTGTCCACTCTGTCATTCCTCGAACCCTCCACCTGTCCCTGCTGCTTATCCTTCAGCTGCACCTCACTTAACTTCTCGGGTCCGTCCTCCCCGTCCATCGGCTCATCCAAGAACTCCTGCAGCACTGCTTCCAACATCCTCTCCTGGGTAGACTCTTCCACGTCCACCCTTCCCTCAGGCGATGGGGGGCTCTCCCCTGTCACCTCCGGGAGGGTAACACACGTCCCCATCACCTCTTCCACCTTGTCCACCTCCTCACTCCAGAGATTCGTCTTCTGTCCATCCGCTACCCCCAACTCCACATCCACATTGCACGGTTGCTGATCCACCATCCACGATAACGCCATCCTAGGGGCTTGCCTGCGAGGACACTGCACCGCCATGTGCTCATAAGAATCACATAATCGGCAAGTTTTCCTCTGCCCCACATAGTGGACAAATACCTGGGTCCTATAGTTTGTCAGCGTTACATACGAGGGTATTGGCCGCCTCAATGACATCTTCAGGGTGCAGGACCCCTCGGGCAGCCCTTCAAATGGCCCGTCCCTCCACACCCCCATACTAGCCATATGAACAGTTCCATAATCGCTGAAGGCTTCCTGAATGCCATACGACGTTGCCTCAAATGGTACATTACGCACCTTTACCCATGTGTAATATTTCGAAACATCATGTAGACACACCTCTACTGCTGAATTCACACTCATCCTCCTTTCCTGGAATTCATCCACAATCCTGGAGTAAAAGCCGGCTCTTGTAAACTTCACAAAAACCCTTGACATTCCATTTAGGGCCACACCATACAATTCATCGTTCGATATCCCGTAGACGTCTCTAATGATGGCCGATAACAGTACATGCATCGTCGCACTGCTTAACGTTCCTCGAACTAATTCAATACAGACAGTATTCACTCTCCTGTTGATACGATCCGCCATGTTGGTGTCTAAGTCCAGCTGTCACCACCAGGTGGCGTGTAGGGAGACTCAAGAAGCGTCCTCTCCTCCCAGTGATCGAGAGACGAATAACTTTAGGTTTTAAACGCAATTTGTTCAAACGCCCCCAAATATTACGCCAATCATACATCAGATAAACCCCTTCTACCACCGCTACCACTGCCTTACCATCCACCCCATCAAGGTTTCCTAATTTAATATGTGAAGGATCTCTCATGTTTATGATGACCCGTAACATTGCCTCACCTATTATGAACTCCCTACCCACCCACCACCGTTGCATATCCTGACGTATCTTATGAAGTCCGAGTTCCCTCGCCCCCCCCTCCCGCTTATAACTACGTTTCAAATACACACTCATAATCCTCTTTTCAACAGCTATAAGACCCAGCCCTCCTCGGCCAACCGGGAGTGTGACAACCGCTCTACCTAACCATTCGCTTCCAGTACCCCAAATGAATCTAAAAACGCGCTTTTGTAACCTTTGCATCTCACTACGAAGTATCGGATATATTACTGCTACATGCCAAAGTTTACTATATAATAGGACATTCGTTGTAATCACTCTTTGATGCAAAGTTAAGTGTGCAGCTCGTAAACCACTTAGGCGCTTCAGTATACCATCTACAATACGCACTGAATTTATTTGTTGTGCTAACTTGATATCACTTACATAAACGATCCCGCATATCAGTAATTGGTCCACCTTTTTCCACCTTTCAACTACTTCATATTCCTCACTTAACCCATCCCCAAGATCCATATACTTCGTTTTCTCCTTATTAATTGACATGCCAGAAGCCTTTTCAAAAACGTTTACTAACTTTTCCACCCGAGTCAAATCCCCGTTACCACTTACTAAAATCGTTGTGTCATCAACATATCCAACAATGCCAGCCCCCCCACCCCTTTCGTCACCAACCCCATTTGCTGCTAATAAGACCCTAATTCCTCTATAAAAGGGATCCTGTAAACACGCAAAAAATATTTGTGAAAGGGGACAACCTTGACGTAGACCCCTTCTCATCTGAATTTGTTCTCCTAACCTTCCATTTACCTGCACCCGCAAGGATGCATCTTGATACATTAATTTGGCCCATGATATAATTTCCTCTCCAAACCCCTGCCATCTCATAATCTTCCATAACGCTTCCCTTTCTACATTATCATATGCCGCCTCCCAATCTATAGCCAACACCCCCCCCCTCCCAATTTTACTCTTTCTTCAATAAAACTTCTAATCAACCCATGCCCGTCATACATAGATCTTCCCGGCACCCCATATTGTCCCTTATCAATCACTTTACCCAGGACCTTTTTTATTCTGTTAGCTAAAATTCTTGCAAAAATCTTATAATCACCACACAATAACGAAATAGCACGATAGTCTTTGACTGTTAATGTCTCACCTTTAGGCACTAGAATGACCACAGCCATCCTTTGCTGTGCCCCTAAAACCCGATCCCGCTTAAGGATATTGAATAATCTTACCAAAAACCCTTTTAAAACGCTCCAATTTTGAAGATAAAAGTCACTGGGCAACCCATCAATTCCTGGTGCCTTACCTAATTGCTCCCCGGATAAAGCTTCCCATGTCTCACACTCCGTTATCGGCTCTTCCAAAACGAATCGATCATGCTCTGTCAACTCACACTGCACAAACCTTCCAATTGACTGTAATGCTATTTCGCTTATTCCCACACTTTGCGTTTTCAACTTAACCCAAGCATCAATATACCCACTCATACCCTCAGTCGTCGTCAACACCTGATCCACTTTATACCCTTGCATACCTACCTGAACATTCAACCCAATTAACTCCATTGCCTTGCAACGTCTGTGTTGACTCCGCAACACACACGCCGACGGCCGATCTCCCCACAAAACCTCCTCAATCCCGCCCTTAAGCCTTTCCCCATCAAACCTCTCATTTTGTAAATTCCGGATATTTTCCTTCAAACTTTCAATTTCAAAAACAGGATAATTAGCATTAATTTGTGTATAACATTCGCGCAACTGCCCCTCTAAATATTTTTGAAAACCGTATTGTAACTGATTATATCTCGTCCCTCGATTAATATAATATTCCTTAATACGTTTTTTAGCTATCGTTTCCCACCAATTAACCATGGCAACATCCCCTGGTGCTTCTACCACTAAACAATCCCACATATGTCCAAAAGACAAAAGACTATCCACTTCCTTTAATAACTTTACATTCAATTTCCAAAATGATGGACCCCTCCGAGGCACACCCTCAATATCCACATCAATTACAACTCCTCTATGATCCGAAAAAACCACATCTATCACATTCACCCTCCGCACAGTTTACCTGGAGAGAGTCTCGGGGGTCAACGCCCCCGCGGCCCGGTCTGTGACCAGGCCTCCTGGTGGATCAGCGCCTGATCAACCAGGCTGTTGCTGCTGGCTGCACGCAAACCAACGTACGAGCCACAGCCCGGCTGATCAGGAACTGACTTTAGGTGCTTGTCCAGTGCCAGCTTGAAGACTGCCAGGGGTCTGTTGGTAATCCCCCTTATGTGTGCTGGGAGGCAGTTGAACAGTCTCGGACCCCTGACACTTATTGTATGGTCTCTTAACGTGCTAGTGACACCCCTGCTTTTCATTGGGGGGATGGTGCATCGTCTGCCAAGTCTTTTGCTTTCGTAGTGAGTGATTTTCGTGTGCAAGTTCGGTACTAGTCCCTCTAGGATTTTCCAGGTGTATATAATCATGTATCTCTCCCTCCTGCGTTCCAGGGAATACAGGTTTAGAAACCTCAAGCGCTCCCAGTAATTGAGGTGTTTTATCTCCGTTATGCGCGCCGTGAAAGTTCTCTGTACATTTTCTAGGTCGGCAATTTCACCTGCCTTGAAAGGTGCTGTTAGAGTGCAGCAATATTCCAGCCTAGATAGAACAAGTGACCTGAAGAGTGTCATCATGGGCTTGGCCTCCCTAGTTTTGAAGGTTCTCATTATCCATCCTGTCATTTTTCTAGCAGATGCGATTGATACAATGTTATGGTCCTTGAAGGTGAGATCCTCCGACATAATCACTCCCAGGTCTTTGACGTTGGTGTTTCGCTCTATTTTGTGGCCAGAATTTGTTTTGTACTCTGATGAAGATTTAATTTCCTCATGTTTACCATATCTGAGTAATTGAAATTTCTCATCGTTGAACTTCATATTGTTTTCTGCAGCCCACTGAAAGATTTGGTTGATGTCCGCCTGGAGCCTTGCAGTGTCTGCAATGGAAGACACTGTCATGCAGATTCGGGTGTCATCTGCAAAGGAAGACACGGTGCTGTGGCTGACATCCTTGTCTATGTCGGATATGAGGATGAGGAACAAGATGGGAGCTAGTACTGTGCCTTGTGGAACAGAGCTTTTCACCGTAGCTGCCTCGGACTTTACTCTGTTGACGACTACTCTCTGTGTTCTGTTAGTGAGGAAATTATAGATCCATCGACCGACCTTTCCTGTTATTCCTTTAGCGCGCATTTTGTGCGCTATTACGCCATGGTCACACTTGTCGAAGGCTTTTGCAAAGTCTGTATATATTACATCTGCATTCTTTTTGTCTTCTAGTGCATTTAGGACCTTGTCGTAGTGATCCAGTAGTTGAGACAGACAGGAGCGACCTGTTCTAAACCCATGTTCCCCTGGGTTGTGTAACTGATGGGTTTCTAGATGGGTGGTGATCTTGCTTCTTAGGACCCTTTCAAAGATTTTTATGATATGGGATGTTAGTGCTATTGGTCTGTAGTTCTTTGCTGTTGCTTTACTGCCCCCTTTGTGGAGTGGGGCTATGTCTGTTGTTTTTAGTAACTGAGGGACGACCCCCGTGTCCATGCTCCCTCTCCATAGGATGGAAAAGGCTCGTGATAGGGGCTTCTTGCAGTTCTTGATGAACACAGAGTTCCATGAGTCTGGCCCTGGGGCAGAGTGCATGGGCATGTCATTTATCGCCTGTTCGAAGTCATTTGGCGTCAGGATAACATCGGATAGGCTTGTGTTAATCAAATTTTGTGGCTCTCTCATAAAAAATTCATTTTGATCTTCGACTCTCAGTCTGGTTAGCGGCTTGCTAAAAACTGAGTCATATTGGGACTTGAGTAGCTCACTCATTTCCTTGCTGTCATCTGTGTAGGACCCATCTTGTTTAAGTAGGGGCCCAATACTGGACGTTGTTCTCGATTTTGATTTGGCATAGGAGAAAAAATACTTTGGGTTTCTTTCGATTTCATTTATGGCTTTTAGTTCTTCCCGCGATTCCTGACTCCTAAAGGATTCTTTTAGCTTAAGTTCGATGCTTGCTATTTCTCTGACCAGTGTCTCCCTGCGCATTTCAGATATATTGACCTCTTTTAGCCGCTCTGTTATTCTTTTCCGTCGCCTGTAAAGGGAGCGCCTGTCTCTTTCTATTTTACATCTACTCCTCCTTTTTCTTAGAGGAATAAGCCTTGTGCATACATCGAGTGCCACCGAGTTAATCTGTTCTAGACATAAGTTCGGGTCTGTGTTGCTTAGTATATCTTCCCAGCTTATATCGGTTAGGACTTGGTTTACTTGGTCCCACTTTATGTTTTTGTTATTGAAGTTGAATTTGGTGAATGCTCCCTCGTGACTAGTCTCATTTTGTCGGTCTGGGGCTCCACGCATACATGTCTGAACCTCAATTATGTTGTGATCTGAGTATATTGTTTTTGATATGGTGACATTTCTTATCAGATCATCATTGTTAGTGGCACGTACATTCGGTCCAACCTCGCCGCATAACCTCGTTTAATGAAGGTATGCTCTACCATCCCTCCCCCCCCACACACACATCCTTTAACCCCACCCCGGTCAATATATCCCCCAATATACCCAAACAACACCCCGCACCTCTAGGCTCCACATCTCTACGACGTATCACGCAATTCCAATCTCTGCCTATTATTGCTACATTCGGTAAACCACGTAAAAAATAGACCAGTACGTCCTGAACAAATTTAGTTTTAATACTCACGTCACCCTCAGCCGGGCCATATACACATACTAAACTTATGGGAACCCTACAACAGGTTCCATCCACTCTAATTACCCTCCCCTCCCTCCCTTCACTACGCCTTACTATAAACGGGCTAGTTTCCTTTACCAAAATGGCAGCCCCACCTTTCAAACGTGTTGCATGTTCCATGTACACATTATAACCACTCATATCCAACTCATAACCAGGCCTAAAATTATGTTCCTGTAAGAATACCACATCCACACCAAGTCGCACCAAATACTCATTAAACCACTTAAGCTTCCTCTCAGCTCTCAACCCGTTAATATTTATAGTACAACACTTGAATTCAACAAATGGGTTTTCCTTTTGTCCCCGGCATTGACTTTACCCCAGTTCGTTTTGCAACACCTCTGTCCCTCCCCCCTTTTTTGGGAATCACCTTTGCAATCCCTTGATCCTTTGGTTCACCATTCCCTCTCTGCTGTACCTCCACCCAAGACTTTTTCCCAGGGCGTTGGGCAGGAGTGAGCACATCATCAGAATCCGATGATGCTGCAGTCCTCTTTCGTGTCCCGCCCTCCACCTGCATTTTGACATCTGAAGCACCGTCCTGATGCACCTCCACCTCTACTGCATGCACCTTCAATCCTTTAGACTCTCTCGTCGACAAACCGTCATCTCCTGCCATACCATCATTCACAGCCGTCCCCAGAACTAAGCCTGGGTCTTCCACCTGATCTAGGACCGATTCCTCTAACAAGACATCCAACGCCTTTACCAAAGACGCCGCCACTTCTTCACCCATATTAGGTAGTCTCTCCTCAAAAACCTGATGTATGTCCAAAGACTGAGATTCTCCTTAAGATAAGATAAGATAAGATTTCGTTCGGATTTTTAACCCCGGAGGGTTAGCCACCCAGGATAACCCAAGAAAGTCAGTGCGTCATCGAGGACTGTCTAACTTATTTCCATTGGGGTCCTTAATCTTGTCCCCCAGGATGCGACCCACACCAGTCGACTAACACCCAGGTACCTATTTGCTGCTAGGTGAACAGGACAACAGGTGTAAGGAAACGTGTCGGAATGTTTCCACCCGCCGGGAATCGAACCCGAGCCCTCCATGTGTGAAGCGGGAGCTTTAGCCACCAGGCCACCGGGCCATCTTGTAGCGTTACAACTGGCGATTCGAGCTCCTTTTCTTTGTCCACCTCCTCACTCCATGACAACCGTTGTTGGGGCGGCGTAGCAAGAGACTGTTCTCGCTCATCGCCTACCTCGATCACTGGCTGCTGTTGTCGTTGCTGTTGTGCCGGGTACCCACTTCGTTTCCCACACTGCGCCGCGATGTAGTCATATGACCCACATAGCCGACACGTACGTTGTTGCCCCGCATACGTTACATAGACTTGAGTCCGTAATTCCTTCAACACAACATATGAAGGAATAGGGTGTCGAAGAGTCATTTTAACAGTATATTTACCTTCCAGCGCACCTGCATACGGTCCAGTTGCCCATCTCCCTACTGTGGCTACGTGAACCGTCCCATAGGTACGCAGTTCACTGCTAATATCAAAATCAGTCGCCTCAAAAGGCACATTCCTGATTTTCACCCAAGTGTAGTGTCGAGATACATCATGGAGTCGCACCGACACAGCTGCATTAACCAATATGATGGTCTCCTGATACTTGTCGACCACCGCCTCGTAGACTCGTGCAGACGTCATTTTAACGAAGATTCTTGTCGTTCCATTGAATGCGACACCACTTATCTCCTCATTTGCTATACCATAGGTATCGCGAATGATCGCTGGTAACAATAAATCCATGTTGGATTCCGTGACAGCCCCACGGATCATCTCAATGCAGACAGTGTTGATTCTTCTTCTGCTATTCAGCGCCATGTTGGAGAAAATAAAGTTTCCACCAACCAACGCTAGGGGCAGCTCAATCAGGTAAACTGCGCAAAAACAAACTCAAACAGGAGCGTCTGCGCAGCTCGTCCACACGGCTCGGAAGCGATGAGGACAATGGAACCTATCAACTTTATCATGAAGGAGTAATCCAATGTGTGATGGGATCCATAGCAATTGTACATTAATTCCTTTGTCCCTAATTTTTGAGCATCTATACCTGGCTTCTCCAATGAGCATGTTGTTGGAGTCATTATATGTGTCAAGAGCCTTCAATGATGACATAGAATCATTAATGATGATAGAGTCAAGCTCAGTGTCATAGGTTAGCTTTAGCGCCATTAGGATTGCAAACAATTCAGTTTGCAGTGTAGACGCCCAGTTGTTAATTCTTATACCTAACTCAACAAATTTATTATCGTTCTTAACTAGGGAGGTGGCAACAAGAGCAGATGCAGCCCTGCCAGAAGACTCCTGTTTAGATCCATCAGTGTATATAACTTGTGATAACTTATTACTACCAGCTAGGTGAGAAATTTCTTCTTGAGCAGTTGCTCTAACAAGTGATTTAAGGAAGGGATTATTAGCAATGAGCTTCTTGGGAGGGACTTGCAGGTATGTGATATTAAATGAACACATCTTCCACGGAGGGGTGAAATGCTCTTGTTGCCTACAGTGATACAGTTCATGCAGGTTATAAAACTTAATGCAATTGCACGTTTTCACAATCCATTTAGATCTGTGTTTATTTACCTCTAGACACTTGGTAAGATTCATTGTGACAGTGTCTGGTTCGTTTCTTAACATTCTAATACCGAGTGCAGTGTTAATCTCAACAATCCTATCAATGATACTAGAAATACCAAGTTCATTCCTCATGTTAAGAACTTTTGTAGATCTGGGACAGCCAAGAATAATTCTGAGAGCTTCATTTTGCATTAACTCCAAGGGTCGGAGAGAACTTTCTCTAGCTGATATCAACATGGGAGCAGCATAATCAATTAAGGACCTAACATAGGCTATGTGCATCATTCTCACGATTCTCACATTAGCACCATAGTTGGGGTTGTAGCCAGCAACATCTTTGAGAGCATTTAGCCTAGTTTTGCATTTCTTATTTAGTTGTGGTATAGCGGATTTGTTAAAGGGTACATCTATACCAAGATATCTGTAAGTTTTAACGTAGCTAATGATTTCATCGGTATATTACACCTAAAATCAATATTTTTTGCCCTCCTAGAAATTCTACCCAAACACATTCTGTAACTAATCCAGCTTTTTTATATTTATATTCATGCAACAATATTTGATTGTGGAACTCGGCAATCATATCCCGACTCTTCAAATTAAACCATGACTCAGTTATTGCAAAAGCATCATTGTTTCCCACATACGCAAACAGACGCAATTCATAGTTTTCCTGACACTTCGACTATTAACATAAAATATTTTAAGATAATTTTTTGCACCTTTTCCCCAGTTCAACGATGCGTTTCAACAATTTCTGTTATTATCTTTTCCCAGTGTTACTGAGTGATTGTTATTCCTAAAACTCATACCTCTAACTATTTCTAATTTATAACCCAAACAACACTCTTCACTGATTAGCTAGGACTCAAATATCTATGCTGAGGTCAGTGGTCACCTGCGGTCATACTTGTCCTAAGCTCTGGGAGTTAGCGAGGGGTGTTACCAAGCACCATGGCTTGTTGTAGTGTTTTAGAATCTCAGGTTCAAGTGTTGAAGAAGGAGATTCTACTTCTTCAGGAGGAAAATAGGAGGCTGAAGCTTCGCATAGATGAGTTTGGGAGTGAGTGTGAGAAGGATCTAGCTGGTAAGGAGGAAATGTTCACCAGCAGTGAAGGTGGCAGCCGCTTTAAGTGGCGAGTGGTTCACAGTTCAGGAAGAAGGAAGATAAGGAGGGTTAACAGAGAAGATGTGAAGGTAGGAAATCGATTCTCTGTTCTCCAGGACGAGTGTACTTCAGTGGTTAGTGAGGTTGAAAGTACCACTGATTCCCCTGCTAATCAAGGTAAGAATATTTTAATAGTAGGAGATTCTCAGGTAAGATATATGGACTGTGCTTTTTGTAACAGAGACAGAAAGGTCAGACAGAGAGTGTGCCTTCCTAGAGCTGGTGTTGGTGACATAGTCAGCAGGTTGGATAATATTATGTCAGGTAATGGAAACAAGCCCATTATCTTGTCTTAGTGCTGGGGGTAATAACATTGGGAAAGGCAGGAGAGAGGAGCTGCTGGATAAGTACAGGTCTGCCATAGAAGTAGGGAGGGATCTAAGGGAGGGATCCAAGTCATATGCAGCATCTTGCCTAGAAAGGGAGTGGGCAATGAATGGATGTCTAGGGCAATTGGTGTAAATTGCTGGCTAGACAGTTACTGCAAGGAACTTGCAATCCCATTCATTGATAACTGGGACCTATTCTTTGGCAAACGTGATATGTATGCAAGGGATGGGGTTCATCTCTCTGGGGATGGAGTGGTTGCATTAGCCAATTCGATTGAGAGGGTAACTGATGACTTTAAATTGATAGATTATAGAGGTATGGGTGTTTCTGGGAAACAATCAGGCTGCAGTATTAGGGTTAAAAACAACAGTTATTACCGGGATACCTCAGGGATATGTTCAAAAGATAATATTCAAAATAAAGTTGCTAGTAATGGCAAATCAATTGATCAACAAACAAAGAGAGATAGCAGAGGGCAACGGGTGACAAGCTCCGTTAAGGTTTACTATACAAATAGTAGGAGTCTAAGAAATAAGATAAATGAGCTAAGATTACTTGCAAGTGTAGGTAACAAAATATTATTGGTATAACAGAGACCTGGTTCAACCTGAAAGATAGAGAAATGCCTTCTGAATGCAACATACAGGGTTATAAACTATTCCACATTGATAGGGTCAACAGGAAGGGTGGTGGAGTGGCGATGTAAGTCAGAGAAAATTTAAATTGTTGTCTTAGACATAATATTAGATTAGAAACATCAAAAACAGAATCTGTTTGTCTACAGTTTCTCGAGGGTAGTGACAAATTAACCTTGGGTGTGATTTATAGTCTCCCAAACCTTGATAGGGAGTGCAGTAAGCTGTTATGGGACGAAATTCGTAAGGAATCTAGATATGAAAATGTTGTGATAATGGGAGATTTTAACTTTAGACAAATTGATTGGAACAATATGGCAGGAAATCTTGAGTCTAGTGACTTTCTTGATATTGTTGAGAATTGCTTTTTAGAACAGGTTGTGACAGAACCAACTAGAGGAAACAATCTGCTTGACTTGGTTCTTGCCAACAAAGAGTCACTAATTAATAATCTTGAGGTTAATGATGAGCTTGGGGAAAGTGATCACAAATCACTTAGTTTCAATATATCATGGAATTACCCAGATAACTGCAATCAAATCTCTGTCCCAGATTTTCGCTTGGCCGACTTCATGGGACTGAAAAATTACCTGGGTGGGCTAAATTGGGATGTTCTGACTATGGGTCAGGTAGGTGATCTTGGTTGCTAATATGACGTTTTTCAGAGCATAGTTCTAGCTGCCCAGACAACTTTTGTTCTGAGTAGGAAAATTAGATTTAACAAAAATGATCCCAAATAGGTGAGCAATAGATTAAAACATCTCATTGGTCAAAAGAGAGGCATATATAGGCGTATCAAAAGAGGGGATGGACAGTTAAGAAATCAATATATTCAATTAAAGAGAGAAATAAAGAAAGGAATAAGAAAAGCAAAAAGGGATTATGAGGCTAAGGTCGCAAGGGATTCAAAGACAAACCCAAAAGGATTCTTTCAGGTATACAAAAGTAAGATTAGGGACAAGATTGGCCCACTTAAGAGTAATTCTGGTCAGATCACTGACAGTGATAAGGATATGTGTGAAATTCTCAATACCTACTTCCTCTCAGTTTTCACCCAGGAAAATACTAGCGATATTCCTGAAATAATAGATTATGTAAAACAGGACGATAATAAACTTTGCACGATTGCGGTAACCAGTGACATGGTCTTCAGACAAATAGAGAAATTAAAACCTAACAAATCCCCAGGCCCTGATGAACTGTTTGCAAGGGTGTTAAAGGAATGTAAAGAGGAACTTAGTATACCTGTGGCTAATCTTTTTAACATATCACTACAAACTGGCATAGTGCCTGATAAGTGGAAAATGGCAAATGTGATACCTATTTACAAGGCAGGTGACAGGTCCTTGGCTTCGAACTATAGACCAATAAGCCTTACCTCCACAGTGGGAAAATTTATGGAATCAATAATTGCCGAAGCAATTCGTAGCCATCTTGATAGGGACAGATTGAATAATGAATCTCAACACGGTTTTACGAAGGGGCGTTCCTGTCTTACGAATTTACTAACATTTTTCACTAAGGTGTTTGTGGAGGTAGATCATGGTAATGAATATATTGCGTATATGGACTTCAGTAAGGCTTTCAATAGAGTTCCACATCAGAGGCTATTGAGGAAACTTAAGGCACACGGAATAGGAGAAGAAATTTTTTTCCTGACAAATAGGCTGACAAATAGGCAGCAGAGAGCTTGCATAAATAGGGAGAAATCAGAATGGGGGCACGTCACAAGCGGTGTTCCTCAGGGGTCAGTGTTGGGCCCATTGTTGTTCACAATTTACATAAACGACATAGATGAGGGAATAAATAGCGACATAAGCAAATTTGCTGATGAAACCAAAATAGGCCGTCCAATTCATTCTAATGAGGACACTAGAGCACTCCAGGATGATTTGAATAGACTGATGTAATGGTCGGAGAAGTGGCAGATGCAGTTTAATATAGACAAATGCAAAGTTCTAAATGTTGGACAGGAAAATAACCATGCAACATATAAACTAAATAATGTAGATCCTAATACTACTGATTGCGAAAAGGATTTAGGAGTTCTGGCTTGCAGGAATCTAAAACCAAGACAACAGTGCATTAGTGTTCGCAATAAAGCTAACAGAATTCTTGACTTCATATCTAGAAGTATAAATAATAGAAGTCCTCAGGTTGTTCTTCATCTCTATATATCCTTGGTTAGGCCTCATTTAGTTCTGGTTACCGTATTACAGAATGGATATAAATGTTCTGGAAAACGTACAGAGGAGGATGACAAAGATGATCCCATGTATCAGAAATCTTCCCTATGAGGATAGACTGATGGCCCTGAATCTGCACTCTCTCGAAAGGCGTAGAATTAGGGGGGATATGATCGAGGTGTATAAATGGAAAACAGGAAAAAATAAAGGGGATGTAAATAGCGTGCTGAAAATTTCCAGCCAAGACAGGACTCGCAGCAATGGTTTCAAGTTGGAAAAATTCAGATTCAGGAAGGATATAGGAAAGCACTGGTTTGGTAATAGAGTTGTGGATGAGTGGAACAAACTCCCAAGTACAGTTATTGAGGCTAAAACATTGTGTAGTTTTAAAAATAGGTTAGGTAAATACATGAGTGGGTGTGAGTTTGACCGGACTAGCTTGTGCTGCTGGGTCTGGTGCCGTGCTCCTTCCTTGAGTGGAGGTGACCAGACTGGGTGGGTCATTGAGCTAATCTGGGGGGACATGAACCTGCTCTACATGGGCCAGTAGGTCTGTTGCAGTGTTCCTTCCTTCTTATGTTCTTATGTTCTTATAAGTGAGCTCCATCTATGGCATTCATGTCGTTTCTCTGCTGTAGACGTACTCCCAGTTGTCAATGTAATATCATTAGTGTTTGTCTAGCCAACAATCAATAGCAATTAATCTGGGGAACCATTCATTTCCATTACCCATTCTAGGAAAACTGCCACATAATACTGGGCACTTATCCTTTCAACTTATGACTATTACTGACTTATACGAAGTAATCAGGTCCTCACTCCTATGCTTGCTGACATCGTTGCCTCCAGCACTGAAACAGATAAGAGGATTGGAGCCATTGCCTTCCATGATATTGTCAAGACGGATAACAGCATCTTGCATCCCAGGTCCAGGAAAACACACCCTCCACCCCCTCTTCCTATCAAAAAGAAAATAAAGTGCCTCTTTTAAGTGTTTGAATATAGTTTGCAGTCTAGGTACATAATGAAGTGAACTTACAAATCATCTCCAGCACTAATATTCTGCCTTCCCAGGCATATATAATATCATTTCTCATTTTCCAACAACGAAAATACTATATTTTCCCTATCACTCTCTCTGTAGATGGGTATGGATTAGCGACAACTCCCCTATTGACGACGCATACTTGTGTCAAGGCCAACCTGATGGAGGAACTAACGCCAACTACGCCTGTATCTACACACCTGACTTCTGCATCCACAGCTGTGACAATGATATCAAGCTCAATGGCCTGTGCCAGATTTAAATAACCATGTCCTGTGACACTTTTAAATGGCATAGAAAGAGACAAAATTCATTAAAACATATGTTAAAATAACTATATAGTTTTTAATTTTCCATATATGAGAAAATGAGTCCCTGGAATGTCATTATGAGTAAAAAACTTTGCATACATACATACATAACATTACATCAATATCAATGCACCATGCAGAAACAAGCGAGTATATACAAAGAAAGATCGCAGTCAACAGGATTCGAAACTACTACTGAGGACGGTCAAGATTCTCAGGTAGTGCTCTAGTCCACTCGGCCACACAAATGCCATTTCTGTGGCCGATTGGACGTACACATTTATAATTTTGCACCAAAAGAATCTTAGAAAACTTACCTAACCTTATTAAAACAAGTGCAATTTATTTTAGCCAAATCCAACTAAATATATTCTAGATACTTCTACAGTGAATACATTTTCTTCATTAGTTTCAGAATGATTTTTGCGAAATTACTGCATACACAAATCCCTAGGTACCTTACCCTCTTCCATACATTTATTAAATAATAGTACCAACCACTCGAAAACTATATCCCAACCTGCTTTTAATATTTCTATTTTTATCACATCAATCCCAGCTGCTTTACCCCCTTTCATTTTACCCACTGCCTCACGAACTTCCCCCACACTCACAACTGGCTCTTCCTCACTCCTACAAGATGTTATTCCTCCTTGCCCTATACACGAAATCACAGCTTCCCTATCTTCATCAACATTTAACAATTCCTCAAAATATTCCCTCCATCTTCCCGATACCTCTAACTCTGTGGAAATTTATTTGGTCACTAAAGTTCCACAGGACAGATACGGCGTACAAAGGGGTCCCAGCATGGCCGTTATGGAATGGCTGAGCTGGGTGGCCCTTAAACCCACCCAAACAAAAGCGTTCCCTCCCGGATTGTCGAATGTGGATGGTAGGCACTTATTAATTATTTATAGATTTTCCCTTCAGGGTAGAAGTAGGTAGTTTATGGTTAGTACATTAATATTAGGATTATTGAGGCAACTGTAGATAATAATAATGTAGACCTAAGACCTTAACATAGGTAGTAATAGGCCGATAATGTAGGCAAACACTAGGTTAAGTTAGCTAGGGAGAACTGGCAGCCCTAGCTTGAATGATGAGGCTCACCCTTCTATGACCATACACCACCTGGACAAGATGTGCCATGATCAGCAGACAGTGCCCCCCACGTGTCTTCACATATGAGACCTGGGGAAATCTGGTAGAGGCACCTCGATGTACCATAGATGACCTCCTCCATCAGGCCCATACAGTAAGACAAGACCTCCACCTTTTCCGTAGGATTTCTGGCCAGTGCCTGGGGAAAATTGTGAGTGAGTTGAACTGTGGGCCTGTGTGCAGCTGGCAGTGCATGTCCAGTACGTACCAGCGTCTTTGTCAGTCTAGAAGCTAGTGTCCGTGGCTGCATAGTTGTACTAGGGGATACACACCCTCTTGGATATAGGAATTTCTGAGGTGCAGGCAGGTGCAGGCTAGTAGGGATATCTCTCAGGTAGAGATAGAAAGTGAGTCTGAGCCTGAAATGGTAGCCAGCGTGATTAGTGGGAGTGAAGTCTCTAATCCGAATGAGAATCACAGAGGTGCTGCCCTACCTACAGTCATGGCAAAGGTTGTGAATGGGCACAGGTCCAAAACAACCCGATTATTCTTTGACCCAGCAGCACAAGTATCCTTGATAACAAAGAAGTTGGTGGCTAAATTAAAGTTGAAGGCCACAAAGAAAGTTAGTATGAGGTTGGGAGGGGCTACAAGTCAGGCCCCACCTAGATCTTATGATTTGGTGGATGTCACAGTCAAATTAGGTGGACATCGCAGAGACATTACAGCCTTTGTGGTAGAGACATTAAGATAAGATAAGATAAGATAAGATAAGATTTCGTTCGGATTTTTAACCCCGGAGGGTTAGCCACCCAGGATAACCCAAGAAAGTCAGTGCGTCATCGAGGACTGTCTAACTTATTTCCATTGGGGTCCTTAATCTTGTCCCCCAGGATGCGACCCACACCAGTCGACTAACACCCAGGTACCTATTTGCTGCTAGGTGAACAGGACAACAGGTGTAAGGAAACGTGTCGAAATGTTTCCACCCGCCGGGAATCGAACCCGGGCCCTCCGTGTGTGAAGCGGGAGCTTTAGCCACCAGGCCACCGGCCACGGCAATTACAGCGAGAGGTCTTGCTGCAGCAGCTAAGCGATTGAAAGACCTTGACATGAAGCTGGCAGACCAGGGAATTACCACTGACACAGTCAGAAATGTAGGTATCCTGGTGGGAGCCAATCAGATAGATGACTTCCTGTCCACACGACGGACGTTTAGGGAAGGAATTGGTTTATACAGATCCCCAGTAGGATACATCATAGGTGGCAGGATTCCACATGAATTCCCTGCCACGACAGATAGAGGAGAAGCTGTCCCCATGATAGCTGGGGGAGTAGTGATAATGAATACCAGTATACACGATGAACTGCCAGGGAAGCTGAACCAGGTAGGTAGTTACGAACACTCGGCCGCCTTGGGAAAACACTTTTACAGGGTACGTAAAGAGGGAGATAGATTGCCATTAAATCCAGGGAACCTCGTATCAGTGGGAGGAGAGGCTACCAGGGCATGTGGGCCACTTGTGGGAAAGTACGGAGCCACTCAGTCAAGGCTAGACATACGAAAGATGTTAAAGTTAAAGGAAAGGGTGCTAAGACCACCAGAACCAACAAGTTTACACCCCCAGATGTCCACGCAGGGAAAACTGGACAGTTGAAGTTAGACCGGAGTCTGCACTCGTGTCCAGGGTCCACAGTGGGGGCTCGCGGAAGGTGAACTTGATTTAGACTTAGTACCTACCTTCACCGGCGGGAGGATGTGGAAATTTATTTGGTCCCTAAAGTTCCACAGGACAGATACGGCGTACAAAGGGGTCCCAGCATGGCCGTTATGTAACGGCTGAGCTGGGCGGCCCTTAAACCCACCCAAACAAAAGCGTTCTCTCCCGGATTGTCGAATGTGGATAGTAGGCACTTATTAATTTATAGATTTTCCCTTCAGGGAAGAAGTAGGTAGTTTATGGTTAGTACATTAATATTAGGATTATTGAGGCAACTGTAGATAATAATAATGTAGACCTAAGACCTTAGCATAGGTAGTAATAGGCCGATAATGTAGGCAAACACTAGGTTAAGTTAGCTAGGGAGAACTGGCAGCCATAGCTTGAATGATGAGGCGCGGGTCTGGAAGACATGAGCTCGCCCTTCTATGACCATACACCACCTGGAGTTTACCAGGAGAGAGTTCCGGGGGTCAACGCCCCATGGCCCGGTCTGTGACCAGGCCTCCTGGTGGATCAGAGCCTGATCAACCAGGCTGTTACTGCTGGCTGCACGCAAACCAACGTACGAGCATCTGGACAAGACGTGCCGTGATCAGCAGACGGCGGCACCCCCATGTCTTCACATATGGGACCTGGGGAAATCTGGTGGAGGCACCTCGATGTACCATAGATGACCTCCTCCGTCAGGCCCATACACTAAGACAAGACCTCCACCTTTTCCGTAGGATTTCTGGCCAGTGTCTGGGGAAAATTTTGACTGAGTTGATTTGTGGGCCTGTGTGCAGCTGGCAGTGCATGTCCAGTATGTACCAGCGTCTTTGTCAGTCTAGAAGCTAATGTCCGTGGCTGCATAGTTGTACTAGGGGATGCACACCCTCTTGGATATAGGAATTTCTGAGGTGCAGGCAGGTCACTAATATCAATTGAATATTGCAGGAATTAAGGTTCCTGGTTGCACGTGGTTTCTGAGGGGAAGTCCAAAGGGGCTAAGCTTAGGAAGGTTGAAGATCAGGATATATGCTGCAACACCAAGTAAGTTAGTCCTTTATACGTGCATGCAGGCGAGTTTCTTGCAACATCAATCATTTGTGAAAATCTGCCCTATAAGCCACTTGTGAGGCTGAGGTACCGACCTCAGAGATCAGTGTCAACAGAGTTTACCAGGGTAGGCGACTCACTTGGAGGCAATCCAGACAAGTTTTCACAAACTCTCCATTTAATAACTCTCCTCTCCTATTTTTAACTGACAAATCCATTTGTTCCCTAGGCTTCCTCAACTTGTTAATCTCACTCCAAAACTTTTTTTTATTTTCAACAAAATGTGTTCATAACATCTCACCCACTCTCTCACTTGCTCTCTTTTTACATTGCTTCATCACTCTCTTGACCTCTCTTTTTTTTCTCCATATACTCTTCCATCCTTGCATCACTTCTACTTTGTAAAAATCTCTCATGTGCTAACTTTTTCTCCCTTACTACTCTCTTTACATCATCATTCCACCAATCGCTCCTCTTCCCTCCCACACCCACTTCCCTGTAACCATAAATTTCTGCTGAACACTCTAACACTACATTTTTAAACCTACCCCATACATCTTCGACCCCATTTCCTATACTCTACACATATGCTGCTATGTATGATAACCTATGTAACTGTATTTGTGTGTACCTGAATAAACTCACTCTCACTAGCCCATCTATCCTGCACTTGTTTATATCTTACCCTAACTGCCTCCTCTTTTATTTTATAAACCTTCACCTCTCTCTTACCTGATGCATCTATTTTCCTTGTATCCCATCTACCTTTTACTCTCACTGTAGCTACAACTGAAAAGTGATCTGATATATCTGTGGCCCCTCTATAAACATGTACATCCTGAACTCTATGTTGTGATAGAAACACAGGCCTTATCTCTAGGCTTTATTGAACATAGAATCTTCATAGTACTTCTGCAACAACAAAATATAATGACTAGTACATCTAATAATGGCTTCTACAGGGATGGTGATGTCTTACATATGTCAAGAGAAAAGTTATAACTACAGGCCACATATTTAAACTCACCATGTAATCTGCATCGCTGATAAATGGATAAAGTAGGAGAGAATCACACACCATGTGTTGGTGCCCATGACACACACCAAACTGTTGTTGTTGTTAAGGGCCCCTAGAGGTGGTGCAGTATTATCCTGCTGCTGCTCCCCACAGGACCAGTATCACTACAATCTCCCCCTTCTAAAATATCAGAGACAGTAATCTCCCAAACTGTTAGGTGGGCGACGTACACGTCCCGACCTTCGTAACCCTTGAGCCTCTTCACCAGGTTCGATATTTTCCAGTGGGGTTTGATTAACTGCTGGAGCAGAATCCTCTATTTCCATAGGGGTAGTCTCAAGGGGCTTTCCAGGAGAAAACGAAGCATCTTTCACATCTATTGGTGTATCTTGAGATTCCACACTAATAGGGATTTCAACTGGGGCTAAATGTCTTGTAGATACTGTAGTCTCTTCACCATTTTGGTAGCGAATGTGGGCGTAATGTGGATTAGCTTGCAGGAGCTCTACCTCTTCCACTAAAGGATCCGTCTTGTTCATCCTACGGTGACTCTTCAGGAGAACGGGTCCAGGATGACATAACCAAGTGGGCACGGAGGCTCCCGTAGAGGAACGACGTGAATAGTTGAGGAGTCTTTCATGAGGGGTTGCATTAGTAGCTGTGCACAGCAGTGATCTAATAGAGTGAAGAGCATCAGGTAGGACAGTTTGCCAGTGTTGAACAGGTAGATTGCGCGACTTTAATGTCATTGTAACTCCCTTCCATATAGTACCATTGAACCGCTCCACTTGACCATTGCCTTGAGGGTTGTAGCTTGTTGTTCTGCTGCAGGCAATACCTTTGCTAGCCAAAAACTCCTGAAGTTCGTTACTCATGAACGAGGATCCCCTGTCTGAATGGATATAAGCTGGCATACCAAAAATAGAGAACAACTGTGAAAGACAACTAATAACAGTTGAAGCAGCCATATTTGCACAGGGGAATACAAAGGGAAACCTTGAATATTCATCTACTATGTTAAGGAAATACCTATTCTGATTTGTGCTTGGTAGAGGTCCTTTGAAATCTATATTCAATCTTTCGAAAGGCTGGGTGGATTTTATGAGATGAGTCTTCTCTGGCTGATGAAAGTTTGGCTTGCACTCTGCACATACTCTGCATGCTCTGATCACTTGTCGCACATCTTCCACTGAGTAGGGCATGTTTTTTGATTTGACAAAATGGTACAGGCGTGTAACTCCTGGGTGACACAAAGCCTTGTGGAGAGCTGAGAGTGATTGCAAATCATGACATGCTGCTCCACAGTGGGACCTAGAGAATGCATCAGGTGAGATGTTCTCTTGACCCGGTCGGTACAGAATATCAAAGTCATAACACGATAGTTCCATCCTCCAGCGTAATATCTTGTCATTCTTTATCCTACTTTTGTGCCTCTTGTCGAACATATACATCACGGACCGTTGGTCAGTCCTTATGGTGAAATGTCTACCAGTTAAATAATGCCTCCAGTGGCGAACTGCTTCTATGATGGCCTGGGCTTCCTTTTCTACAGCAGCATAACATTTCTCTGATCCTTGAAAAGTTCTTGAAAAGAAGGCTACTGGTCGTCCTGCCTGAGATAAGACTGCAGCAATGGCAATGTCAGATGCATCCGTTTCCACTTCGAATGGTAGGGACTCATCAATGGGTTGAACTACTGAGTTTTCAATGTCCTGTTTGAGAGTATGGAAAGCTGCTTCTGCTTCCTTTGTCACAGGAAATGTGGTAGCACTCAATGGGCGGACTTTACTTGAATAGTTGTAGATCCATTGTGAGTAATAAGCAAAGAGACCAAGAGTTCTTCGGAGTGACTTTTTGTCTTGAGGCATTGGAAGTTCCCGTAGAGGTCGTAGTCGTTCAGGGTCTGGGAATATTGAACCTCCTTCCACTACATAACCAAGGATGCTAAGCCTTTTAGTTGAAAAAGTGCACTTTTCCTCATTGTAACTGATATTTTTCTTCTTGGCGGCTTCCAAAAACTTATCAAGGTTTGCATCATGTTCCTCCTGGGTCTTGCCACAAATGGTAACATTATCTAAATACGCGTAAGTTCCCATGAGTTGCTCTTCCTGAATGAGTGAATCCATAATTCGTTGGAAGCAGGCTACCCCATTGGTGACTCCAAAAGGGACTCTGGTAAACTGATACAGGCCATCACTAGCCTGAAACGCTGTGTATGGTTTATCTTCATTCCTTATAGGGACTTGATGATAGGCACTCTGCAGATCAATTGTGCTAAACACGTAGTACTGAGCAATTTTGTTCACTGTATCGTCAATTCGAGGTAGAGGGTACCCATCAAGAAGTGTAAATTTGTTGATTGTCTCAGAGTAATCGATAGCCAGTCTCCGTTTCCTATAACCATCTTTAACAACAACAACCTGTGCACGCCAAGGGGAATCACTCGGTTCTATAATACCCTCCTTCAGCAGCCTCTGAGTTTCTTTCTCAATGAACATCCGATCCTCATAAGAATAGCGGCGTGACTTAGCTGATATAGGATGGCAATCCGCGGTAAGATTTGCAAACAGCTTTGGTGGGTCTACCCTTAAAGTGCTAAGTCCACAGACAACAAGAGGAGGCAGTTCACCTCCATATGTTAAGGTGACACTACCATGCAGCTTCTGAAAGTCCTGACCAAGGATAACATCAGAGCACAGTTGTGGCAGAATAGCTAAATGTACATCTTGATAATCCTTTCCATTAACTCTGAGATTTACCTTACAAAACCCTAAGGTCTGAATAGAGAGAGATGTTGATGCCATGGAAACGGTACCTGATGAGTGATGTAGAGTCAAGGAGAGCCGTTTAACTAAGTCAAGGTTTATGAAACTCTCTGAGCTGCCACTATCAATAAGACCATCTACTTCTGTTCCTTTGATGAATACTTTCACAACTGCCTTTGACAGTGAATTTGGAGTAGCCGCAGAAGTCACTGTTGCTAGAGTCGCATGATCACTGGAATGTGTGGAGGCACTAGCTCTTGTTGATGCATTAGCACGACATACTTTAGCAAAGTGACCTTTCTTGTGGCATTTATGGCACATTGCTTCACGAGCAGGACACTTTGGACGTGGATGTCTTGAAAAACCACAAAAGAAACACACCGTACCTGCTGCTGCTGTCACTGAGGCAGGTTCCCCAGTAACTTCATTGCAAGAGTCTTGGTCAGGAATTGCAGCACTTACCACTCGAGAAGGCTGAGTGGTACTGTATACTTCAGAATTCTTCTGGGCTGAATCTAGAGCTCTTGCCTGGTCAAAGGCAGCGGCTAAGTCGAGAGTTTTATTCTCCAATAAACGCTGCCTTATTATTGGTGATTGCAGGCCACTGATAAAAGCATCCGTGATGGACTCTTCACAATACTGAGCAGCTGTCACTGCTTGGAAGTGACAGTCCTTACCTAAAATTTTCAGTGCTTGAAAGTATTCCTCTAAGGACTCATCAATCTGCTGGTGGCGAGTTGCAAGGCGATAGCGTGCAAAGATTTCATTTGTAGGTTTAATATACTGAGACTTGAGGGTTTTGATAGCATCTTCGTAGGTATTACACTCAGAAATAGCCTCATATATCTTAGGTGACACAAAATTGATGAGCAGACTTAGTTTATCTAGATCTTCTTTAGGAAGGGCTCCCAAGAAGTTTTCGAAAGTCTTAAACCAGTGCTTCCATTCCTGAGCAGCCGTTGATAAGCTGGGGTCACAGTCTAGCCTCTCAGGTTTCAGTAAACGCTCCATGTTGTGATGTAGTCTAGCGCAGGATCACCACCAGGTAGCCCAGGATTCTATGTTCAATAAATTGTTGTGATAGAAACACAGGCCTTATCTCTAGGCTTTATTGAACATAGAATCTTCATAGTACTTCTGCAACAACAAAATATAATGACTAGTACATCTAATAATGGCTTCTACAGGGATGGTGATGTCTTACATATGTCAAGAGAAAAGTTATAACTACAGGCCACATATTTAAACTCACCATGTAATCTGCATCGCTGATAAATGGATAAAGTAGGAGAGAATCACACACCATGTGTTGGTGCCCATGACACACACCAAACTGTTGTTGTTGTTAAGGGCCCCTAGAGGTGGTGCAGTATTATCCTGCTGCTGCTCCCCACAGGACCAGTATCACTACACTCTACTCAACAGTCTTTTATCTACCAATACGTAGTCCAACAAACTACTGTCATTACGCCCTACATCATATCTTGTATAATTATTTATCCTCTTTTTCTTAAAATATGTATTACTTATAACTAAACCCGTTTCTGTACAAAGCTCAATTAAAGGGCTCCCATTATCATTTACACCTGGCACTCCAAACTTACCTTACACACCTTCTCTAAATGTTTCTCCTACTTTAGCATTTAGGTCCCCTACCACAATTACTCTCTCACTTGGTTCAAAGGTTCCTATACATTCACTTAACATCTTCCAAACTCTCTCTCTCTCTCTACTCTATACTCCTCTCTTCTCCAGGTGCTTACACGCTTATTATGACCCACTTTTCGCATCCAATCTTTATTTTAATCCACATAATCCTTGAATTTACACATATTCTGTCTTCTCATTCCATACATGATCCTTTAACATTATTGCTACCCCTTCCTTAGCTCTAACTCTCTCAGCTACTCCTGACTTAATCCCATTTATTTCTCCCTGCCAAAACTCCCCTACCCCCTTCAGCTTTTTTTCGCTTAGGGGCAGGACATTCAACTTCTTCTCATTCATAACATTAGTAATCATCTCTTTCTTGTCATCTGCACTACATCCACGCACATTCAAGCATCCCAGTTTTATAAAGTTTTTCATTTTCTCTTTTTTAGAAAATGTTTACAGGAGAAAGGGTTACTAGCCCATTGCCCCCGGCATTTTAGTCGCCTCATACGACACGCAATGTTTATGGAGGAAAGATTCTTTTCCACTTCCCCATGGACAATAGAAGAAATAAAGAAGAACAACAGCTATTTAGAAAAAAAGAAGAAAAACCTAGACGTATGTATATATATGCATGTGCATGCCTGTACTCACCTATTTGTACTCACCTATTTGTGGTTGCAGGGATCGATTCGTAGCTCCTGGCCCAGCTTCTTCACTGGTTGCTACTGGGTCCTCTCTCTTTCTGCTCCATGAGCTTTATCAAACCTCGTCTTAAAACTATGTATGTTTCCGCCTCCACTACATCACTTTCTAGGCTATTCCACTGCCCGACAACTCTATGACTGAAGAAATTCTTCCTAACATCCCTTTGACTCATCTGAGTCTTCAACTTCCAATTGTGACCTCTTGTTTCTGTGTCTCCTCCCTGGAACATCCTGTCTTTGACCACCTTGTCTATTCCTCGCAGTATTTTATATGTCGTTATCATGTCTTCCCTGACCCTCCTGTCCTCCAGTGTCGTCAGACTGATTTCCCTTAACCTTTCTTCATAGAACTAACCTTGACACGAACCTTTGCACTTTCTCTAATTTCTTAACGTGCTTGATCAAGTGCGGGTTCCAAACAGGTGCTGCATACTCCAGTATGGGCCTGACGTACACGGTGTACAGTGTCTTGAACGATTCCTTAACAAGGTATCGGAATGCTGTTCTCAGGTTTGCCAGGCCCCCATATGCTGCAGCAGTTATCTGTTAGGTAAGACACATATGCAACAGTTAGGTATCTTTTTTTCGAAACGTTTCGCCTACACAGTAGGCTTCTTCAGTCGAGTACAGAAAAGTTGATAGAAGCAGAAGATACTTGAAGACGATGTAATCAGTCCATCACCCTTAAAGTCTTGAGGTGGTCAGTCCCTCAGTCTGGAGAAGAGTATTGTTCCGTAGTTTGAAACAACTAACTGTTGCATATGTGTCATACCTAACAACCTGTAGGTATTTTATACCATTTTAATGTTCATTCAGAAGTTATCTGGTTGATGTGTGCTTCCAAAGACATGCTTGGCGTTATACTCACCCCAAGATCTTTCTCCTTGAGCGAGGTTTGCAGTCTTTGGCCACCTAGCCTATACTCTGTCTGCGGCCTTCTGTGCCCTTCCCCGATCTTCATGACTTTGCATTTGGCGGGGTTAAATTCGAGAAGCCAGTTGCTGGACCAGGTGTCCAGTCTGTCCAGGTCTCTTTGAAGTCCTGCCTGATCCTCATCTAATTTAATTCTCCTCATTAACTTCACATCATCTGTGAACAGGGACACTTCTCAGTCTAACCCTTCCATCATGTCGTTCACATATACCAAAAATAGCACTGGTCCTAGGACCGACCCCTGTGGGACCCCGCTTGTCACAGGTGCCCACTGTGATACCTCATCACGTACCGTGACTCGTTGTTGCCTCCCTGTCAGGTATTCTCTGATCCATTGCAGTGCCCTTCCTGTTATATGTGCCTGATCCTCTAGCTTCTGCACTAATCTCTTGTGAGGAACTGTCAAAGGCCTTCTTGCAGTCCAAGAAGATGCAATCAACCCACCCCTCTCTCTCGTGTCTTACTTCTATTACTTTATCATAAAACTCCAGAAGGTTTGTGACACAGGATTTGCCTTCCATGAATCCGTGCTGGTTGGCGCTTATACTCTTATTCCATTCCAGGTGCTCCAACACTCTCCTCCTGATAATCTTCTCCATAACTTTGCATACTATACACGTCAGTGACACAGGTCTATAGTTTAGTGCCTCTTTTCTGTCTCTTTTTTTAAAAATGGGAACTACATTTGCCGTCTTCCATACCTCAGGTAGTCACCCAGTTTCCAGGGATGTGTTGAAGATTGTGGAAAGTGGCACACACAGCATACCCGCTCCCTCTCTAAGGACCCATGGGGAGATATTGTCCAGTCCCATTGCCTTTGAGGTATCGATGACTCTTAGTAGCTTCTTCACCTCCTCCTCATTTGTATGTATGTTATCCAACACTTGTTGGTATATTCCTTGCTGGTGTCCCCTTCTGTTCTGTCCCCCCAGAGGCCTTTCTGTCTCCACTGTAAATACTTCCTTAAATCTCATGTTGAGCTCCTCACATACCTCTTGATCGTTTCTTGTGAGTTATCACCTTCTTTCCTCAGCCTGATCACCTGATCTTTGACTGTTGTCTTCCTCCTAATGTGGCTATACAGCAGTTTTGGGTCAGACTTGACTTTCGATGCTATGTCGTTTTTGTACTGTCGCTGGGCCTCTCTCCTTATCTGCGCATACTAGTTTCTGGCTCTTCTACTAATCTCCTTATTTTCCTGGGTCCTTTGCCTCCTGTACATTTTCCATTCTCTGGTGCACTTCGTTTTTGCCTCCCTACACCTTTGGGTAAACCAAGGACTCGCTTTAGTCGTCCTATTATTTCTATTTCCCTGGGAAACAAACCTTTCCTCTGCCTTCTTGCACTGTGTTGTTACATATTCCATCATCTCGTTTACTGATTTTCCTACCAGTTTTCTGTCCCACTGAACCACCTGCAGGAAGTTCCTCATACCTGTGTAGTCCCCCCTTTTATAGTTTGGCTTTTCCCATTCAATTCCTGTTACCCTCTCCACTATAAAATCAAAACTCGGAACCACGTGATCACTAGCTCCAAACGGCCTCTCGTAAGTGATGTCCTCAATGTCTGAACTGCTCAGGGTGAACACAAGACCCAGTCTTGCTGGCTGATCCTCCCCTCTCTCTCTGGTAGCGTCCCTGACATGTTGATGCACGATGTTTTCAAGTACCACATCCATCATCTTGGCTCTCCATGTTTCAGGACCCCCACGTGGCTCCAGGTTTTCCCAGTCGATCTTCCTGTGGTTGAAATCGCCCATTACCAGCAACTTTGCTCTGCTCGAGTGAGCTCTTCTTGCCACCTTAGCCAGTGTGTCCACCATCACTCTGTTGTTTTCGTCGTACTCCTCTCTTGGCCTCCTGCAGTTCTGTGGTGGGTTATACATCACTCCGATGACTACTTTATGTTCTCCAGACTGAATTGTACCTACTATGTAGTTCCTTTCTCCAATCACGTCCTCAAATCCCCATCGGTTTTTTATGAGCAATGCAACCCCTCTTCCCCCTCTACTCCTTCTATCTCTCCTCAGGATCCGATATCCCGGCAGGAAGATTGCGTCTGTTATTGTCTCAGTGAGTTTCGTTTCTGTGACTGCTATGATGTCTGGGGATTGCTCGCTGATTCTTTCGTGCCACTCCTCATATTCCGTCCGCATTTGTGTACCAAACCTTCAGCTTCTTTTCTACCACTGTGGTCGTGGGAGAATATTGGGGTTGGGGGAGTTGGAGCCTTGGTGGGGGCCTATGAGGGGCTGTGGTGTAGGTGGGGTTTGTGATGAGGGGGTGGGATCAGAATGTCCATAGGGGGCAGCTGTAGGGATGAGGTTTGTGATGTGGGGGTTGGTGGCAGAGAGAACAGTGTGTGTGTTTTGGTTTAGATTTCTCAGTTGCGTAGGGATTGTCGCAGTTGGAGTTCTTCTGCATGAGTTTCTGCGGGGCGTGTTTGCCCTTCCTCCTGTGTCTGGGTTCGGCTCATCTTCATCATTGCCTCTCGTTCCTCCTTGCATCTCTGTACCCTCTCTTGCAGTGTAGTCCTTTCTTCTTGTGTTCTATCATGATCGAGGTATACTTTCTGGTACCCCGGTTTGTCCCTCAGTCATGCTTTCTCTTGCAGGATCCTGGTTAGAGCTGATTCTTCCTTGAAAATTACTTTGACAAGCCTTTTCCTTCCACTGGCAAACCACCCAATTCTCCGAAAATTTGTCACCTGAGTCATATCGCCCTCACCTGTTGTTTTCATGATGCCTTCAATCATTTTTTCCTCCTGTTTTCTTTCATCGAAGGTGTCCCCTTTGGCTTCTTGGAGGCCGTAGACAAAAACTGCCAAACAACTATACTACTCCAGTAGATTCACTGACAAAAGAGATGTAAAAAAGACCTGGAAAACACTCTCTCAGATTCTAGGGACCGAAAAACTGAAAAAAAACAAGAATATTGCCCTAACTAAACCTAATGAAGCACCACTGCATCCCACTAACACAGCTAACAAGATAAACGACTTCTTCTCGACCATAGGTTCTAATCTCGCCAATAAAATCCCACGCACCAATGCCCATGCCGGGGACTACCTAGATGGGAATTTCCCAAATTCCTTCTATCTTGCTCCAACTGAGCCCATGGAAGTCACCGAGATTATAAAGTCACTTAAAAATAACTCAGGGAATCTGTCTCATGTCCCACCATTATTGTACAAGAGAGCGGCCCATGTCCTCTCACATGCTATCTCATTACTTTTTAACAAGTCACTAGAAACTAGCACCTTCTCAAAACTACTCAAGACGGCAAGGGTTACACCAATACATAAAGGTGGTGACCCTACAGATTTAAACAACTATAGGCCAATATCAAACTTACCATTGCTATCCAAAATCTTTGAGAAACTCGTGCACAGGAGACTATATTCATTTATAACGGCACAAAACATACTCAACCCCTGCCAGTTTGGATTCAGGAAAAATAAAAGCACTAACGATGCAATCATAAAAATGCTAGATCTGCTTTACACAGCATTGGAAAATAAGGAATATCCACTAGGAATTTTTATTGACCTAAGAAAAGCTTTTGACACAGTAGACCACGGCATCCTACTCCACAAACTTGACCATTATGGTATCAGAGGCCATGCGCTTGCATATTTCAAATCTTACCTTACTAATAGGTATCAGTATGTCACCATTAAAGACACAGCATCAACAACACAGCCACTTGATACTGGAGTTCCGCAGGGAAGTGTCCTTGGTCCCTTGCTCTTCCTCATATACATCAATGATCTTCCAAACGTATCTCAACACCTGAACCCCATTCTCTTTGCTGACGACACGACTTATGTCATCTCTCACCCTAATCTTGCCACCCTCAACACCATTGTTAATGAGGAGCTGATCAAAATATCGACTTGGATGACAGCCAATAAACTTACGCTTAACACTGACAAAACCTACTACATTATGTTTGATAGCATAGCAGGAGATGCGCAAATTAACATTAAGATCGACAACACTCTAATTCCCAGGCATAATGAGGGCAAATTCCTAGGCCTATACCTCGACAACAACCTGAACTTCAGCACCCATATCCAACACATAACCAAAAAAGTATCCAAAACGGTTGGGATCCTCTCCAAGATACGATACTACGTGCCGCAAACTGCCCTTCTCACACTATACCATTCACTTATATATCCATACCTCACCTATGCTATATGTGCTTGGGGTTCAACTGCAGCAACACACCTAAAGCCAATAATAACCCAACAAAAAGCCGCAGTAAGAATAATCACTAAATCCCATCCTTGGCAACACCCCCCCACCACTCTTCATAGATCTAAACTTACTCGCTGTTCAGTACATCCACACTTACTACTGTGCAATCTACATCTACAGGACCTTAAATTCCAATATTAACCTTGACCTAAAACGCTTTCTTGATAGTTGCGACAGAACCCACAGGCACAATACCAGACACAAACATCTCTATGACATTCCCTGTGTCCGACTAAACCTTTACAAAAATTCAGTGTATGTCAAAGGCCCTAAAATCTGGAACACCCTACCTGAAAATTCTAAAACTGCAGACACATTCATCACCTTCAAAACTACCATCAGAAAACATCTTATCTCCCTGATACACCCTGTCAACTAATTACACGAATACCACCTGGTGGTTAACACTTACACTCACTCACCCATTTGACCATAAACAGAAATATCAATCTCAATCTCAAAATAATGAATTTTAACTAGCCATAAGTTGGCCTGTGATACTCCAATACTGAAACTATGTATAGTGCCAAAACAAAAGCATTCACATTGCTAAACTCACAAACTAGTATTTAGTCACTTAGCCATAATACCAACTTACCTCATAATTTTGTAATATTTTAAACTTAAGATTTAATTTAAGTCTGCCCGAAATGCCTAGCCATGCTAGGTGTTCTAGTGGTACACTCTGTAATTATTATTTTACTACATGTAAACAATACAATAACCAAATTCTGTAAACTCAGCATTGTAATCCTTATAGAGAATAAACTTTGAATTTGAATTTGAATTTGAATCAGCTGTTCCTTGCTACTGCAGTTGGCTGTTAGAGTCTCTGCATATAACATACTTTCATTGTCTTCAGACCAGAGACGTCGCAAGAGTTGGTGTCACCCAGGGCGGAATCATTGGTGTCACTCAGGGCGGCATCTTTGATGTCCCCCCTCCCCATGAAATCCAAGGGCGGGGGGACAGGGGTAGTAAACTCCAGTCACATCACTGCTGCATGACCTGGAGTTTACCTGGAGAGAGTTCCGGGGGTCAACGCCCCCGTGGCCCGGTCTGTGACCAGGCCTCCTGGTGGATCAGAGCCTGATCAACCAGGCTGTTACTGCTGGCTGCACGCAAATCAACGTACGAGCCACAGCCCGGCAGATCAGGAACCGACTTTAGGTGCTTGTCCAGTGCCAGCTTGAAGACTGCCAGGGGTCTGCTGGTAATCCCTTTTATGTGTGCTGGGAGGCAGTTGAACAGTCTCGGGCCCCTGACACTTATTGTATGGTCTCTTAACGTGCTAGTGACACCCCTGCTTTTCATTGGGGGATGGTGCATCGTCTGCCAAGTCTTTTGCTTTCGTAGTGAGTGATTTTCGTGTGCAAGTTCGGTACTAGTCCCTCTAGGATTTTCCAGGTGTATATAATCATGTATCTCTCCCTCCTGCGTTCCAGGGAATACAGGTTCAGGAACCTCAAGCGCTCCCAGTAATTGAGGTGTTTTATCTCCGTTATGCGCGCCGTGAAAGTTCTCTGTACATTTTCTAGGTCGGCAATTTCACCTGCCTTGAAAGGTGCTGTTAGTGTGCAGCAATATTCCAGCCTAGATAGAACAAGTGACCTGAAGAGTGTCATCATGGGCTTGGCCTCCCTAGTTTTGAAGGTTCTCATTATCCATCCTGTCATTTTTCTAGCAGATGCGATTGATACAATGTTATGGTCCTTGAAGGTGAGATCCTCCAACATGATCACTCCCAGGTCTTTGGCGTTGGTGTTTCACTCTATTTTGTGGCCAGAATTTGTTTTGTACTCTGATGAAGATTTAATTTCCTCATGTTTACCATATCAGAGTAATTGAAATTTCTCATCGTTGAACTTCATATTGTTTTCTGCAGCCCACTGAAAGATTTGGTTGATGTCCGCCTGGAGCTTTGCAGTGTCTGCAATGGAAGACACTGTCATGCAGATTCGGGTGTCATCTGCCACCACGCATGGGTTTAAATTTTCAAGTACCAAAACTCACCAAATTACTTTCACTAGACGCTCTGTTATCTCCGATCATCCTTTGTATCTCTATGGCTCCCGTATCCCCGAACGTGATACAGTCAGGTTTCTAGGCCTTCTCTTTGACCGTCGGTTATCCTGGAAACCTCACATAACCTCTCTGAAGGCAACTTGTCACAGCCGGCTAAACCTTCTTAAAACCCTTGCTCATCTTTCCTGGGGAGCTGATCGTCGAACTCTGCTTCGCCTACATTCAGCCCTCGTTTTATCGAAACTCGATTATGGTGACCAGATTTATTCCGCGGCCTCTCCTGCTACTCTCTCTAGCCTTAACTCTATCCATCACCAAGGATTATGTTTGTGCCTTGGTGCTTTTCGCTCTTCCCCTGTTGAGAGCCTCTATGCAGAAGCGAATGTTCCATCCTTGTCTGATCACCGTGATGCCCATTGCCTTCACTACTATGTACGCTCTCACGATCTACACAATCCTTCCATTTATAGAATGGTCACCGATATTAGTAGACATTCTTTATTCGTTCGCCGCCCCTGTTTGCTCCGTCCCTTTTCTCTTCGCCTACATTCACTCTTGTCTTCCCTTCAGTTACCACCTTTATATGTTCATGTAGCATCTCACTTTTCCCTACCTCCCTGGGAAGTTCCAGCTGTTCGGGTCTGTTCTTTCTCACTCCCTTGCTCGAAAGCTCAACTGCCTACGGTGGCTTCCCACTCTCTTTTTCTTGATCACTTCCACTCCCATTCTCATGCCACCGCTGTGTACACAGATGGCTCTAAGTCTTCAGACGGCGTCGGATTCGCAGCAGTGTTTCCGGACAGCGTCGTGCGGGGACATTTACTATCTTCAGCTAGCATTTTTACTGCTGAACTGTATGCCATTCTTGCAGCACTTATTCGTATCGCATCTATGCCTGTGTCATCATTTGTAGTAGTCTCAGATTCCCTTAGTGCTCTACAGGCTATACAAAAATTTGATACATCTCATACCCTAGTTCTCCGTATCCAACTTTGGCTACGCCGTATCTCTACCAAACATAAAGATATAGTTTTTTGTTGGGTCCCTGGTCATGTTGACGTACAGGGCAATGAACAGGCAGACACTGCTGCGCGGTCAGTAGTACATGACCTACCAATTTCCTATCGAGGTGTTCCATTTCTGGGCTATTTTGCTGCAATAGCTACCCACCTTCGCACCCGTTGGCAGCAACGTTGGTCAACTCTGCTCAGTAACAAACTTCATTCTATTAAACCGAGCATAGGTTACTGGCCGTCTTCTTGTCATCAGTGCCGAGGTTGGGAGACCACTCTCTCCCGCCTTCGCATTGGTCACACTCGTCTTACTCGTGGGTATCTCATGGAGAGGCACCCTGTTCCTCTCTGTGAGCAGTGTCAAGTTCCAGTATCGATTAGCCACATTCTGTTAGACTGCCCTCTCTATCAACGAGCACGCAGAATTTACCTCCAACGTCGTCTTCGTTCTACTACTCTCTCTTTACCTTCCCTTCTTGCTGATGGACCCTCCTTTAATCCTGACTCTCTCATTGACTTCTTGACAACGACTGATTTACTCCACAAACTCTGATGATACTTTTCGCACTCCCCTCAGCCCTTTCTAGTTCAGTCTCTTGCTGCCCTTTACCCTTTCACCATCCACTGCCCCGCTGTTATCCGTAACCTATTACTCATCCATCTCCCTTTTGCCACCTGATGCCCTCGCTTCCTTCCTGCCCTGCAGCGCTGTATAGTCCTTGTGGCTTAGCACTTCTTTTTGATTATAATAATAATCTGAAAACAGCTATAGCCAGTCACACTGAACAAATAACAACCCTAAATATGAAGGTTGAAGAAGCAATCAAGGACTGGAATCAGAACATGCACACTCGACTGAATGAATACCTTAATTTCCAAGATGACAAAACTGAACAAGACAAGTTGTCTGATGCAGTTATAATAAACAGCCCTCACATTCTTAGTGACATAACCCAAGAACAGTGCCAAGAACCTGCTATCAGGATAATACAGGACCATGTAAAAGTTATCGTGCAAAACAATGAAATAAAAGATACACGTTTGCTAGGAAAACAAGGTAGTAAACTAAGTATCATGATCAGATTTCATTCATATGATTAAAGAAAGGACCTAATTAAATCAACAATTACAATGAAAAATGGAGTGTACATCAACGAGTGTCTAACAAGAAAACATCAAAACCTTCTGTTCAGGTTGAGAAAACTTAGACAGGAAAACAAAATACATCAGTGTTTCACTCGAGATGGGAAAATACTAGTTAGGAAAACATCAACAGGACAACAATATACCATCTCAAATGAACATGATTTCTCTACCTTCCTTAGAAAAGCTGACATTTCTGTAACAGATTAGATAAGTGTCCTTAACATATATACATGTGGTGCATATAGTGTACGTTACTATTACAGTATTGTGCATTTTTATTTTATTTACTAGCTAATATCAGCTACCTCAAATACTTTTTTACTTCCTTTTAATTGCTATCAATTGCTCATAATTTTGTGTTGCAAGTCAAATCTTACTCCTAAATTAATATTCATGGTTGCTACCTGTCCATATAATTTTGTTTATCACTACTTATTCTAGTCCCTTTTATACTGTGTATGCAATTAGTGTATATTCCAATTACATTATTGTGAGATTCCCAAAACTATCATTTGCTAGCTAGTACCAACTACCTCATATTTTATACTCTTTATAGTGCAATTAATTGCTCAACTTATTATATATTACAAGTCAGATCTTACTCCCAAATCAATATTATATCATAGTAACTATCTGTCCACTTAACTTTGTTTACCTTTACTTAATTTAGTCCCTTATATATTTTCTCCTATTTTAGCTTTAAATAACTACCTTAGTTCATGTATTCACAATTGTTAAAATAATCAAGGTGCTATTCTCAGGGGCTAAAGTGTAATAAGTTCACTATTTTGCCATTATACTCCCAAGCTCCTTTATTTGTTCACCACAACTTATATTAGTCCCATTTATATTGTCTCCTTTATTTTAACTTTAAAGAACTACCTTTAAAGAACAACCTACTGTTACATTCCCAAGCTCCTTTATTTGTTCACCACAAATTATTTTAGTCCCTTTTATATTGTCTCCTTTATTTTAGCTTTAAAGAACTACCTTAGTTAATATATTTACATTTGTTAAAATAATTCGGGTGCTATTTTTTAGCTTTAGAATATTTTTTTTATTTTTTTTTATTATCACACTGGCCGATTCCCACCAAGGCAGGGTGGCCCAAAAAAGAAAAACTTTCATCATCATTCACTCCATCACTGTCTTGCCAGAAGGGTGCTTTACACTACAGTTTTTAAACTGCAACATTAACACCCCTCCTTCAGAGTGCAGGCACTGTACTTCCCATCTCCAGGACTCAAGTCCGGCCTGCCGGTTTCCCTGAACCCCTTCATAAATGTTACTTTGCTCACACTCCAACAGCACGTCAAGTATTAAAAATCATTTGTCTCCATTCACTCCTATCAAATACGCTCACGCATGCCTGCTGGAAGTCCAAGCCCTTCGCACACAAAACCTCCTTTACCCCCTCCCTCCAACCTTTCCTAGGCCGACCCCTACCCCGCCTTCCTTCCACTACAGACTGATACACTCTTGAAGTTATTCTGTTTCGCTCCATTCTCTCCACATGTCCGAACCACCTCAACAACCCTTCCTCAGCCCTCTGGACAACAGTTTTGGTAATCCCGCACCTCCTCCTAACTTCCAAACTACGAATTCTCTGCATTATATTCACACCACACATTGCTCTCAGACATGACATCTCCACTGCCTCCAGCCTTCTCCTCGCTGCAACATTCATCACCCATGCTTCACACCCATATAAGAGTGTTGGTAAAACTATACTCTCATACATTCCTCTCTTTGCCTCCAAGGACAAAGTTCTTTGTCTCCACAGACTCCTAAGTGCACCACTCACCCTTTTCCCCTCATCAATTCTATGATTCACCTCATCTTTCACAGACCCATCCGCTGACACGTCCACTCCCAAATATCTGAATACATTCACCTCCTCCATACTCTCTCCCTCCAATCTGATATCCAATCTTTCATCACCTAATCTTTTTGTTATCCTCATAACCTTACTCTTTCCTGTATTCACTTTCAATTTTCTTCTTTTGCACACCCTACCAAATTCATCCACCAATCTCTGCAACTTCTCTTCAGAATCTCCCAAGAGCACAGTGTCATCAGCAAAGAGCAACTGTGACAACTCCCACTTTATGTGTGATTCTTTATCTTTTAACTCCACGCCTCTTGCCAAGACCCTCGCATTTACTTCTCTTACAACCCCATCTATAAATATATTAAACAACCACGGTGACATCACACATCCTTGTCTAAGGCCTACTTTTACTGGGAAATAATTTCCCTCTTTCCTACATACTCTAACTTGAGCCTCACTATCCTCGTAAAAACTCTTCACTGCTTTCAGTAACCTACCTCCTACACCATACACCTGCAACATCTGCCACATTGCCCCCCTATCCACCCTGTCATACGCCTTTTCCAAATCCATAAATGCCACAAAGACCTCTTTAGCCTTATCTAAATACTGTTCACTTATATGTTTCACTGTAAACACCTGGTCCAAACACCCCCTACCTTTCCTAAAGCCTCCTTGTTCATCTGCTATCCTATTCTCCGTCTTACTCTTAATTCTTTCAATAATAACTCTACCATACACTTTGCCAGGTATACTCAACAGACTTATCCCCCTATAATATTTACTTTGTCTTATTCTTAATTCTAATTATAGATTTACTATAAATCTTATGATTACAAGCATTGGCCTTGATACCAACCTCTTATTGAATGACTTAAATGAATCAAACAGTAATTGTAATTACTACACAGCAGAACAATCAAAGGCACTTCTCAGAGCCAACAACAACATAACTGTCTTTAATTACAATATCAGATCCTTAAGCAAACGTTGCGATGACCTCATAGCATTACTAAATTCCCTGCAAGCCAGCATGTCCATCATTACTCTCACCATAACCTGGCTAAAGCCTGATACTACAGATGTCTATGCCATTCCTGGTTACACAGCCATACACAACTGTAGGCCAGATCAACAAGGGGGTGGCACAACTATGTACTACTCAGACCATTTAGAATGTATCAATAATACATGCACAAGGGATGAACATGGGGAATATATAATAGCTAAATTCAAATCAAAATACCTACGAAAACCTCTCACAGTGATAAACATCCTCAGAGTACCACAGACAAACATTAGCCGATTTAGTGAAAACCTAGGAAGTATAATAACTGATGCATATTTTAATAAAAATCACTTACTACTCTCAGGTGACTTCAATATAAATCTCCTGCGAGGCCAGGACCCACACATTACTGAATTCACAAACACTATGAGTAACTGCTTGTTGCTACCAACAGTAACAAAACCTACAAGAATTACAGAGACTAGTGTTTCCCTACTAGACCACATCTGGACCAACACCATATCCCTTTTAAAATCAGGCATAATCACAGATAATACCACAGACCACTACCCTACCTTCCTCATAACTAATCTAGGCAAATTACTCCAAGACACTACTAAAGTCACTTTCAGACTTCACAATGAGGCAGCCATTAATAACTTCACAACAGCAATGACAAACATTGACTGGCACACTGAGCTAGAAATCTATACAAATATTGACGAATGTATTAATAATTTTCTAAAAAAGACCCAATACCTCTATAAGTAAGTAAGTAAGTAAGTAAATTTATTCAGGTATACACAATACAGTTACATAGAATTATCATACATAGCAGCATATGTGTAGAGAACCTAGGATAACCCAAAAAAGTCAGACAGAGTGACTTATTTCCATTGGGGTCCTTTAACAAGCACTGCCCTAAAAAATTAAACAGATGACAGCTAAGAGACTGAACAGTCCCTGGCTAACACCCAACATCCTCAAATCTATAAATATAAAGCACCTATACGAAAAACAGTACAGAATGGGTCACATAACCAGAGACCAAACAAAACGTTACTCGTCAATCCTAACCAGTCTAATAAGAAGGGCTAAAAAATTGTATTACGAGAACAGATTATCCAACTTAAAAGGTGATATAAAAAAGACCTGGAAAACCCTATCAGAAATTCTAGGAACAGAAAAGATATCACAAAATATTGCAATTGAAATAACAAAACCAGATGAACCCAACTCCCACCAACTGAAACAGCAAACAGACTCAATGATTTCTTTTCCACCATAGGAAAAAACCTTGCCAATAAAATTCCAAGCTCTCATACCCCACCCAATGACTACCTCACTGGCAACTACTTGAACACACTATTCCTAGTTCCAACTAACCCAACAGAAGTCTCCCTTATTATCAACACACTATAAAATACCTTACCACTTTTTATATACAAAAAAAGCATCGCAAGTGCTGTCACCAATCATTGCAACACTCTTTAACAAATCCATTGAATCCTCTACCTTCCCTACAGTTCTCAAAATAGCGAGGGTCACCCCGATCCATAAAGGAGGAGACCAAACAGACTTGAATAACTATAGGCCAATATCCAACTTACACCCTCTTTCTAAAATCTTCGAAAAATTAATTCATAAGCGAATCTATTCCTACCTCATCTCCCACAACATACTCAACCCCTGTCAGTTTGGGCTCAGGCCTAATAAAAATACAAATGATGCTATTATACACATGCTAGAACAAATATACGCTGCACTAGAGAAAAAAAAGGTCCCACTGGGGATCTTCACTGATTTACGTAAAGCTTTTGATACAGTTGACCATGATTTGCTCTACATAAAATTGTTGCACTATGGTATAAGAAGGCACTCCCTCAACTACCTAAAGTCATACCTCAGCAACAGAAGCCAATATGTGTACACAAATGGAGCAAACTCTTACTCACAGCGAATTACAGTTGGTGCCCCACAGGGAAGTGTCCTTGGCCCTCTTCTCTTTCTCGTTTACATAAATGACCTACCAAATGCATCGCAACTACTCAAACCCACACTATTTGCAGATGACACTACATACATCTTCTCTCACTCAAGCCCAGTCATGCTAGCCAATACTGTGAATACCAAATTACAGAAAATATCTACCTGGATGAGGACTAACAAACTTACTCTAAACATTGACAAAACCTACTTCATTCAGTTTGGATACAGAGCTACAGCTGTCCCTCTTGACATAATGATAAATGGATCACCTATCACAAAGCTCACAGACGGAAAATTCTTAGGAATCCACCTTGATAATAGATTCAAATTTCAAACACATGTACAGCAAATTTCCAAGAAAATTTCCAAGACCATAGGCATACTATCGAAGATACGGTGCTATGTTCCACAGTCAGCCCTCCTGGCCCTATATCACTCACTTATTTACCCTTATCTCACCTATGGAATTTGTGCATGGGGCTCAACAACAATAAACCATCTCTGACCATTAATTGCCCAACAAAAGGCTGCAGCCAGAATAACAAATTCCCACTACAGGCAGCACACTCCACCAATATTCAAAACTCTAAACCTACTTACCGTACAAAACATCCATACTTATTATTGTACCTACTACATACACAGAACACTTAACTCGGATATAAACCCTCCCCTCAAACATCTCCTTACCAGCCTCAACAGAACACATGACCATAACACAAGGCACAGATCACTCTGATGTTCCTTGTGTCCATCTCACACTATGCAAACATTCAATGCACATAGAAGGCCGAGAAATCTGGAATTCATTATCTGTGAATATAAAAGAAACTGTCTGTATATAAACTCAAGTCTCTTCTTAAAAATCACTTACTCACTCACAACTAAATAAATACTGAATAATTGTATCTCCTAAATGTTTAACCTGTGACCCTATCAAACTTTGTTTTTTTTTTAATTACATTACCTTACAGAATACTCCATCCTACTGAATGCACAGCAGCTCAGTAAATGAACACATGACCTGTCTTTGATATACTCATTTGTGCTTAATTGCTATTTGTTTACTATAATTTTACCACTGAATATATCATTGCTTAGTTAATCTTAAGTTAATTTTAAGCCTGCCGATAATGCTCTTCATACAAGGGGCTTTTGGCATGTTACACTTAACCACTGTATTTCTTTGTATCTCTATGTACCCATGTCCAAATTAATGATAAATAAATAAATATCAATATAACAAAGCAGCTTGGTCTCTAATAATAATACCTTCATAAATGGTGTGATAAATGTTTATTATAAAATTTTGAGTGTTGGAGCTCTGGTTTTATTATGTAAATTCTCCAATATTAAGTTGATTGTGGCATATGGGAAGAAATCTCTTTTTTCTTTTTGGTAAAGCCCCCAAAACATAAATCAGTGGGTCTTTCTCTTAGACACAAAATATAATGTCTCCACTACTGGTCAGCTGGGCAGAGAGAGTCACCAGGAGTTGGCTGGTGTACTCTCTCTCAGGTACACAGTCGAACCAACTCACTTTCAATCTATTCCTAGGATCTTGAGCCTTGAATTTATATATCTTCCTTGAACATTAAAATGGTATAAAATACCGACAGGTTGTTAGGTAAGACACATATGCAACAGTTAGGTATCTTTATTATGAAACGTTTCGCCTACACAGTAGGCTTCTTCAGTCAAGTACAGAAAAGTTGATAGAAGCAGAAGATACTTGAAGACGATGTAATCAGTCCATCACCCTTAAAGTTTTGAGGTGGTCAGTCCCTCAGTCTGGAGAAGAGCATTGTTCCATAGTATGAAACAATATGGAGATGAAGTGACAGAATGGAGCTTTTTATAGCGCCAAGAGGTGAGACGTAGGCCACTAGGAGAGGTAAGAACTCAGATGTTGAAAGGTCAGGTCCCTCTCAAATCCAGCCGCTCTCACTAGTGGAAGTTGTCGAAGTTGATTGCAGGTCTGTACCAAGATACCCTTGTGTTGCAGTGTCTGACAGATTGAACATTAAAATGGTATAAAATACCGACAGGTTGTTAGGTAAGACACATATGCAACAGTTAGGTATCTTTATTATGAAACGTTTCGCCTACACAGTAGGCTTCTTCAGTCAAGTACAGAAAAGTTGATAGAAGCAGAAGATACTTGAAGACGATGTAATCAGTCCATCACCCTTAAAGTTTTGAGGTGGTCAGTCCCTCAGTCTGGAGAAGAGCATTGTTCCATAGTATGAAACAATATGGAGATGAAGTGACAGAATGGAGCTTTTTATAGCGCCAAGAGGTGAGACGTAGGCCACTAGGAGAGGTAAGAACTCAGATGTTGAAAGGTCAGGTCCCTCTCAAATCCAGCCGCTCTCACTAGTGGAAGTTGTCGAAGTTGATTGCAGGTCTGTACCAAGATACCCTTGTGTTGCAGTGTCTGACAGATTGAACATTAAAATGGTATAAAATACCGACAGGTTGTTAGGTAAGACACATATGCAACAGTTAGGTATCTTTATTATGAAACGTTTCGCCTACACAGTAGGCTTCTTCAGTCAAGTACAGAAAAGTTGATAGAAGCAGAAGATACTTGAAGACGATGTAATCAGTCCATCACCCTTAAAGTTTTGAGGTGGTCAGTCCCTCAGTCTTCTCCAGACTGAGGGACTGACCACCTCAAAACTTTAAGGGTGATGGACTGATTACATCGTCTTCAAGTATCTTCTGCTTCTATCAACTTTTCTGTACTTGACTGAAGAAGCCTACTGTGTAGGCGAAACGTTTCATAATAAAGATACCTAACTGTTGCATATGTGTCTTACCTAACAACCTGTCGGTATTTTATACCATTTTAATGTTCAATCTGTCAGACACTGCAACACAAGGGTATCTTGGTACAGACCTGCAATCAACTTCGACAACTTCCACTAGTGAGAGCGGCTGGATTTGAGAGGGACCTGACCTTTCAACATCTGAGTTCTTACCTCTCCTAGTGGCCTACGTCTCACCTCTTGGCGCTATAAAAAGCTCCATTCTGTCACTTCATCTCCATATTGTTTCATACTATGGAACAATGCTCTTCTCCAGACTGAGGGACTGACCACCTCAAAACTTTAAGGGTGATGGACTGATTACATCGTCTTCAAGTATCTTCTGCTTCTATCAACTTTTCTGTACTTGACTGAAGAAGCCTACTGTGTAGGCGAAACGTTTCATAATAAAGATACCTAACTGTTGCATATGTGTCTTACCTAACATATATCTTCCTTGTATTACAGTCTTAGGTGCTGTGGAACTCTATGTTCATCAAGAACTGCAAGAAACTCCCTCTTATGTGCCATAAATATTTTATGGAGAGAGAGCATAGAGATAGGTCATCCCAGAGTCACTAAGAGCAACAGACAGCACCACTCCACAAAGGTGCCAGTAAAGCAATTGTAAATAATTATATAATGATAGCACTAATGTCCCACATCATAAAAATCTTTGAAAGGGTTCTAAGAAGCAAGATTGCCAACCACCTGGGTACCCATCATTTGCACAGCCCAGGGCAACATGGGTTTAGAGCAAGTTGCTCTTGCCTCTCACAACTACTGACCACTATTACATGGTCTTGGATGCAATGGATGGCAAAACAGAATGCATATGTAGTATATACAGACTTTGCAAAATCCTTTCGCAAGTGTAATCATGGTGTACCAGTATACAAAATATCAGATATGAGGATGAGGGAAAAGGATGGGAGCGAGTACTGTATCTTGTGGAACAGAGCTTTTCACTGTAGCTACCCCTGACTTTACTGTGTTCACTATTACACTTTGTGTTCTATTTGTTAGGAAGGTATAGGTCCATCTACCAACTTTTCCCGTTATTCCTTTATCTTGCATTGTGTGTTCCATTATACCATGATTGCACTTGTCAAAGGCTTTCACAAAATCTGTGTATACAACACCTGCATTTTGTCTGTCCTCCAAAGCATCCAAGACCATGTTATGGTGGTCCAGTAGTTGTGAGGGGCAGGAGTGACATGCCTTCCTACTGAAAGGACTAAGAGTTCCATCAGCATAAATAGTCTGTGCATTGGTATATTTTGATCTAAGGTCATGCAAGTGTTCCAGAGGACTGTTTTTAGAAAGTAATCGAAGTTAAGTTTTGTACATCATTAGTTTCTTGGGAGGAAAGGTGGGCATAGTGATATCAAAAGCTGTCATCTGGCAGAGTGGCTGTTGTTTCCTAATGTATTATGGTTCATGTAGTCTAAACATTTTTGTGTGTGGCTGTTATTTGAATCCATCTTCATTCACATAACCTATGAATTATGTTCCAGAAATTCTTTAGGTACAACATTGTTTTGATCACCATGCATCAGCTACAGTCCTGTCATTACATTGATTTTTTGTATTCTGCCAGCATCACGTGGTACATATACCTCATTCTTTCCTTTTACGTAGTATTTTTGTAATTATAAGACAGCCCAGAATAAGTCATAGGGCTTCATTTTTTTTATAGTTCTACTGTTTTGAAGGATTAAAACTGGTGCATGGTAATCTATCAGTGATCTTATGTATGCTAAGGATGTCATTATTGCATTTCTAACATTTACACCATGTTTGGGATTATACCCTGCAACAATTCTGAGATCTTTAAGTCTGTCCTTATATTGTTGGTTAATTTTATTCACAGCTATTATTATACATGGAACAGCAGTACCTAGATATTTACAGGATACATAATCATTGATTTTAAATTTTGATGGTCCACTTTTATGGTTACCTTTGTAACTTTTGCAGAAATTAAAAGGCCAAGATTATCACAGGCTGTCTGTAGTATATGATTTAGAGTGGTTTGCATTTCACAGTGCATTTTAGTATATAAGAATACAGTGGACCCTCGCCTTACAATATTAATCCATTCCTGAGAGCTCAACGTTAGCTGAAATTATCGTTAGGTGAATTAATTTTCCCCATAAGAAATAATGGAAATCAAATTAATCCGTGCCTGACACCCCAAAGTATGAAAAAAAAAATTTACCACATGAAATATACATTTTCCTACACAAACAGAAGAAGAAATTCGCAATTACTACTGTACTAAATAAAGAATACATGACACTTACCTGTATTGAAGATCTGGTGATGATTGATCTGATGGGAGGAGGGGAGATGGTGGAAGTTGTTATTGTTTGGAAGGGGAATCCCCTTCCATGAGGACTTGAGGTAGCAAGTCCTTTTCCAGGGTTACTTCCCTTCTTTTAATGCCACTAGGACCAGCTTGAGAGTCACTGGACCTCTGTCACACAAATCTGTCAATAGAGCCCTGTACCTCGCATTCCTTTAAGATTTTCCTAAAATGGGCCACAACATTGTCACTGTACTAGTCACCAGCATGGCTTGCAATAGGATGATTTTCATACATAAAGGTTTGCACTTCAAGCCACTTTTCACACATTTCCTTAAATTTTGAAGAAGGCAACTTCTTCAGTTTCTCTCTCCGCTCCTCTGAATCAGTTTCCTCAGGTCTGGCCTCTTGCTGTTGCAGATGCTCTTGCAGCTCATCAGTGGTTAGTTCTTCATTGTCCTCCTCCACCAACTCTTCCACATCTTCCCCACTAACCTCCTACCCCAAGGACTTCCCCAGTGCCACAATAGATTCCCCAACTGGCATATGCTACTGAGGGTTAGCCCCCAAACCCTTCAAAATCCCTCTCTTCTACACATTCTGGCCACAATTTCCTCCAAGCAGAGTTCAAGGTACTCTTAGTCACTTGCCTCCCTTGCCTTGCCTATAAGGTTTACACAACTGAGGATACTATAGTGATCTTTCCAAAACTCTCTTAGGGTCATTCGAGTGTCTGAGGTCACTTCAAAGCGCTTTTGAAACAGCTTTTGTGTAGGGTTTTGTGAAGTTGGAAATGACCTGCTGGTCTATGGGCTGGAGGAGAGGAGTGGTATTAGGAGGCAAAAATTTGACCTTGATGAAGCTCATGTCCCCAGAAATTCACTCTGCCAAGTCTGATTAAGATTGACAGCACTCTAATTGCCAGACATAATGAGGGCAAATTCCTAGGCCTATACCTCGACAACAACCTGAATTTCAGCACCCATATCCAACACATATCAAAAAAAGTATCCAAAACAGTTGGGATCCTCTCCAAGATACGATACTACGTGCCGCAAAATGCCCTTCTCACGCTATACCATTCACTCATTTATCCATACCTCACCTATGCTATTTGTGCTTGGGGATCAACTGCAGCAATACACCTAAAGCCAATAATAACTCAACAAAAAGCAGCAGTAAGAATAATCACTAAATCCCATCCCTGGCAACACAGCCCCCCACTCTTCATAGATCTGAACTTCCTGTTCAGAACATCCACACTTACTACTGTGCAATCTCCATATACAAGACCTTAAATTCCAATATTAACCCTGACCTAAAATGCTTTCTTGATAGTTGTGACAGGACCCACAAGCATAACACCAGACACAAACATCTCTACAACATTCCCCGTGTCCGACTAAATTTATACAAAAATTCAATGTATTTCAAAGGCCCTAAAATCTGGAACACCCTTCCTGAAAACTCTAGAACTGCAGACACATTCATCACCTTCAAAACTACTGTTAGAAAACATATTATCTCCCTGATACACCCCGTCGACTAACTACATAAAAACCACCTGGTGGTTACACTTACACTCACTCACTCACCCATTTGGCTATAAGCACAGAAATACATATCTTAATCTTAAAATAATGATTCCTAACTAGTCACAAGTTTGCCTGTGATACTCCAATATAGAACCTATGTATTGTGCCAAAACAAAAGCATTCACATTGCTAAACTCACAAACTAGTATTTAGTCAACTAACTCCACAATTTGTAATAATTTAGGGTTAAGAATTAATCTAAGTTTGCCCAAAATGCCTAGCCTTGCTAGGAGTTCTAGTAAACCACACAATAACCAAAATCTGTAAACCCTGCATTGTAATCCTTATAGAGAATAAACTTTTATTTGATTTGATTTGAATGATGACCAGGAGCATTGTCTAATACAGGTCTCCCTCAACATTCATGTTTTCAGCTTTCGCGGGCTTCACACATTTGTGAATTCCCAACCGCCAAATTCCCAGCCACCAAATTCCCAGCCGCCAAATCATATACAGTGGACCCCCGCATAACGATGGCATCACATAGCGATTATTTCGTATACCGCTTACTTTAATCGCAAAATTTTTGCCGCGCATACTGATTAAAAACCCGCTCACCGATTTTCGTCCGAGACGCATCCAATGTGCGCCCTCAGCCAGCCTCACATGTGCCGCCCGTGCCATTGTTTACCAGCCAGCCTCCGCGGTAACATCCAAGCATACACTCAGAATATTTCGTATTATTACAGTGTTTTCGGTGCTGTTTCTGGAAAATAAGTGACCATGGGCCCCAAGAAAGCTTCTAGTGCCAACCGTACACCAATAAGGGTAAGAATTCCCATTGAAATGAAGAAAGAGATCATTGATAAGTATGAAAGTGGAGTGCGTATCGCCGACCTAGTCAAGTTGTACAAGAAACCCCAATCAACCATCGCTACTATTGTGGGCACCAAAAAGACAATCAAGGAAGCTGTTCTTGCCAAAGGTTTAACTGTGTTTTCGAAACAAAGATCGCAAGTGATGGAAGATGTTGAGAGACTCTTATTGGTGTGGATAAATGAAAAACAGCTAGCAGGAGATAGCGTCTCTCAAGCAATCATATGTGAAAAGGCTAGGAAGTTGCATGAGGATTTAATTAAAAAAATGCCTGCAACTAGTGATGATGTGAGTGAATTTAAGGCCAGCAAAGGTTGGTTTGAGAGATTTAAGAAGCGTAGTGGCATCCATAGTGTGATAAGGCATGGTGAGGCTGCCAGTTCGGACCACAAAGCGGCTGAAAAATATGTGCAGGAATTCAAGGAGTACATAGAAACTGAAGGACTGAAACCTGAACAAGTGTTTAATTGTGATGAAACAGGCCTGTTCTGGAAGAAAATGCCAAGCAGGACCTACATTACTCAGGAGGAAAAGGCACTCCCAGGACATAAGCCTATGAAAGACAGGCTTACTCTTCTCATGTGTGCCAATGCTACTGGTGATTGCAAAGTGAAGCCTTTATTAGTGTATCACTCTGAAACTCCCAGAGCGTTCAGGCAAAAGAATGTCCTCAAGGATAATTTGTGTGTGCTGTGGAGGGCAAACAGTAAGGCATGGGTCACTAGGGAATTTTTCTATAACTGGTTACACCATGCATTTGCCCCCAATGTGAAAGATTACCTAACTGAAAAGAAATTAGAACTTAAGTGCCTCCTGGTGTTAGACAATGCCCCTGGTCATCCTACAGACGTGGCAGAGCGACTTTATGGGGACATGAGCTTCATTAAGGTGAAGTTTTTGCCTCCTAATACCACTCCTCTCCTGCAGCCCATGGACCAGCAGGTTATTTCCAACTTCAAGAAACTGTACACAAAAGCTCTGTTTGAAAGGTGCTTTGTAATGACCTCAGAAACTCAACTGACTCTAAGAGAGTTTTGGAGAGATCACTTTAATATCCTCAATTGTGTAAACCTTATAGGTAAGGCTTGGGAGGAAGTGACTAAGAGGACCTTGAACTCTGCTTGGAAGAAACTGTGGCCAGAATGTGTAGACAAAAGGGATTTTGAAGGGTTTGAGGCTAACCCTGAGAGGATTATGCCAGTTGAGGAATCCATTGTGGCATTGGGAAAGTCCTTGGGGTTGGAGGTTAGTGGGGAGGATGTGGAAGAGTTGGTGGAGGAGGACAATGAAGAACTAACCACTGATGAGCTGATAGATCAACTTCAACAGCAAGAGGCCAGACCTGAAGAAACTGGTTCAGAGGAGGGGAGAGAGAAATTGAAGAAGTTGCCTACTACAAAGATAAAGGAAATCTGTGCAAAGTGGCTTGAAGTGCAAACCTTCATGGATGAAAATCACCCTCACACAGCTATTGCAAGCCGTGTTGGCAACCTGTACACTGACAATGTTGTGAAACACTTTAGGGAAGTGATAAAGGAACGAGAGGTACAGGCCACTATGGACAGATATCTTGTGCGAAAGAAGTCCAGTGACTCTGAAGCTGGCCCTAGTGGCATTAAAAGAAGAAGGGAAGTAACCCCAGAAAAGGACTTGCTACCTCAAGTCCTAATGGAAGGGGATTCCCCTTCTAAACAGTAAGAAGATAATGCTCTCCCCTCCTCCCATCCCATCAATCATCACCAGATCTTCAATAAAAGTAAGTGTCATGTAAGTGTGCATGCCTTTTTCAGTTTGTGTGTATTAAAATTAATATTTCATGTGGTAAAAAAAATTTTTTTTCATACTTTTGGGTGTCTTGCACGGATTAATTTTATTTCCATTATTTCTTATGGGGAAAATTCATTCACATAACGATTATTTCGCATAACAATTACCCCTCTTGCACGGATTAAAATCGTTAACCGGGGGTCCACTGTACAAGTTTCCCGCCACCTGCGAGTCCCTACTACCCTCCCACCGACCCCCACAACTGGCAGCCAACCCTCCCACCACTCAATGTGGTGAGTGTTTTGTTTGTTCATTATTTGCTATTAAACTACAGTATAAATAATGTAAACCCATTCATGACTGCATATTGGAATGACTATTCGGACAGGTATTAGACGGTGACATCATGTGTTTACTCTTGAACACAGCAAAGAATCAAACATTTCTGCTACTGCTAATAATAACAATAGTAATAATAATAATGATAATAATAATAATAATAAAGATGATATAATTGAAGGAGGTTGTACAAAAATATGAGGGAGTGGTTGACACATCGTCAGTATGGCTTTGTTTATGCTGGAATGAACATTAGTCTCCCTGCCCTTCCAAACATTTCACAATAATTCATTGTGTTTGGTGCTTGTAGATTGAGTTCGACTGGAGTGGTAGAGGCAGTGGTTGAGGCAGCGATTGAGGCAGCAATTGAGGCAGTGGTTGAGGCAGCGATTGAGGCAGTGGGTGAGGCAGCTGTTGAGGCTGCTGTTGAAGCAGCGATTGAGGCAGTGGTTGAGGCAGCTGTTGAGGCAGCGATTGAGGCAGTGGGTGAGGCAGCTGTTGAGGCAGCGATTAAGGCAGTGGGTGAGGCAGCTGTTGAGGCAGCGATTGAGGCAATGGGTGAAGCAGCTGTTGAGGCAGCGATTGAGGCAGCTGTTGAGGCAGCGATTGAGGCAGTGGGTGAGGCAGCTGTTGAGGAAGCGATTGAGGCAGTGGTTGAGGCAGCTGTTGAGGCAGCGATGGAGGCAGTGGGTGAGGCAGCTGTTGAGGCAGTGGGTGAGGCAGCTGTTGAGGCAGCAATTGAGGCAGTGGGTGAGGCAGCTGTTGAGGCAGCGATTGAGGCAGCTGTTGAGGCAGCGATTGAGGCAGTGGGTGAGGCAGCTGTTGAAGCGATTGAGGCAGTGGTTGAGGCAGCTGTTGAGGCAGCGATTGAGGCAGGGGGTGAGGCAGCTGTTGAGGCAGTGGTATTTAATAACATACATGTTATTAATAATAATAATACATGTTATTAATAATATGTACTATTATTATTTATAACATATATGTTATTAAATACCACTGCCTCAACTGCTGAATTATTGTGAAATGTTTGGAAGAGCATGGAGACTAATGCTCACTCCAGCATAAACAAAGCCATACTGACGATGTGTCAACCACTCCCTCGTATTTTTGTACAATTTCCTTCTTCAGTTATATCGTATTATTATTATTATTATTATTATTATTATTATTATTATTATTATTATTATTATTATTATTATTATTATTATTATTACTGTTGTTATTATTAGCAGTAGCAGAAATGTTTGATTCTTTGCTGTGTTCAAGAGTAAACACATGATGTCACCGTCTAATACCTGTCCAAATAGCCATTCCAATATGCAGTCATGAATGGGTTTACATTATTTATACTGTAGTTTAATAGCAAATAATGAACAAACAAAACACTCACCACACTGAGTGGTGGGAGGGCTGGCTGCCAGTTGCGGGGGTCAGAGGGAGGGTAGTAGGGACTCGCAGTGGTTGAGGAAGTGGTGGAGGCATTGGTGGAGACAGTGGTGGAGTCTGTGGTATTTAAAGCATAACATGTATATGTTTAGTACAATTTACGACATTTTCATATATTTTATGATTGTTCATGGCTCAGCAAGTTAAGGAAGCAGTATTGTATTATATTTCCCTACAATATATTGGGCACCAAACATTCATGGTTTTTCAACATTTGCGAGGCTCTTGATCCCCTAACCCTCGCGAATGTTGAGGGAGACCTGTACCAGGAGGCACTTAAGGTCCAGTTTCTTTTCCAGGAGGTAATTTTCCACAGTGTAAGTAAGTAAGTAAGTAAATTTATTCAGGTATACACAAATACAGTTACATAGTGGGGGCAAACACATGGTGAAACCAGTCGTAGAAAAAGTCCCTAGTGACCCATGCCTTATTGTTTGCCCTCCACATCACACACACATCGCCTTGAGGACATTGTTTTTCCTGAACACTCTGGGAGTTTCAGAGTGATACACCAATAAAGGCTTCACTTTGCAATCACCACTAGCACTACCACACAACAAAAGAGTAAGCCTGTCTTTCATAGGCTTATGTCCTGGGAGTGTCTTTTCCTCCTGAGTAATGTTGGTCCTGTTTGACATTTTCTTCAAAAACAGGCCTGTTTTGTCACAATTAAACACTTGTTCAGGTTTCAATCCTTCAGCCTCTGTGTACTCCTTGAATACCTGCACATATTTTTCAGCCGCTTTTTGGTCCGAACTGGCACCCTCACCATGCCTTATCACACTATGTATGCCACTACGATTCTTAAATCTCTCAAACCAACCTTTGCTGGCCTTAAATTCGCTCACATCACTAGTTACAGGCATTTTTTTAATTAAATCATCATGCAACTTCCTAGCCTTTTCACATATGATCGCTTGAGAGATGCTATCTCCTGTTATCTGTTTTTCATTTATCCACACCAATAACGGTCTCTCAACATCTTCGAGTACTTGCAATCTCTGTTTCGACAACAAGCTTGCACCTTTTGCAAGAACAGCTTCCTTGATTGCCATTTTGCTGGCCAAGATAGTAGCAATGGTTGATTGGGGTTTGGTATACAACCTGGCCAGCTCCGAGACACACACACCACTTTCATACTCTGTAGTTATCTCCTTAATTTCCATACTAATTCTCACCCTTTTTATCGCAGGGTTGACACTAGAAGCTTTCTTGGGGCCCATGGTGACTTATTTTGCAGTTACAAGCACTAAAAACACTGGGATACTGTGAAATGTACCGAATGTATGTGTAGATGTGACCGCACTGGCTGGCTTGTAAGCACTGGCACCCACGGGGCATCTGAGGTGCGCTCAGGCCACACATTGGACGCGTCCCAGATGAATCACGTTAGGCAAGTTTTTATCGTTACATTTTACATTCAAACGCTTCGTTAGGCAGATTTAACGTTATGCGGTGCGTTGGTTATGCAAGGGTCCACTGTTTATAGAAAGGGGTTTAGTTATAGGTAATAGGTATTTTAAGAAAAAGAGGATAAATAAGTATACAAGATATGATGTGGGATGTAATGACAGTAGTTTGAAAGTTAAGACACATGTGCAACATCTGGCTATCTTTATTGTAGATGTTTTGCCATCCAGTGGCTTTATCAATACTGATTCTAGGACATAAATATAAAACAGTAGAATTACAGGTCTCCCTCAACATTCGCGAGGGTTAGGGGATCAAGAGCCTCGCGAATGTTGAAAAATCGTGAATGTTTGGTCCCTCAATATATTGTAGGGAAATACAGTACTGCTTCCTTAACTTGTTGAAACATGAACAATCATAAAGTACATGAAAATGTCGTAATTTTTTTTTTTTTTTTTTTTTTATTATCACACTGGCCGATTCCCACCAAGGCAGGGTGGCCCGAAAAAGAAAAACTTTCACCATCATTCACTCCATCACTGTCTTGCCAGAAGGGTGCTTTACACTACAGTTTTTAAACTGCAACATTAACACCCCTCCTGTATGTACTAAATACATACAGTGGTCCCTCGATAATCGTAAGGCTCGATATTCGTAATTTTCGAAAATCGTAACGATATTTTCGTCAAAACATTGGCTCGCTAATCATAGATTGACTCGCGAATAGTCATTCGTCTGGGACAGGTACACACAGCCCCGAGCCGCCTCACACTCCATTCCCAGCCAGTGTACCATTGTTTATCAGTGAGTGAGGATGATCCCACGAGTTCATACGATACATTTCATAATGTATTCCATTCATTTTAGTGTTTGCAACTGCTAAACAAGTCACCATGGCTCCAAAGAAAGCTTCTAGTGCCAGCCCATTGGTAAAGAATGTGAGAAACACATAATTTAAGAAAAAGTTTGTAGAAAAATATGAAGGTGGTGGTGGTAGAGTGGAAGCAGTTGTGATAGTGGTTGATGGTGGTAAAGGGTGGTAGTGATGGTGGTAGAAGGTGGTAGTGATGGTGGTAGCAATTGTAATAGTGGTAGAAGGTGGCAGTGAT
>NC_091312.1:32179686-32300354 GCF_038502225.1 Cherax quadricarinatus
CAAAATATTCTGAAGAGAAACACAAAGGAAGGAAAAATAAAGATCATTGATGTGTAAAACAAGGTAACGAAGATAAGAGGAAAATCTAAAAGATAACAAAAACATCACTGAGTGAACAGAACGAAATTTTTTATAATAAAATTGATCCTTGGGATCCAAGTATCATGAAAGACGGAGTTAGAACAGAAAGTGAGTTTTGTTATGACAAGATATAACCCTGGTTCTGTATGCCTTGATAAATGTATAATAGAAAAGGATACAAATAAATGAGAGTGATATATGTCAAATACAGGAAGGAAGAATAAGATGGTGATGGACGAGGAACCCAGCCCTCAGATTTTCAATCTTTCCATTCATCTCTTGCCTTACTCTCAGCAGTCCTGTCTCAAGGTCCAGCCCTCATCTGTACAAATTCAATAACTCAATGCCAGCCTCACCTTTCCCTGAAAATCATATCCCTGACCCTTTCGTCTCTATGTAAACTCCGACAAGAATAAAATTTCTCCCATAATTCCACTCACTCCAGCCCAAACAACCTAACCCTAGCCCCGCCCCTTTTCTCCAAATCATTTGCATGGACTAGAAAGAGATCATAATAGAGTAGATGGAATATCAAACAAAAATGATGAATTAAAAGATCGCTTAAGAAAGGCAACCTCAGACGTCCAAGGTATTATGGAGATGAAACTGAGATGATAACGAAAACAATATTCATTACAGAATATCGACTGTTGATGTAATAAAAAATAAATAAGCAGAGGTTCGTAGAAAGGAATAGCACTGCTAAACAGAAACAAATGAAGTTTCGTGAAGGAGTAAACACAAGCTACCAAATGATCATATAATATGCAGACTCGTGAGTGGGAGACCCAAGACAACAGCAACAGTGAACTGCCACTCACCACAAAACAACAGATTAAGACAATAGTAAAATAACAGAGTAATGATTAACACAACAATTTGAGTGATATGAAGACATCATACTATCAAAGCAAAGCTGCTAAACACTAGATACTTCAGCCAAAAAATTAAAGACTTAGAAACTGAATCTCATTTGGAGGACAGAACATAGAGCTATAATGATGGAGGTCACTTAGTAAACATATGTTAGCGCGTTAGGAAGACAAAAAGAGATGGAAGAGGGGATGAACCAGCAAGTGTAGAGCATTTATTCATATTACGTGCAGGTAGCGAACACTGTGGGAAGCCTCGGGGTGATCACAACTACATAATTCTGAGTTTTAAATATCTTGAGAAAGTAAACCTGGTGAAGAGCACAGCCGGAGGAAGAAAAACAAAACAGATTTTATAAAAGAAAGTTGAAGGATTGGTAGAGGTAGTTTAAGGAAAGATGAAAAATGAGATGGAAAACTAGTTGGAAAAATGCTTAGATGTAGAGGAGGTATTTATTAATAAAGAAGTAAATAGATCAGAGAGGCAGTGATGTAGAGAGCAAAAATAGAAGTAGAAGAGCATGAGAAACTACAGAAAGCTAATCAAGGAATGTAGAAAACAGAACTGGGGAAAGGATCAAGAAACGATTATGGACGATTGAGGAGAGAGTTTGAGTGACAGATTAAGAATGACATCACAGAAGAATTAAACCTAGTTGGATATATCTTATTACAGGCAGCTGGTTCAGTAACACACGCACTGGCCTCCAGTTTTACCACTCACTCGCCATAGATTCAACCCCCCCCCCCCCATCCTTCCCCACCTTCCGTGGCTTAAATTTTACAGATATATTAATGGATGGAAATGAAAATAAATCTCAACAACACATTAGTGATATATAAAAACAGTTTAGAGCTAAATATATCAACAAATTTCATTTAAAGTTTTATTGCTATGTAGCTTTCAAAAACTTTCATTGAGCATTTGAACAAGTTTCTCGTTAATGAAGTATGGAAAAAGTAAATATTTCAATTGTTATTAAATAATAAAAATAAAATTGTTTCAGAAATTATGATCCTTATCCACTTTCAAATATATTTAAATTTATTTCTAAAATAGAATTCAACATTGATATGTACCAAGGTTTACTAGGCTCCACAAAGAACATAGATGATGCACAAGCAAAAGATCGACACCATGCCTAACCCTTCTAGGGTAGGGTAGGTGCCTGAGCCCGAGGCTTTAGCTCATAAAACTGTCATTCCCATTTGCCCCCTTGGGGCGGGGATGGCAGACCAGAGAGGCCTAGCTTGTGGCTAGGCCTGGGGACAGTTGGTCCCAAAGATGAGGAGGTACTTGTGCCTCCTCCCATGGGAGACTTAGGTCTCAGACACTCCCTGAAGAGGGAGCCAAGGCCGGGCCACCACTTGGAAAAGGCCCGGGCCGGGAGAATACCGGCTAATCTTTAACTAACTAACACAAGCAAAATCATGAGAGTACTGATCTAAACATTACTCTACAAGAATTGATATAGATGTGAACTTTACCTAAGTTTATACATCGAAAATAATTATCTACACGTTAGGAAACTTAAATTTCGCAGCAAAAATATATACTTACATCGTCAATATGTTTTATTATTATTATTATTATTATTATTATTATTATTATTATTATTATTATTATTGTTGTTATTGTTGTTATTGTTATTATTATTACTTTCATTATTATTATTATTATTATTATTATTATTATTATTATTATTATTATTATTATTATTATTTTTATTATTATTATTATTATTATTATTATTATTATTATTATTATTATTATTATTATTATTATTATTTTCATTATTATTATTATTATTATTATTATTATTATTATTATTATTATTATTATTATTATTATTATTATTTTTATTATTATTATTATTATTATTATTATTATTTTTATTATTATTATTATTATTATTTTTGTTATTATTATTATTATTATTATTATTATTATTATTATTATTATTATTATTATTATTATTATTATTATTAATATTATTATACATATTGCATAATTTTTTTCAGATTTACGAGATGAAGGTTTCTGGATGGGAGGAACTGACGAGGGACACGAAGGATAGTGAGTAGTGAATTATTGTATTAGAAAGTCATTTCATTACTAAGTGTCATTGACGACAAGTAGTAATGAGTATCTCATATAACCATGTATTATATTCCTGCTGTCAGGGCAGATCACCTCTCATGCTCAAACATATTAAATATTGAAGAAGAATAAAGTCTTTCAGAGACTTTTCCCTTACAATTTCATGTCTATTATTATTCTTATTCTAATTCTTCTTCTTCTTCTTCTTCTTCTTATTATTATTATTATTATTATTATTATTATTATTATTATTATTATTATTATTATTATTATTATTATTATTTTATTATTATTATTTATTATTATTATCATTATCATTTTATTATTATCATTTATTATTACTATTATTATTATTATTAATATTATTATTATTATTATTATTATCATCATTATTTTATTATCATTTTATTATTATTATTATTATTATTATTATTATTATTATTATTATTATTATTATTATTATTATTATCACATAAACTGGATCAAATCCATATAGTCCATCCAGCGCTGCATAATTCTGGAGTGATTACATTATGGGGAAGAATAGTGAAGAGTTATTGTAAGTATGAAAGGAAAAAAGTAATAATTTGAGTAATAAGTCTCTCAGTTGAAAGTCGTAGAGGAAGAGTTTGCATTAAATGTGAGAAATGAGTAGTTAGATTGTCGAAAAAGACGTTTATTTGCTCTTTGATAATTAGGACATCATATTAAATTATGCTTAACATTCCTCTGAGAGATGCTGGCCCATGTCTGAATCTCAAAATTTCCATATTTTTTTTTTTAATACAAGACCATAAAGATCATGAGATAAAAGGAAAGAAAATGAATATCTCGAGGTATTACTTCTGTATACAAGCTTCATGAGGCTGGGAAGACACGAATGTAATCTCGGAATATGAATTACATCAGGTTTAGAAAACAACTGTGAAGCTGAGGAATATACCCAGGCCTCATACTCTGGTTTAGATAGAACCAGAACCGAATGAATCGAAAAAGAGTTTGTCTGGCAACTCCAATGAAAATACTTTTAAACTCTGCGTTTAGTCTAACAACACTCAAATGTTGTTAGACTAAACTTCCCTAAAGGATTCAAATCTTTTAAGGAAGTTATTTGGGATTTCCATGACATTCCACTGTTCAGTCAACTGATCCTGGCAGAGAAGCCCCCACAAGCCGGCACTGGCACTAGCAACATCAGCATAAAGCAAGGACCAGATACCAGGGAAATCTGATATATGTACATATCCTTTTGGTATATCTTAGACTAAAATAGAAAAATGGCAATTAATAACTCGAACTCAGTGCCTTTAAAAAAAATAGATTTTGAGGAAGCTTGTCTACCCATTTTCATTCAAACGTAATTTTTCAAACGTTTCCTATTTTCTCCAATCTCATTTTCTTTATATTAATATAGGTTAAGGTTAGGTCATATTACATAAATTCACAAAAAAACGTAATTTATCCATAAATATACAAATTACAAAAACACGCCCCAATACGTCTGGCAACGAGATGGCCTAGGAAAAATAGGAAACGTTCAAATTCGAAAATAAACAAGTGTGATAATGAGCTGAGCTTGTCAGGTAAGCGTAAGGAATAGGCTTGGGAGATGTTATATCGCCAGGTAGTGTCATAAGCCTTCTTCAGGTCTTTAGTGGAACGACCCCTCGCATAACGAAGCTAAATTAAAGTTGAAGGTCACCAGCAGAGTTAGTATGACACTGAGAGGAGCTATAAGTCAGGTCCCGCCCAAATCTTACGACGTTATTGATGTCACTTAAATTGGGTGGACATCGCAGAAATATTACCGCCTTGGTTGTAAAGACGCTACCCACGGCAATTACCGCCAGAGGTATTGCTGTAGCAGCCAGGCGGTTGAAAGACCTTGGCCTGGCAGATAGATGACTTCTTGTTCACATGACAGACTATTAAGGAAGGAGTCGGTTTATACAGATCCTCAGTAGGATATATCATCGGTGGCAAGAGTCCACCTGAATTTCCTGCAAGGCCAGTGAGGAGGAAAGCTTACACCATGATAGCTGGGGGAGTACCGATAACGTGTATTAGTTCACACGATCTGGTAAGCCGAACCAAGTAAGGAGTGACGAACACTCAGCCACCTTGGAGAGACGCTTTTATGGTGTACTTAAAAAGGGAGATAGACTGTCATTAAACTCAGGGAACCTCGTATCAGTGGGAAGAAAGGCTACCAGGGTATGTGGGCGGCTGGAAAGTACGGAGCCGCTCAAACAAGGCTAAACATTGTAGATGAATGGTTCAGAGAACCGACACGTTGTTAAATTAGACACATGTGCAACTCTTGGGTATCTTTATTGAGGAAACGTTTCGCCACACAGTGGCTTCATCAGTCCATACAAAGGATAAACTTGAAGAACAGAAGGAGAATGAGGTAATCAGTCCCTCAACCTTGAGTCGATGTGGTCAGTCCATCAATCTCATTCTCCTCCTGTTCTTCAAGTTTATCCTTTGTATGGACTGATGAAGCCACTGTGTGGCGAAACGTTTCCTCAATAAAGATACCCAAGAGTTGCACATGTGTCTAATTTAACAAGGCTAAACATGATAAAGACGTTAAAGTTAAAGAGAAGGGTGTTAAGACCACCAGAACCGACAAGTGTCCACCCCCAGAGGTCCACGTGGCAGAAATTGGACAGTTGAAGTTAGACCAGATTCTGCTCAACGAGAGTGGCCGGACGGCACTTGTTTCCAGGACCTGCTGTGGTGGCTTGCAGGAGGCGGACTTGATCTAAACTTAGCGTCTACCTTCGCCGGTGGGAGGATGTGGAAATTAATTGGGAATCCAAATAACTTCCACAGGGAAACAGAAAACCAGTACAATCACTTAACGTCCTCCCACACACACTTAGTGACTGTATATATTATTTGATATTTACCCTTCTTGGAAGGTTTAGGTAGGTATATACAGTAGTCACTAACCGTGGATATTATTAATGTAGTCCTAGGAACTAAAAATAGGTAGGATTAGGCCTTCAAAATAGACAACTCAAAATTCAATATAGGCAACTCAAAATTCGATATAGGCAACTCAAAATTCAAACGAAGATAAGACACCATCTCAGTTGAAATTCAGACTCCAAGACGGCCAGACATGCAGTGTGTCAAACTGCTCGGATTCCTCCTAGCACACTTGGCCTGGAGACAACATCTTAAGAAGCTTCCCGACGTACTGTGGATATTAGTCTCTTCTAGGCAAACCCATAGTAAGACAATACCTCGGTTTCATACCTGCATAGATGGCCAACATTTCTGAGAAATCGTAGGTTGGTGTCAACTGTGGGGGTATGGGGTAACGAACACGAAGACCAGTTAAGTCCGTCACTGCAGAAGGGCGAGGAAACAGAACTCCACCGCCATGTGAGTACATCCTTCACTCGTGTATAGCTAGGAATTTCTTGCAAAAGCAGTAGTAACTGGAAATGTGTTATAAGAGCCACTTGTTAGCCTGGGTACTATCACAGGGTGTCTGTGTCAACAGTAACTGCCAGGGGGCAGCTTACAAGGGGGCAGTTAGCACAGAAATTTCCAGATATCTACTATATAATAACACATCAAACGCAACGTACGTATGTATATAGACAGAAATACAATTGTCGATATATATAGCCTTGATCAAGTTCTATAACGCATATTTTATATTGTCAATATCAGCTTCGTTCAACTGTTGGTGTTACTTAAGAAAGATTAAAACAGAAATTTAACTAAATACTATGACGTTGTTATTACAATTAGAGGAGCGGCCAGTACGTGAATGAATGCATCTTTTAAATGTACACATTATTGCATTATTATCCCATTATGTTTTCAGAATGAATTAACTTATGAATGTTCTCCCGCACTAGAAACTTAATCCTGATTTCCTAACATGATTCTCTTTAATTTCGTCTTATTATTTCTTTCTTTACCACTACTACTCTTTCCTTTTCTAATGTAATTAATACTACTCTCTCTGCAGTTGGGTTTGGATTAGCGACAACTCTGCTATTCCTTTGGATTGGCACTGGTGGCCAGGCCAGCCTGATGGAGGTACCAATGCCAACTACGCCTGTATCTATACACCAGACTTCTACTTTCACAGCTGTGATAATGATATCAAGATCTACGCCCTGTGCCAGATTTAAATAAATATGTCATATTTTCAAGAGGCACTGCAAAAAGAGGGAGAATTCTTCAAAATATACAAGTGTTTCTCGTAAATCGTAATGATGTAAACCACTAGTGCACTGAACGAAGGGTTGAAACCCATGGCATGTACGGGTGCGCTGTTCACTGTGACCAGCGCACTGACCAATTACTTTTAAAATTGGCTTGCCATGGGTTCGAATCTTCCGTTAAGTTATATTAGCATATCTTCACAGTACTAATTTTCCATATACATTTTTTCAATAAGTGTTATTAAAAATAATGAGATAAATGTGTAAAGTAGATAGGGTTGATCACATTAAGATGATTAAAGGAGGTATTTCCAGTTAATTTCAATAAATTTTTGACGAGCACATACCACCTACAATTTATACAAAACTTAAAACAGATTTGTGTAAAATTCAGCTTGTGTGTACTCAGTTATTTGTACTCAGTTATTTGTGGTTGCAGGGATCGAGTCTCAGCTCCTGGCTGTGTAGGTTTTTTTTTTTATGTGTGTGCATGTATTAAGTTATAATAAAGTCCACAGATTTTATTAATAACATTTAATAATCCTATAACTCTGGATTTTGATTAAAACAATTCACCTAAAACAACTAAGACAAAGAACACGACTATTAACATTCTTCACAATTATATATATATATATATATATATATATATATATATATATATATATATATATATATATATATATATATATATATATATATATATATATATATATATATATATATATATATAATATGAATATTTCCTTTGGTTTATATAAATTAGATCCATTTATAATTAATAGAATTTGGGAAAAATTTAATAATACACTGGACAAAAAATAATTTTAAAAATTTTCTTGGGTAGAATAGTTTGTTGGTGAGTTGTGCAAAGGACCTGTCCAGTTGGGTCGGCGCGCATCAGGTGTTTAACCGTTGTGGGATCTGATAGTGAGGTGTTGGCCAGACACCTTATATACCATCCTTGGATGCTTTACTTTCATAGTTCCTTGTTCCTTGACAATGAGAGTAGTCACGAAAGCGCTTGGAATTTCTCTATTCTTTCAGAGTGGTTGTTTTGCATATATATATATATATATATATATATATATATATATATATATATATATATATATATATATATATATATATATATATATATAGGTAATAGGTTGGTAGAGAGCAACCACCCAGGGAAGTACTACCATCCTGCCAGATGACTGTGAAACAGAAACCTGTAACTGTTTTGCATGATGGTATGATTGCTGGTGTCTTTTTCTGTCTCATAAACACGCTAGATAACAGGGATATCTTGCTACTCCTACTTACACTTTGGTCACACTTCACAGACACGCACATGCATATATATAGATATACATACATCTAGGTTTTTCTCCTTTTTCTTAATAGCTCTTGTTCTTCTTTATTTCTTCTATTGTCCATGGGGAAGTGGAAAAGAATCTTTCCTCCGTAAGCCATGCGTGTCGTATGAGGCGACTAAAATGCCGGGAGCGATGGGCTAGTAACCCCTTCTCCTGTAGACATTTACTAAAAAACAGAAGAAGAAAAACTTTGTAAAACTGGGATGCTTGAATGTGCGTGGATGTAGTGTGGATGACAAGAAACAGATGATTGCTGATGTTATGAATGAAAAGAAGTTGGATGTCCTGGCCCTAAGCGAAACAAAGCTGAATGGGGTAGGGGAGTTTCGGTGGGGGGAAACGAATGGTATTAAATCTGGAGTATCTGAAAGAGTTAGAGCTAAGGAAGGGGTAGCAGTAATGTTGAAGGATCAGTTATGGAAGGAGAAAAGAGAATATGAATGTGTAAATTCAAGGATTATGTGGATTAAAGTAAAGGTTGGATGCGAAAAGTGGGTCATAATAAGCGTGTATGCACCGGGAGAAGAGAGGAATGTAGAGGAGAGAGAGAGATTTTGAGATATGTTAAGTGAATGTATAGGAACCTTTGAACCAAGTGAGAGATTAATTGTGGTAGGGGACCTGAATGCTAAAGTAGGAGAAACTTTTAGAGAGGGTGTGGTAGGTAAGTTTGGGGTGCCAGGTGTAAATGATAATGGGAGCCCTTTGAACTCTGTATAGAAAGGGGTTTAGCTATAGGTAATACATATTTTAAGAAAAAGAGGATAATTAAGTATACAAGATATGATGTAGGGCGAAATGACAGTAGTTTGTTGGATTATGTATTGGTAGATAAAAGACTGTTGAGTAGACTTCAGGATGTACATGTTATAGAGGGGCCACAGATATATCAGATCACTTCTTAGTTATAGCTACACTGAGAGTAAAAGGTAGATGGGATACAAGGAGAATAGAAGCATCAGGGAAGAGAGAGGTGAAGGTTTATAAACTAAAAGAGGACGCAGTTAAGGAAAGATATAAACAGCTATTGGAGGATAGATGGGCTAATGAGAGCATAGGCAATGGGGTCGATGAGGTATGGGGTAGGTTTGAAAATGTAATGTTAGAGTGTTCAGCAGAAGCTTGTGGTTACAGGAAAGTGGGTGCGGGAGGGAAGAGGAGCGATTGGTGGAATGATGATGTAAAGAGAGTAGTAAGGGAGAAAAAGTTAGCATATGAGAAGTTTTTACAAAGTAGAAGTGATGCAAGGAGGGAAGAGTATATGGAGAAAAGGAGAGAGGTTAAGAAAGTGGTGAAGCAATGTAAAAAGAGAGCAAATGAGAGAGTGGGTGAGATGTTATCAACAAATTTTGTTGAAAATAAGAAAAACTTTTGGAGTGAGATTAAAAAGTTAAGGAAGCCTAGAGAACAAATGGATTTGTCAGTTAAAAATAGGAGAGGAGAGTTATTAAATGGAGAGTTACAGGTATTGGGAAGATGGAAGAAATATTTTGAGGAATTGTTAAATGTTGATGAAGATAGGGAAGCTGTGATTTCGTGTATAGGGCAAGAAGGAATAACATTTTGTAGGAGTGAGGAAGAGCCAGTTGTGAGTGTGGGGGAAGTTCGTGAGGAAGTAGGTAAAATGAAAGGGGGTAAGGCAGCCGGGATTGATGGGATAAAGATAGAAATGTGTAAAGCAGGTGGGGGATATAGTTTTGGAGTGGTTGGTGCAATTATTTAATAAATGTATGGAAGAGAGTAAGGTACCTAGGGATTGGCAGAGAGCATGCATAGTTCCTTTGCATAAAGGCAAAGGGGATAAAAGAGAGTACAAAAATTATAGGGGGATAAGTCTGTTGAGTATACCTAGTAAAGTGTATGGTAGAATTATTATTGAAAGAATTAAGAGTAAGACGGAGAATAGGATAGCAGATGAACAAGGATGCTTTAGGAAAGGTAGGGGGTGTATGGACCAGGCGTTTACAGTGAAACATATAAGTGAACAGTATTTAGATAAGGCTAAAGAGGTTTTTGTGGCATTTATGGATTTGGAAAAGGCGTATGACAGGGTGGATAGGGGGGCAATGTGGCAGATGTTGCAAGTGTATGGTGTAGGAGATAGGTTACTGAAAGCAGTGAAGAGTTTTTTAGTGACAAGTTAGAGTATGTAGGAAAGAGGGAGATTATTTCCCTGTAAAAGTAGGCCTTAGACAAGGATGTGTGATGTCACCGTGGTTGTTTAATATATTTATAGATGGGGTTGTAAGAGAAGTAAATGCGAGGGTCTTGGCAAGAGGCATGGAGTTAAAAGATAAAGAATCACACATAAAGTGGGAGTTGTCACAGTTGCTCTTTGCTGATGACACTGTGCTCTTGGGAGATTCTGAAGAGAAGTTGCAGAGGTTGGTGGATGAATTTGGTAGGGTATGCAAAAGAAGAAAATTAAAAGTGAATACAGGAAAGAGTAAGGTTATGAGGATAACAAAAAGATTAGGTGATGAAAGATTGGATATCAGATTGGAGGGAGAAAGTATGGAGGAGGTGAATGTATTCAGATATTTGGGAGTGGACGTGTCAGCGGATGGGTCTATGAAAGATGAGGTGAATCATAGAATTGATGAGGGGAAAAGGGTGAGCTATGCACTTAGGAGTCTGTGGAGACAAAAAACTTTGTCCTTGGAGGCAAAGACGGGAATGTATGAGAGCATAGCTTTACCAACGCTCTTATATGGGTGTGAAGCATGGTTGATGAATGTTGCAACGAGGAGAACCCTGGAGGCAGTGGAGATGTCATGTCTGAGGGCAATGTGTGGTGTGAATATAATGCAGAGAATTCGTAGTTTGGAAGTTAGGAGGAGGTGCTGGATTACCAAAACTGTTGTCCAGAGGGCTGAGGAAGGGTTGTTGAGGTGGTTCGGACATGTATAGAGAGAATGGAGCGAAACAGAATGACTTCAAGAGTGTATCAGTCTGTAGTAAAAGGAAGGTGGGGTAGGGGTCGACCTAGGAAAGGTTGGAGTGAGGGGTAAAGGAGGTTTTGTGTGTGAGGAACATGGACTTCCAGCAGGCATGCGTGAGCGTGTTTGATAGGAGTGAATGGAAACACATGGTTTTTAATACTTGACGTGCTGTTGGAGTGTGAGCAAAGTAACATTTAGGAAGGGATTCAGGGAAACCGGCAGGCCGGACATGAGTCCTGGAGATGGGAAGTACAGTGCCTGCACCCTGAAGGAGGGGTGTTAATGTTGCAGTTTAAAAACTGTAGTGTAAAGCACCCTTCTGGAAAGACAGTGATGGAGTGAATGATGGTGAAAGTTTTTCTTTTTCGGGCCACCCTGCCTTGGTGGGACTCGGCCAGTGTGTTAATAAAAAAATAATATATAATATATATATATATATATATATATATATATATATATATATATATATATATATATATATATATATATATATATATATATATATATATATATATAATGTCGTGCCGAATATGTAAAACTGGTCAATTAGCAAGAACTCATTTAAAATTAAGTCCTTTCTGAAATTTTCTCTTATAGGCCTAAAGATATATTTTTTCATTAATGATGTAAAAAATTTTAATTTTGCACCAAAAGAATCTTAGAAAACTTACCTAACCTTATTATAACAAGAATAATTTATTTTAGCCTAATCCAAATAAACATAGTTTAAATTTGTTTACAATAATTTAATACTAAACAAACACAGTGAAATGTATTTTTTTCGTTAGGTTCTGAATGATTTTGGCTAAATTATTGCATACACAAATTTTCGCTTGTCCTATATGGCAAGATGAGCGTTGCTATTTAAGCCAAGATCGCAAGTTCTGCCTATTCGGCACGACATATATATATATATATATATATATATATATATATATATATATATATATATATATATATATATATATATATATATATATATATATATATATATATATATATATATATATATGTCGTGCCGAATATGTAAAACTGGTCAATTAGCAAGAACTCATTTAAAATTAAGTCCTTTCTGAAATTTTCTCTTATACGTTTAAAGATATATTTTTTTCATTAATGTTGATGTAAAAATTTATAATTTTGCACCAAAAGGAACTTAGAAAACTTACCTAACCTTATTATAACAAGCGCAATTTATTTTAGCCTAACCCAACTAAATATATTTTAGATTTGTTTACAATAATTTAATACTAAACAAACACAGTGAAATATATTTTTTTCGTTAGGTTCAGAATGATTTTGGCGAAATTATTGCATACACAAATTTTCACTTGTCCTATATGGCAAGATAAGCGTTGCTATTTAAGCCAAGATCGCAAGTTCTGCCTATTCGGCACGACATATATATATATATATATATATATATATATATATATATATATATATATATATATATATATATATATATATATATATATATATATATATATATATATATATATATATATATATATATATATATATATATATATATATATATATATATATATATATATATATATATATATATATATATATATATATATATATATATATATATATATATATATATATATATATATATATATATATATATATATATATATATATATATATATATATATATATATATATATATATATATATATATATATATATATATATATATATATATATATATATATATATATATATATATATATATATATATATATATATATATATATATATATATATATATATATATATATATATATATATTTATATATATATATATATATATATGTCGTGCCGAATATGTAAAACTGGCCAATTAGCAAGAACTCATTTAAAATTAAGTCCTTTCTGAAATTTTCTTTTATAAGATTAAAGATATATTTTTTCATTAATGTTAATGTAAAAAAATTTAATTTTGCACCAAAAGAATCTTAGAGAACTTACCTAACCTTATTATAACAAAAACAATTTATTTTACCATTCGTCTCTCGACCTCCGGGGTGAGAGGACGCACTCCTAGTAGCTACACCTGCCCTCTGGTGGTGACCTTTTGCAACTGGTAGACAAGATGGCGTTTCGAGTGGGCCATAGGATCAACACTGTCTCTATTTAGCTGGTACGTGGCACGCTCAGTGGCGAAACAATGAATACCTTGCTACCTTCCATCATCAGAGATGTCTTTGGTGTCCCCAACAATGAAATATATGGTGTAGCATTAAACGGGATGTCCAGAGTCTTCGTGAAAATGAATCGTGCCGGCTTCTACGACCGGATTGTTGACGAGTACCAAGAGAGGAAGATGACTGTGAACTCGACGGTGGACCTCGTCTTGCACGACGTATCTAAGTACTATACGTGGGTGAAGGTGAGAAATGTTCCTTTCGAGGCGACTGCGTATGGTATACAGGAGGCTTTCAACAGTTATGGTAAAGTCCATTCAGCTACGATGGGCGTATGGAAAAATGGGCCATACAAGGGACTACCTGAGGGTTCTTATACCCTCAAAATGACGTTGGCTAGGCCTATACCGTCTTACGTCACGCTTGTGGGTTACAGGACGCAGGTCTTTGTGCACTATGCCGGCCAGAGAAGGGCTTGTCGTTTATGTAGCTCCTACGACCATACGGCAGCACAGTGTCCTAGGTACGTCGGCAGTGAAGCAGCGCCCTTGTGAGTTGATGCTGGCGTTGGGAGAGGAACGGCCGGTACCTGTGTCACACTCCCGTTAGGCTCGGGGGAGCCGACGGGACCGTCGGGGGCGCCATCAGGAAGGAACGATGTGCCTCAGGAAGACTTACTGGAGGACGTGTTGAGAGATTTTTTGGACGGGTCGGCAACCTGCGCCTTAAGTGTTGCCGAGGCTGATGTGAGGGAGGAACAGCAGTCTGTGGTAAAAACATTGTGTGGAACTCGCTTAGAGCGAGTGGTGGAGGTGGAGGTCCATCAGGAGATTTTGTCAGACGAGGACATGTGTGTGGGTAGTGGCTCTAGGAAAAGGCCGGCTGGCACGGTTGAGGCCGAGGAGGTACTCACGCCGGGGCAGAAGCCGGGCAAAATAGATTGGGCAACGGAGGAGGAGTGCTTAGACCGAAGGGATCCAGTGGATCCTGAGTTATGTAGTGAAAGGGTAAAAGGTGGGGAGGGAGCCAAGGGTCGACGCACAGGTAAAGGTATGGTAGGCAAGCCACAGCGGCATAGAGGGAAGCCGCCGTTCTTATAACTTTCAGGTGTATCACTCTAAATGTGAATGGTCTCAAGTCTGAGATCAAAACTGTGTGGGTGGTATGGTTTTTACGTAGATTCCAGGTGGACATGTGTTTCTTGCAGGAACACAATCATAAGTTTGGTAGCGAGTTGTTGTTGAATGGGTATAAGTTGTACGTTAGTTGTGCTTGGCAGTTGAAAGGGGGGATGGTGAAAGCGATAAAGGAGACCAGCCCCTTGCGTGTCACGGGTTGGGAGGAGGGAGGGGGGAGGGTTGTGCTGGTAGATGGTGTATGGGGTGATAGAAGGGCATGTTTCATAGAAGTGTATGTGCCGGCGTCGAGCAATACACGGGTAAAGGCGGATTTTGTGAGGGAAGACTTATTGTATCATCTGCGAGGATTGCCTGCCATCACGATTATTGGTGGGGATTGGAATTGTGTTATTCAGGGCTGGGATGTTGAACCGAGGGGGGGCGGGTTGTGTATTAAGTGTTCTGAGGGATGCGTTGAGGGACGTGAGTGTTGTCGATGTTGCAGGGGAAGGAGGTTATATGGTGGAGCACACGTTTGTTTGTAGGGGGTATGCTGCAAGACTAGACAGGATTTACGTCATGCAGGGATTGGAGGTAGGGAGGGTGCAGACTTTTGACGTGGGTTTCTCGGACCATAGGGCGGTCATAGCGGATCTGTCGTGGGAGGGTGCCGTGCATATTTACCCCGGCTATTGGAAGTTGAATGTGTGGCTGCTCAGGGAGAAGGGGGGAACAATGGGTTTTGAGGAGTGGTGGAATGGGTTTTGGGGTGCTAGGGATCGAGCTATGGAGCTTATAGAATGGTGGGAGTTGTGAGCGAAACCTGGGATTGCGAACGTTTATAGGGTCAAGGGATGTGAGGAAGCAAGATGGAGATATGGATTGCAGAAATATTTGGAGGGACAGTTGCAGGCATGTTATGGAAGGGGGGAGGGGAGGGGGAAGATATAGCACTGCTTCGAGGTAGGATTGAAGAGATTCATAATGAACATTTTGATGTGGTACATTTTCGTTCAGGGTTGGATGATGTGTTGTGGGGGGATAAACCGACTGGGTATGTTTTGCGTAAATTTAGGGAACGTAGGAGAGTGACCACGCTATTGCAGTTAGTGACTAGTGAGGGGGTGGGAGATTACCCAGAAGGTGCAGTCCTCATCTCCACTGAGAGTATGAGCATTTATGCAGATGAATGGTTCAGGGGAAAATGGAGAGAGTGTGGGAGGCGGGGCACCTGGCAGGAGTCTTTCAGTGGTGGGGTTCATAATGCTATAGGAGAAATGGATAGGGTGGGGTTGGGGGCTGATATTAGTGAGGCTGAGGTGGCGGATGCGGTCTTCGGCATGCGCATGGCTAAGGCGCCAGGGATTGACGGTTTGCCTATTGATTTTTATAGGGCTCATTAGGGGTACATGAGGCATTGTTTTGTTGGGGTTTTGAACAGTATGCTAGATGGGCAGAGAATGGGTGAGTCACAATGTACAGGCATAGTAGTATTAGTACCGAAGAAGGAAGGGGCACAGGCGCTGAGTGCTTTCCGGGCAATTTCATTAATGTGTGTGGACTATAAAGTGTTCCCAAAGATTCTAGGGAATAGAATGAAGGCGGTTCTGGGATCACTTTTACACGGCGGTCAGTTCGGAATTCCAGGGAGGAGTATGTGGGATGGACACAGGCGCATACGGGATTTCTTAGAGGGCTGTGGAGTGGGTGGGGTTCTAGGGGTGGATTGGGAGAATGCATATGATTGTGTGGACAGGGTGTTTTTGCATGAGAGTTTGAGTGGTTTGGACTTTGGAGCCAAGGTGGTAGAGTGGGTGGATGTATTGTATGCGGGGGCGAAGATGCATGTGCAGGTGAATGGTCTGTTGGGTTGTGAGATTCGTATGGAAAGGGGTTTGCTATAGGGTTGCTCGCTTTCACAGCTGTTATTCACTTGTGTACAGAATCCATTTTATGAGCTTGTAGACTGAGAGCTGTGTGGGGAGGGGGCTGTGGGTAATGAAGGGGGGGTTGTGGGTTATGTTGATGATACGACGATCTTATTTAGTGGAAAGGAGGATTTTTCAAGGGTGGGCAGAGTCATTGAGAAGTTTGTGGCTGTAATGGGAATGAGGGCAAACAAAAGCTAGAGATGGGCACTTGGGTAGGCAGGAGATTGGGTCTGGGGTTTGGATGGAATGTCTTGGAATGGATTAAGATTTGTGGGATTTGGTACACAGCAGATAGGCAGGCCAGTAGAAAGGTTAATTTGGAGGCAGTTAGGGACAGGGCGGTGGGTAGGCTATGTGGCCTTCGGGCCAGAGATGTTATGTTGCACCAAAGGGCAGTGGTTGTGAATTCGTTGGTATACAGTAAGATTTGGGGAGCAGCGGCAGTATATCCCTTGAGGAATTGTGATGTAATAGATATCCAGAGAAGGGCATTAAGGTATATATGGGGTTATGGGAGGGTGTGGTTGGGGCGTGACATAGTAATGACTGGGGTGCATCAGGGGGGATTGGGTTTGTTGGCATTGGGGCCCAGGGTGAGGGCACTATATGTCAAGATGAGATACCTCAGAAGGGAGGTCAGGGGTCGGCATGTGGGGGAGGTGGTGAGGGACGTTCGTTGTTGGTGGAGTGGGAGGGACCTGGAGGTGTGTGAGGATATGTTGCGGTATATGTTAAGGGTTCGAGATATGCGTCGTTTGTGAATAGAAAGGCTCGTGGGAGATGGGTATCGTCGGGAGACGCTGCAAGGGGTGGCTGTCTTCCCCACATATGATTGGAAGATAATATGGGAGGAATTTCGAAAGCTAAGAATGCCTGCAAGGGTGAGAGAAGTGGTGTACAGATTCCTCATGGGAACATTGGCGTCAAAAGAGGTGTTGAGGCAAATGGGATATGTGAGTGATGCTTCATGTGTGCATTGTGGTGACGTGGAAAATGCCTTCCATGTGGTGTATTTCTGTCCTTTTTTGGAAAATGTATGGGTGTGGTTGAGGGGTGTTTTTGGGTTATTGGGGGAGGGGAAGGGTGGGGGTCCTCAGGACTTTACTTTTAGACATGGGAGGAGTGTCTCGTGAGGTAGCGAGGGCGTTAAGGTATATAATGGTTGATTTTTTGTATGTTTCTTGCGGAATGAGGGAGGTGGGGGGTAATGTCAGAATCAAGGCTTTAGCGGCGAGTTTTTATAGGTCGATGGGTAGGAATAGGAGCTTGTATGGGGGTCAGTGGGTTACTCTTTTTCCGGAGAGTTATCAGGGACTGACTGTGGCATGACTGCTACGGTTGGTGCCGGGGAAGGACAGCAAGGGGTTGGCTTCCGGAGGTGAGTGATGCGTACTTGGGGATGAATGTAGTAAGGAAGGGCGGTGATGGTGGCTGCTCCAGTGGTGTATGTGAGTTAACATTTGGTTTTGGTGTTTTTTTGTGAGAGGTTGGAATGCATCAGAAGTGTGTGCATCATGTTCCAGGATGAGGACGAAGACAGATGTCCTCGGAACTAGTATACTGGCTAAAGAAATGGACGCTTGTGTTCCATTATAGTTCACAGGGGCTTCAGTTTTCGTCTGTTTTAGGCAGTGGTCAATCGATTTTTTCATTCACCGTACTATGTTTTAACATTATGTAAGGTCTGTCTGTGTGAGAGCCTTTGTGTGTGTTGCGTGTGTGTGTGTGTGTGTGTGTGTGTGTGTGTGTGTGTGTGTCGTGTGGTGTGTTGTGTGTGGTGTATGTGTGGTGTGTGTGGTATGTGTGTGTGTGTGGTGTGTGTGTGTGTTGTGCGTGTTGTGTGTGTGTGTGTGTGTGTGTGTGTGTGTGTGTGTGGGGTGTCTTGTTATTGAAATGGGTGGAGGTTTCTTCGGTAAGATTTTCTTGCTTCTGAGGGTTCTGCCAAGGTGTCCTTTCGATACTTTTCACAGAGGGACCAAAAGGAAGATATTTAGGAAATAAAGAGCAAAGAATTTTTTGTGTTGTAAAAGATGCGGGGTTTTTGTTTCGTTGCCCCAGAGACTAATATTTTGATTCTTATTCTATTTTACTACTGTAGTGCGGGTGAGGTGCCTGCGTGCACCAGGCTCATGTATTTCTTGTATTATGTCAACTTTGTCAATGTTAGATGTACTGTGTAATAGGGGACGCATTGTACATTGCCCTATTAAGTATTCCTTCCTGTTTGGAAGTTAATGAGGTAGGAACGTATATATACATACGGATTAAGGGGATATTTTTCAACTGTTCATTCTGTGTACCCTGTGTGTGATGGGAGGAGGCATACATCATAGAAAAAATTTTCTTAGAATTTATCATTCATTCTAGTGTATGCAATGTTCCATAAGATGTGTATTTTGGGTTATATGGGGTGTGAGGAGTACTATTTATTCTCCTCGAAAACATTGTATGGGGGTTTTAGTTTCGAATGTCTATGTACGTAACATGTTACTATACAAAACAATTGTAAGTGAAATGATTTAGTGTATAAATAATGTTTAATATATAAAGTTTTCATACAAAATATGAAAAGAGTACCAGGTTTTGTTTTGTAGCTATTTTTTGTTAAGGTATGCTCAGGTGTAGGCTCCTCTGTTTCGTTTCTAGTTAGGTTTGTTTTTTCTCAGTATTGCTTACTTTTTCTTGTTAAGTTTTATGTATAACAACAAGTATAATGTATATTGTGTTCTTAAATAAACATATAAAAAAAATATTTTAGCCTAACCCAACCAAATATATTTTAGATTTGTTTACAGTAATTTAATACTAAACAAACACAGTGAAAAATATTTTTTTCGTTAGGTTGAGAATGATTTTGGCGAAATTATTGCATACACAAATTTTCGCTTGTCCTATATGGCAAGATGAACGTTGCTATTTAAGCCAATATCGCAAGTTCTGCCTATTCGGCACGACATTATATATATATATATATATATATATATATATATATAAGTAGTGAAGTTTTCTTCTGGGGGGTCCCTTCCGGTTTAGGGCCTTCCTCTGGGAGGTCCCTTCCGGTTTAGGCCTTCCACTGGGCGGTGTATCCGGTCTAGGACCAGCGGCTGGAGGGTCACCTTTTCACACCTAGGTGTTACTTCCGGTTTTGACCATGACCTCGCCCTCGAGACTACCTCACCCTTGACCCCCCAACCAACACCCCCACCCCCCACGACCCCCTGCCTCGCGACCCCACCATCGCGCCGCACGCCCGCCCGCGCGCCCGCCCGCCGCCCGCCCCGCGCGCCCTTTCGCGACCCCCGCCCGCGCCTTCTGCTGCGCCTTCTGCAGCGTCGTCCGGATCGTCCCCGCGCCCCCGATTTTTTTTTCTTATGCTTTCCTTGGATCAAGTTTTTGGATTCCCCCCCTATGGGGTTTTCGAAATTCTCCATCTCCTCGGATCAAGTTTTTTGGATCCCCCCTATGGGGTTTTCGAAATTCTTATGATCTCCTCGGATCCCCCCATCCCACATTCTCCCCCCCCCCCCACCAACCCCAAAATTTCTCGATAATACAAGTTTTGGATTCCCCCCTATGGGGGTTTCGAAATTCTTATGATCTCCTCGGATCCCCCCTCCCACTTTCACCCCCACCCCAAAATTTCTCGAAATCAAAAGTCTCCATCTCCTCGGATCAAATTTTTGGATTACCCCTCTCACTTTCACTCCCACCCCAAAATTTCTCGATAATACCAAGACTCCATCTCCTTGGATCAAGGTTTTTTGGATTCCCCCCTCTGGGGGTAAGCATTCAAATGAACTCCTCCTATGGGGCATGGTGCTCTCTCTTACTACAGGTCTAAACAAGTGTGACGTCAGTATTCCTCTCATTAATGTGTTTACTCGGCGGTCAGTGACGTCACGCGATGACCCCCACACACACACAGGCTGAATCATGACGACCCTTTTAGTTCATTCAAGTTAATAAGGGGATATAGTACCTACATCATAGGGAAAACATTTTCACTCTTAACCCAGGTTAATCCAAATAATTTCACATTTTTGTTTCGTTAATACCCACAACAATCCATCAATTTCTTTACAACACAAGTCTAGACATTTTTTTAACTATTTCATCTCAGGTCACTCCCCCACGAAGTAACCTCCTCCCCACCCTCCTGAACCCTCACACTCCAACCAACATCTCACAATTTTCACTCATAACCCCCAATTTTTCTCGTTTTAACCCTTTTAGTTCATTAAAGTTAATAAGGGGATATAGTACCTACATCATAGGGAAAACATTTTCACTCTTAACCCAGGTTAATCCAAATAATTTCACATTTTTGTTTCGTTAATACCCACAACAATCCATCAATTTCTTTACAACACAAGTCTAGACATTTTTTTAACTATTTCATCTCAGGTCACTCCCCCACGAAGTAACCTCCTCCCCACCCTCCTGAACCCTCACACTCCAACCAACATCTCACAATTTTCACTCATAACCCCCAATTTTTCTCGTTTTAACCCTTTTAGTTCATTAAAGTTAATAAGGGGATACAGTACATCAGAAAGTCACCACAACACTTATAACCACTTTTCGATAAATTCACCAGTCACAATTTTACATATTACGAAGTTAATACGCACTTTTACTTTGAACACCTTCAAAACACTCTCTTAAATCATTTGAATACTCACAAAAATACCTTTATACATTTCCAAACAACACTGAAATACTCCAAAACATCATTCGAACACCCCCAAAATCACCTCTGAATACTCCCAGAACACCTTCATAAGTACTCTTGCACATCATTTGAACACCTTCATAAGTACTCTCATAATCATTTGTACACCTTCAAAAAACACCTTTGAATACTCACATAAACACCCTTGAACACCTTCAAAACACCTTTGAATAACCTCAAAACACCTTTGAACACCTTCAAAACACCCTTGAACACCCTTGATCACCTTCAAAAAAACAACATTTGAACACACTCAAAACACCTTTGAACACCTTTGAACATTTCCAAACAACACTGAAACACTTCCAAAAACACCATTTGAGTACTCCCAAATACACCACTGAATACTAAAACACCACTGAATACACTCAAAACACCACCAAAATCACCATGAAACACTTCCAAAAAACACAATTTGAGTACTCCCAATTACACCACTGAATACTACTAAACACCGCTGAATTCAATCAAAACACCCTTCAACACCTTCAAACACCCTTGAACACCTTCAAAACACTCTTGAACACCTTCAAAAACACCTTTGAACATTTCCAAAACACTATTTGAGTACTCCCAATTACACCACTGAATACTAAAACACCACTGAATACACTCAAAACACCACCAAAATCACCATGAAACACTTCCAAAAAAACACAATTTGAGTACTCCCAATTACACCACTGAATACTAAAACACCACTGAATACACTCAAAACACCACCAAAATCACCATGAAACACTTCCAAAAAACACTATTTGAGTACTCCCAATTACACCACTGATTACTACTAAAACACCGCTGAATTCAATCAAAACACCCTTCAACACCTTCAAACACCCTTGAACACACTCAAAACACCCTTCAACACCTTCAAAAAAACACCCTTCAACACCTTCAAAACACCTTTGAACACCTTTGAACATTTCCAAACAACACTGAAACACTTCCAAAAAACACCATTTGAGTACTCCCAAATACACCACTGAATACTAAAACACCACTGAATACACTCAAAACACCACCAAAATCACCATGAAACACTTCCAAAAAAACACAATTTGAGTACTCCCAATTACACCACTGATTACTACTAAACACCGCTGAATTCAATCAAAACACCCTTCATCACCTTCATAACACCCTTGAACACCTTCAAAACACTTTTGAACACCTTCAAAAACACCTTTGAACATTTCCAAAACACTATTTGAGTACTCCCAATTACACCACTGATTACTACTAAAACACCGCTGAATTCAATCAAAACACCCTTCAACACCTTCAAACACCCTTGAACACCTTCTAAACACTCTTGAACACCTTCAAAAACACCTTTGAACATTTCCAAAACACTATTTGAGTACTCCCAAATACACCACTGAATACTAAAACACCACTGAATACACTCAAAACACCACCAAAATCACCATGAAACACTTCCAAAAAACACAATTTGAGTACTCCCAATTACACCACTGAATACTACTAAACACCGCTGAATTCAATCAAAACACCCTTCAACACCTTCAAACACCCTTGAACACCTTCAAAACACTCTTGAACACCTTCAAAAACACCTTTGAACATTTCCAAAACACTATTTGAGTACTCCCAATTACACCACTGAATACTAAAACACCACTGAATACACTCAAAACACCACCAAAATCACCATGAAACACTTCCAAAAAAACACAATTTGAGTACTCCCAATTACACCACTGAATACTAAAACACCACTGAATACACTCAAAACACCACCAAAATCACCATGAAACACTTCCAAAAAACACTATTTGAGTACTCCCAATTACACCACTGATTACTACTAAAACACCGCTGAATTCAATCAAAACACCCTTCAACACCTTCAAACACCCTTGAACACACTCAAAACACCCTTCAACACCTTCAAAAAAACACCCTTCAACACCTTCAAAACACCTTTGAACACCTTTGAACATTTCCAAACAACACTGAAACACTTCCAAAAAACACCATTTGAGTACTCCCAAATACACCACTGAATACTAAAACACCACTGAATACACTCAAAACACCACCAAAATCACCATGAAACACTTCCAAAAAAACACAATTTGAGTACTCCCAATTACACCACTGATTACTACTAAACACCGCTGAATTCAATCAAAACACCCTTCATCACCTTCATAACACCCTTGAACACCTTCAAAACACTTTTGAACACCTTCAAAAACACCTTTGAACATTTCCAAAACACTATTTGAGTACTCCCAATTACACCACTGATTACTACTAAAACACCGCTGAATTCAATCAAAACACCCTTCAACACCTTCAAACACCCTTGAACACCTTCTAAACACTCTTGAACACCTTCAAAAACACCTTTGAACATTTCCAAAACACTATTTGAGTACTCCCAATTACACCACTGAATACTAAAACACCACTGAATACACTCAAAACACCACCAAAATCACCATGAAACACTTCCAAAAAAACACAATTTGAGTACTCCCAATTACACCACTGAATACTAAAACACCACTGAATACACTCAAAACACCACCAAAATCACCATGAAACACTTCCAAAAAACACTATTTGAGTACTCCCAATTACACCACTGATTACTACTAAAACACCGCTGAATTCAATCAAAACACCCTTCAACACCTTCAAACACCCTTGAACACACTCAAAACACCCTTCAACACCTTCAAAAAAACACCCTTCAACACCTTCAAAACACCTTTGAACACCTATGAACATTTCCAAAACACTATTTGAGTACTCCCAATTACACCACTGATTACTACTAAAACACCGCTGAATTCAATCAAAACACCCTTCAACACCTTCAAACACCCTTGAACACACTCAAAACACCCTTCAACACCTTCAAAACACCTTTGAACACCTTCAAAACACCTTTGAACACCTTCAAAACACTCTCATAATCATTTGAACACACTCAAAACACCTTTGAATAACCTCAAAACACCTTTGAACACCTTCAAAACACTCTCATAATCATTTGAACACACTCAAAACACCTTTGAATAACCTCAAAACACCTTTGAACACCTTCAAAACACCCTTGAACACCCTCAAAAAAACAACATTTGAACACACTCAAAACACCTTTGAACACCTTTGAACATTTCCAAACAACACTGAAACACTTCCAAAAACACCATTTGAGTACTCCCAAATACACCACTGAATACTAAAACACCACTGAATACACTCAAAACACCACCAAAGTCACCATAAACTAAGATCAACACCCACATCCCACAACACCCACAACCCACAACACCCACAATTTTTTCTCGTTTTATCTAATTTCATCAGAAAGTCACAACACCCACACCTCCCATTTTTTTCTCGTTTTAACCCTTTTAGTTCATTAAAGTTAATAAGGGGACACACTACATCAGAAAAAGTCACATCAACAACCCACTTATAACGTCTTTTCGGTATCTCTAGTTCGACAACAACACCCACATCCCACAACACCCACATCCCACATCCCACACACACACACAGACACACACACACACACACACCCTAACCTAGCCTAACCTAACTTATCCTAACCTAGCCTAACCTAACCTAACCTAGCCTAACCTAACTTAACCTAACCTAACCTTTACCTAACCTTTACCTAACTTAACCTAACCTTTACCTAACCTTTACCTAACTTAACCTAACCTAACCTAACCTTTACCTAACCTTTACCTAACCTAATCTAACCTTGCCTAACCATTACCTAACCTAACCTAACCTATCTTAACCTAACCCAATCTAACCTAGCCGAACCTATCCTAACCTAACCTAAAATATATTGAAACACTTCCAAAAAATACATTAGAGTACTCCAGAATTACTTTGAACGACTCCATTTTTTGGATATTTCCAAATTAGTTTTGAAAACTTTATCGTAAAATCGAACATTATTTTCTTGTTGGTAAACACACTCAATGGTAGAAATATTTACTCGATTTCCGAATAGAAACACTTTCCTCGCTCTGAGAGACTCATTGTGGGTCACCCCTTCCCCCCCAACACCACTGGGTAATGCGGTTCACACCCAAGGTAGATTTAAGATAATCATGAACACCTGCGCCAACTCAGGACAGACAGACGCCATGAAATGCGGGTAACATCCAAGGTAGAAAATCATCTCTTTCCAGACCAACTGTCTATCCTAACCTAACCTAACCTAACCTAACCTAATTCCTAATCTAACCTAACCTCACCTAACCGAACCTAACTCCATCAATCACCTCTATCCTAACCTAACCTAACCTAACCTAACCCAACCTAACTCCATCAAACACCTCTATCCTAACCTAACCTAACCTATCCTAAACCTAACTCCATCAATCACCTCTATCCTAACCTAACCTAACCTAACCTAACCCAACCTAACTCCATCAAACACCTCTATCCTAACCTAACCTAACCTATCCTAACCTAACCTAACTCCATCAAACACCTCGAATACTACCTAACTTAACCTAACCTAACCTTACCTAACCTACCGAACCTAACACATCATTTGAACACCTTCAAAAAAAACACCATCAAACACCTCCGAATACTCCCAAAAAAAACACTACTGATTACTACCAAATCACCACTGAATACTACCAATCACCGTCAAAATCACCAGAAACTAAGTTTAACATCACCATCTAACATCCTTTTTATAGAAATCCCCTCAAATCACTATAACCAAGAACTCCCTCCCCATTTGACGCATAAAAAAAAGCATGAACACAAACCTAATACGCAAACACTTAGTACATGATCACCATCAACTGAAAACATATCTTATACACACACATAATATAAGACAATCACCAACTACAATCACCCATGTTCACTTACCTCAAATTCACTAATATCACAGAAAACAATCATTTTTATAAACATTTCACACACACACACACAAAAAAAAAATCATATTTGACAATATCTAAGCGCACTCACCTCACTACCACCAACACACGATGTCTCACCTCACAGTGACGTCACACTCCCATTGTGTTACTTGGTGGTTGGTAACATCACACCTAACCCCCCTTGTTTCAACCTGTTGTACCCTACATTATCTAAGAACACTATATCCAAGACGATTACCAGATTTTATGATCCCCAACACCAAGATCACAGAAAACACACATTTTTATAATTATTCACACAAAAATCACGATCACCAATTCCATATCATGTTTACCGTCATCTATCAACACTAATCACCAAGATCACCAAAAAAAAAAAAATCTAAAATCATGCATCTCAAAACTACTATGATCACTGAAAACACTTATTTTTTAAACATTCGCACAAAAATAAGACATACACAAAAATACCACAACACTTCCACCAACATCTATAACATAACATGAGCACTATAACATATCACTATCACAAAAAAAAAAATAATACACAGACACCCACATATTATACATTTCAATTGCAAATTTAAGACATGAGACATACACACCAAATCTAAGACATTCACCTCCAACTAAGACATACACATCACCCCTAAAACTTCCTTCCTTATTCATTCCGTATATCTCCTAGAGCTGTTTTAACCCCGACGGATCCATCACGACGTAGGAGCCAGAGGAACCATCACCACTCCAACACCACCTACTACACTCTGGCTCCTACGTCGTGGTGGATCCGTCGGGGTTAAAACAGCTCTAGGAGATATACGGAATGAATAAGGAAGGAAGTTTTAGGGGTGATGTGTATGTCTTAGTTGGAGGTGAATGTCTTAGATTTGGTGTGTATGTTTCATGTCTTAAATTTGCAATTGAAATGTATAATATGTGGGTGTCTGTGTATTATTTTTTTTTTTTGTGATAGTGATATGTTATAGTGCTCATGTTATGTTATAGATGTTGGTGGAAGTGTTGTGGTATTTTTGTGTATGTCTTATTTTTGTGCGAATGTTTAAAAAATAAGTGTTTTCAGTGATCATAGTAGTTTTGAGATGCATGATCTTAGATTTTTTTTTTTTTTGGTGATCTTGGTGATTAGTGTTGATAGATGACGGTAAACATGATATGGAATTGGTGATCGTGATTTTTGTGTGAATAATTATAAAAATGTGTGTTTTCTGTGATCTTGGTGTTGGGGATCATAAAATCTGGTAATCGTCTTGGATATAGTGTTCTTAGATAATGTAGGGTACAACAGGTTGAAACAAGGGGGGTTAGGTGTGATGTTACCAACCACCAAGTAACACAATGGGAGTGTGACGTCACTGGAGGTGAGCTCGTCGGTCCTGTGAGGTGAGACATCGTGTGTTGGTGGTAGTGAGGTGAGTGCGCTTAGATATTGTCAAATATGATTTTTTTTTGTGTGTGTGTGTGTGAAATGTTTATAAAAATGATTGTTTTCTGTGATATTAGTGAATTTGAGGTAAGTGAACATGGGTGATTGTAGTTGGTGATTGTCTTATATTATGTGTGTGTATAAGATATGTTTTCAGTTGATGGTGATCATGTACTAAGTGTTTGCGTATTAGGTTTGTGTTCATGCTTTTTTTTATGCGTCAAATGGGGAGGGAGTTCTTGGTTATAGTGATTTGAGGGGATTTCTATAAAAAGGATGTTAGATGGTGATGTTAAACTTAGTTTCTGGTGATTTTGACGGTGATTGGTAGTATTCAGTGGTGATTTGGTAGTAATCAGTAGTGTTTTTTTTGGGAGTATTCGGAGGTGTTTGATGGTGTTTTTTTTGAAGGTGTTCAAATGATGTGTTAGGTTCGGTAGGTTAGGTAAGGTTAGGTTAGGTTAAGTTAGGTAGTATTCGAGGTGTTTGATGGAGTTAGGTTAGGTTAGGATAGGTTAGGTTAGGTTAGGATAGAGGTGTTTGATGGAGTTAGGTTGGGTTAGGTTAGGTTAGGTTAGGTTAGGATAGAGGTGATTGATGGAGTTAGGTTTAGGATAGGTTAGGTTAGGTTAGGATAGAGGTGTTTGATGGAGTTAGGTTGGGTTAGGTTAGGTTAGGTTAGGTTAGGATAGAGGTGATTGATGGAGTTAGGTTCGGTTAGGTGAGGTTAGGTTAGATTAGGAATTAGGTTAGGTTAGGTTAGGTTAGGTTAGGATAGACAGTTGGTCTGGAAAGAGATGATTTTCTACCTTGGATGTTACCCGCATTTCATGGCGTCTGTCTGTCCTGAGTTGGCGCAGGTGTTCATGATTATCTTAAATCTACCTTGGGTGTGAACCGCATTACCCAGTGGTGTTGGGGGGGAAGGGGTGACCCACAATGAGTCTCTCAGAGCGAGGAAAGTGTTTCTATTCGGAAATCGAGTAAATATTTCTACCATTGAGTGTGTTTACCAACAAGAAAATAATGTTCGATTTTACGATAAAGTTTTCAAAACTAATTTGGAAATATCCAAAAAATGGAGTCGTTCAAAGTAATTCTGGAGTACTCTAATGTATTTTTTGGAAGTGTTCCAATATATTTTAGGTTAGGTTAGGATAGGTTCGGCTAGGTTAGATTGGGTTAGGTTAAGATAGGTTAGGTTAGGTTAGGTAATGGTTAGGCAAGGTTAGATTAGGTTAGGTAAAGGTTAGGTAAAGGTTAGGTTAGGTTAGGTTAAGTTAGGTAAAGGTTAGGTAAAGGTTAGGTTAAGTTAGGTAAAGGTTAGGTAAAGGTTAGGTTAGGTTAAGTTAGGTTAGGCTAGGTTAGGTTAGGTTAGGCTAGGTTAGGATAAGTTAGGTTAGGCTAGGTTAGGGTGTGTGTGTGTGTGTGTGTCTGTGTGTGTGTGTGGGATGTGGGATGTGGGTGTTGTGGGATGTGGGTGTTGTTGTCGAACTAGAGATACCGAAAAGACGTTATAAGTGGGTTGTTGATGTGACTTTTTCTGATGTAGTGTGTCCCCTTATTAACTTTAATGAACTAAAAGGGTTAAAACGAGAAAAAAATGGGAGGTGTGGGTGTTGTGACTTTCTGATGAAATTAGATAAAACGAGAAAAAATTGTGGGTGTTGTGGGTTGTGGGTGTTGTGGGATGTGGGTGTTGATCTTAGTTTATGGTGACTTTGGTGGTGTTTTGAGTGTATTCAGTGGTGTTTTAGTATTCAGTGGTGTATTTGGGAGTACTCAAATGGTGTTTTTGGAAGTGTTTCAGTGTTGTTTGGAAATGTTCAAAGGTGTTCAAAGGTGTTTTGAGTGTGTTCAAATGTTGTTTTTTTGAGGGTGTTCAAGGGTGTTTTGAAGGTGTTCAAAGGTGTTTTGAGGTTATTCAAAGGTGTTTTGAGTGTGTTCAAATGATTATGAGAGTGTTTTGAAGGTGTTCAAAGGTGTTTTGAGGTTATTCAAAGGTGTTTTGAGTGTGTTCAAATGATTATGAGAGTGTTTTGAAGGTGTTCAAAGGTGTTTTGAAGGTGTTCAAAGGTGTTTTGAAGGTGTTGAAGGGTGTTTTGAGTGTGTTCAAGGGTGTTTGAAGGTGTTGAAGGGTGTTTTGATTGAATTAAGCGGTGTTTTAGTAGTAATCAGTGGTGTAATTGGGAGTACTCAAATAGTGTTTTGGAAATGTTCATAGGTGTTCAAAGGTGTTTTGAAGGTGTTGAAGGGTGTTTTTTTGAAGGTGTTGAAGGGTGTTTTGAGTGTGTTCAAGGGTGTTTGAAGGTGTTGAAGGGTGTTTTGATTGAATTCAGCGGTGTTTTAGTAGTAATCAGTGGTGTAATTGGGAGTACTCAAATAGTGTTTTTTGGAAGTGTTTCATGGTGATTTTGGTGGTGTTTTGAGTGTATTCAGTGGTGTTTTAGTATTCAGTGGTGTAATTGGGAGTACTCAAATTGTGTTTTTTTGGAAGTGTTTCATGGTGATTTTGGTGGTGTTTTGAGTGTATTCAGTGGTGTTTTAGTATTCAGTGGTGTAATTGGGAGTACTCAAATAGTGTTTTGGAAATGTTCAAAGGTGTTTTTGAAGGTGTTCAAGAGTGTTTAGAAGGTGTTCAAGGGTGTTTGAAGGTGTTGAAGGGTGTTTTGATTGAATTCAGCGGTGTTTTAGTAGTAATCAGTGGTGTAATTGGGAGTACTCAAATAGTGTTTTGGAAATGTTCAAAGGTGTTTTTGAAGGTGTTCAAGAGTGCTTTGAAGGTGTTCAAGGGTGTTATGAAGGTGATGAAGGGTGTTTTGATTGAATTCAGCGGTGTTTAGTAGTAATCAGTGGTGTAATTGGGAGTACTCAAATTGTGTTTTTTTGGAAGTGTTTCATGGTGATTTTGGTGGTGTTTTGAGTGTATTCAGTGGTGTTTTAGTATTCAGTGGTGTATTTGGGAGTACTCAAATGGTGTTTTTTGGAAGTGTTTCAGTGTTGTTTGGAAATGTTCAAAGGTGTTCAAAGGTGTTTTGAAGGTGTTGAAGGGTGTTTTTTTGAAGGTGTTGAAGGGTGTTTTGAGTGTGTTCAAGGGTGTTTGAAGGTGTTGAAGGGTGTTTTGATTGAATTCAGCGGTGTTTTAGTAGTAATCAGTGGTGTAATTGGGAGTACTCAAATAGTGTTTTTTGGAAGTGTTTCATGGTGATTTTGGTGGTGTTTTGAGTGTATTCAGTGGTGTTTTAGTATTCAGTGGTGTAATTGGGAGTACTCAAATTGTGTTTTTTTGGAAGTGTTTCATGGTGATTTTGGTGGTGTTTTGAGTGTATTCAGTGGTGTTTTAGTATTCAGTGGTGTAATTGGGAGTACTCAAATAGTGTTTTGGAAATGTTCAAAGGTGTTTTTGAAGGTGTTCAAGAGTGTTTTGAAGGTGTTCAAGGGTGTTTGAAGGTGTTGAAGGGTGTTTTGATTGAATTCAGCGGTGTTTAGTAGTATTCAGTGGTGTAATTGGGAGTACTCAAATTGTGTTTTTTGGAAGTGTTTCATGGTGATTTTGGTGGTGTTTTGAGTGTATTCAGTGGTGTTTTAGTATTCAGTGGTGTATTTGGGAGTACTCAAATGGTGTTTTTGGAAGTGTTTCAGTGTTGTTTGGAAATGTTCAAAGGTGTTCAAAGGTGTTTTGAGTGTGTTCAAATGTTGTTTTTTTGAAGGTGATCAAGGGTGTTCAAGGGTGTTTTGAAGGTGTTCAAAGGTGTTTTGAGGTTATTCAAAGGTGTTTTGAAGGTGTTCAAGGGTGTTTATGTGAGTATTCAAAGGTGTTTTTTGAAGGTGTACAAATGATTATGAGAGTACTTATGAAGGTGTTCAAATGATGTGCAAGAGTACTTATGAAGGTGTTCTGGGAGTATTCAGAGGTGATTTTGGGGGTGTTCGAATGATGTTTTGGAGTATTTCAGTGTTGTTTGGAAATGTATAAAGGTATTTTTGTGAGTATTCAAATGATTTAAGAGAGTGTTTTGAAGGTGTTCAAAGTAAAAGTGCGTATTAACTTCGTAATATGTAAAATTGTGACTGGTGAATTTATCGAAAAGTGGTTATAAGTGTTGTGGTGACTTTCTGATGTACTGTATCCCCTTATTAACTTTAATGAACTAAAAGGGTTAAAACGAGAAAAATTGGGGGTTATGAGTGAAAATTGTGAGATGTTGGTTGGAGTGTGAGGGTTCAGGAGGGTGGGGAGGAGGTTACTTCGTGGGGGAGTGACCTGAGATGAAATAGTTAAAAAAATGTCTAGACTTGTGTTGTAAAGAAATTGATGGATTGTTGTGGGTATTAACGAAACAAAAATGTGAAATTATTTGGATTAACCTGGGTTAAGAGTGAAAATGTTTTCCCTATGATGTAGGTACTATATCCCCTTATTAACTTTAATGAACTAAAAGGGTTAAAACGAGAAAAATTGGGGGTTATGAGTGAAAATTGTGAGATGTTGGTTGGAGTGTGAGGGTTCAGGAGGGTGGGGAGGAGGTTACTTCGTGGGGGAGTGACCTGAGATGAAATAGTTAAAAAAATGTCTAGACTTGTGTTGTAAAGAAATTGATGGATTGTTGTGGGTATTAACGAAACAAAAATGTGAAATTATTTGGATTAACCTGGGTTAAGAGTGAAAATGTTTTCCCTATGATGTAGGTACTATATCCCCTTATTAACTTGAATGAACTAAAAGGGTCGTCATGATTCAGCCTGTGTGTGTGGGGGGGTCATCGCGTGACGTCACTGACCGCCGAGTAAACACATTAATGAGAGGAATACTGACGTCACACTTGTTTAGACCTGTAGTAAGAGAGAGCACCATGCCCCATAGGAGGAGTTCATTTGAATGCTTACCCCCAGAGGGGGGAATCCAAAAAACCTTGATCCAAGGAGATGGAGTCTTGGTATTATCGAGAAATTTTGGGGTGGGAGTGAAAGTGAGAGGGGTAATCCAAAAATTTGATCCGAGGAGATGGAGACTTTTGATTTCGAGAAATTTTGGGGTGGGGGTGAAAGTGGGAGGGGGGATCCGAGGAGATCATAAGAATTTCGAAACCCCCATAGGGGGGAATCCAAAAACTTGTATTATCGAGAAATTTTGGGGTTGGTGGGGGGGGGGAGAAAGTGGGATGGGGGGATCCGAGGAGATCATAAGAATTTCGAAAACCCCATAGGGGGGATCCAAAAAACTTGATCCGAGGAGATGGAGAATTTCGAAAACCCCATAGGGGGGGAATCCAAAAACTTGATCCAAGGAAAGCATAAGAAAAAAAAATCGGGGGCGCGGGGACGATCCGGACGACGCTGCAGAAGGCGCAGCAGAAGGCGCGGGCGGGGGTCGCGAAAGGGCGCGCGGGGCGGGCGGCGGGCGGGCGCGCGGGCGGGCGCGCGGCGCGATGGTGGGGTCGCGAGGCGGGGGGTCGTGGGGGGTGGGGGTATTGGTTGGGGGGTCAAGGGTGAGGTAGTCTCGAGGGCTAGGTCATGGTCAAAACCGGAAGTAACACCTAGGTGTGAAAAGGTGACCCTCCAGCCGCTGGTCCTAGACCGGATACACCGCCCAGTGGAAGGCCTAAACCGGAAGGGACCTCCCAGAGGAAGGCCCTAAACCGGAAGGGTCCCCCCAGAAGAAAACTTCACTACTTATATATATATATATATATATATATATATATATATATATATATATATATATATATATATATATATATATATATATATATATATATATATATATATATATGTATATGTATATATATATATATATATATATATATATATATATATATATATATATATATATATATATATATATATATATATATATATATATATATATATATATATATATATATATATATATATAATGCCGTGCCGAATATGTAAAACTGGTCAATTAGCAAGAACTCATTTAAAATAAAGTCCTTTCTAAAATTTTCTTTATACATTTAAAGATATATTTTTTTCATTAATGTTAATGTAAAAATTTATAATTTTGCATGAAAAGGAACTTAGAAAATTTACCTAACCTTATTATAACACGAACAATTTATTTTAGTCTAACCCAACTAAATATATTTTAAATACGTTTACAATAATTTAGTACTAAACAAACACAATCAAATATATTTGTTTCGTTAGGTTCAGAATGATTTTGGCGAAATTATTGCATACACAAATTTTCACTTACCTGGAGGTTATCTGGAGGTTATTCCGGGGATCAACGCCCCCGCGGCCCGGTCCATGACCAGGCCTCCCGATGGATCAAGGCCTGATCAACTAGGCTGTTACTGCTGGCCGCACGCAGTCCAACGTACGAGCCACAGCCCGGCTGATCCGGCACTGACTTTAGGTATCTGTCCAGCTCTCTCTTGAAGGCAGCCAGGGGCCTATTGGCAATTCCCCTAATGCTTGATGGGAGGCTGTTGAACAGTTTTGGGCCCCGGACACTTATGGTGTTTTCCCTTAGTGTACCAATGGCGCCCCTACTTTTTATTGGGGGCATTTTGCATCGCCTGCCCAGTCTTTTACTTTCGTAGGGAGTGATTTCTCTGTGCAGATTTGGGACCATTCCTTCCAAGATTTTCCAAGTGTAGATTATGATATATCTCTCCCTCCTGCGTTCCAACGAGTACAAGTCAAGTGCTTCCAAGCGTTCCCAGTAGTTAAGGTGCTTGACAGAACTTATACGTGCAGTAAAGGATCTCTGTACACTCTCTAGATCTGCGATTTCACCTGCTTTGAATGGAGATGTTAATGTACAGCAGTATTCCAGCCTAGAGAGAACAAGTGATTTGAAAAGGATCATCATGGGCTTGGCATCTCTCGTTTTGAAAGTTCTCATTATCCATCCTATCATTTTCTTTGCACGTGCGATCGTGGCACTGTTGTGATCCTTGAAAGTGAGATCCTCAGACATTACTACTCCCAGGTCCCTTACATTATTTTTCCGCTCTATTGTATGGCCGGAGTCAGTAGTATACTCTGTTCTAGTTATTATCTCCTCCAGTTTTCCATAACGGAGTAGTTGGAATTTGTCCTCATTGAACATCATATTGTTTACCGTTGCCCACTGGAAAACTTCGTTTATATCTTCTTGGAGGTTAACCGCGTCCTCAGCAGATGACAGCCTCATGCAGATCCTAGTATCATCCGCAAAGGATGATACGGTGCTGTGGTGTATATCTCTGTTTATGTCTGATATGAGGATAAGGAATAAGATGGGGGCGAGTACTGTGCCTTGTGGAACAGAGCTCTTCACTATGGCAGCCTCCGATTTAACTCTGTTCACCACTACTCTTTGTGTTCGATTTGTTAGGAAGTTGAAGATCCATCTCCCCACTTTCCCAGTTATTCCTTTAGCACGTATTTTATGGGCTATTACGCCATGATCGCATTTGTCAAATGCTTTTGCAAAGTCTGTGTATATTACATCTGCATTCTGATTTTCTTCCAGTGCATCCAAGGCCATGTCATAGTGATCCAGTAGTTGTGAGAGGCAGGAGCGACCTTGTCCTATATGGCAAGATGAACGTTGCTATTTAAGCCAAGATCGCAAGTTCTGCCTATTCTGCACGACATATATATATATATATATATATATATATATATATATATATATATATATATATATATATATATATATATATATATATATATATATATATATATATATATATATATATATATATATATATATATATATATATATATAAATTCAAAATGGGAATTGACACAGTTACTTTTTGCTGATGATACTGTGCTTATGGGGGATTCTAAAGAAAAATTGCAAAGGTTAGTGGATGAGTTTGAGAATGTGTGTAAAGGTAGAAAGTTGAAAGTGAACATAGAAAAGAGTAAGGTGATGAGGGTATCAAATGATTTAGATAAAGAAAAATTGGATATCAAATTGGGGAGGAGGAGTATGGAAGAAGTGAATGTTTTCAGATATTTGGGAGTTGACGTGTCGGCGGATGGATTTATGAAGGATGAAGTTAATCATAGAATTGATGAGGGAAAAAAAGGTGAGTGGTGCGTTGAGGTATATGTGGAGTCAAAAAACGTTATCTATGGAGGCAAAGAGGGAATGTATGAAAGTATAGTAGTTCCAACACTCTTATATGGATGTGAAGCTTGGGTGGTAAATGCAGCAGCGAGGAGACGGTTGGAGGCAGTGGAGATGTCCTGTCTAAGGGCAATGTGTGGTGTAAATATTATGCAGAAAATTCGGAGTGTGGAAATTAGGAGAAGGTGTGTAGTTAATAAAAGCATTAGTCAGAGGGCAGAAGAGGGGTTGTTGAGGTGGTTTGGTCATTTAGAGAGAATGGATCAAAGTAGAATGACATGGAAAGCATATAAATCTATAGGGGAAGGAAAGAGGGGTAGGGGTCGTCCTCGAAAGGGTTGGAAAGAGGGGGTAAAGGAGGTTTTGTGGGTGAGGGGCTTGGACTTCCAGCAAGCGTGCATGAGCGTGTTAGATAGGAGTGAATGGAGACGAATGATACTTGGGACCTGACGATCTGTTGGAGTGTGAGCAGGGTAATATTTAGTGAAGGGATTCAGGGAAACCGGTTATTTTCATATAGTCGGACTTGAGTCCTGGAAGTGGGAAGTACAATGCCTGCACTTTAAAGGAGGGGTTTGGGATATTGGCAGTTTGGAGGGATATGTTGTGTACCTCTATACGTATATGCTTCTAAACTGTTGTATTCTGAGCACCTCTGCAAAAGCAGTGATAATGTGTGAGTGTGGTGAAAGTGTTGAATGATGATGAAAGTATTTTCTTTTTGGGGATTTTCTTTCTTTTTTTTTGGGTCACCCTGCCTCGGTGGGAGACGAGCGAGTTGTTGAAATATATATATATATATATATATATATATATATATATATATATATATATATATATATATATATATATATATATATATATATATATATATATATATATATATATAGGATGGGGTCGACCTCTGGTGTAAATTGTGGGACCCATAGCATCGGAAAAGTGGATAAAAAGGATTCAAGGATGAATATTTGGATTTCTTCCTGAAGCCGTTTGAATATTCCACTTTCCCTACCACCCCATCTTTTCATATATTTTTTTTTTTACCAGTAGGAATATTTTATTACGTAAGATGATACAAAAGATTTAAGAGATACATTGCTGATATAAAGGTGGCATATACGGTACATGTTGTTACATGTGTATTACCAATTATAGGGCGAAAATCTCATCCAGCTCCTCAGAGCTGGGGCATGTGCCCAAAATACAGCAGGCATTACCCCTTTGAACAGCCGCACTGAGCCGCTGGAACAGAAAACTAGCTGCCCTGGGATCCCTAGTTACCCTGATGAGTCTTTTTCCCAGCTCCTTAAGGAATTTAGATGCATTCTTTCCCCATGAGCCAAGGGCCTCTGAGCTATGGGAACAAACATATAATGATGGGCAAGTTCTCCATATTTTCTAGACTTTTGGGACTCCCTGAAGCTGGCAGCTGCCCCTCCTTCCTCCCTGGTGTATTGGAGATAGGTATCAGCCAAGGTAGATGCACATGTATAGTCCCACACCACTTGCTTCCCATCTGTCCAGGCTTGAAAGGTGATACCATTTGGACGCTTCTGGCTGCCATCAGATCTGCATAGCTGGGGTGGCTCCCTTACTGCTGGGCATCTGGCTGTTGTGAGGATCCTCTTGATAATGTTATTAACTTCCTCATGTCTTGCAATCTTTCCCTCGGATATACGGCACACAAGACCGTGGTACCCGAATCGGTCTGCTGCTTCACTGCCACAAATATAGGGAGGTACCACCTCTAGAACTGTCCTAGGGACCCTCATCCTCAGAGAAAAGAATGAACTTGCTTCTGGGAAAACTCAAGGTTCTCCCTGAAGCTGTTTGAGAATTTTCTCCTACCACCCCTTATATTTAATATATATATATGTCGTGCCGAATAGGCAGAACTTGCGATCTTGGCTTAAATAGCAACGCTCATCTTGCCATATAGGACAAGTGAAAATTTGTGTATGCAATAATTTCGCCAAAATCATTCTGAACCTAACGAAAAAAAATGTATTTGATTGTGTTTGTTTAGTACTAAATTACTGTAAACGTATTTAAAATATATTTAGTTGGGTTAGGCTAAAATAAATTGCTCTTGTTATAATAAGGTTAGGTAAGTTTTCTAAAATTCTTTTGGTGCAAAATTAAAATTTTTTACATTAACATTAATGAAAAAAATATATCTTTAAACGTATAAGAGAAAATTTCAGAAAGAACTTAATTTTAAATGAGTTCTTGCTAATTGACCAGTTTTACATATTCGGCACGATATATATATAATATATATATATATATATATATATATATATATATATATATATATATATATATATATATATATATATATATATATATATATATATATATATATATATATATATATGTATATGTATATACTCCCTCCCCTCATCCCAGCCCAAGACCACTGACTTCCTCACGAAGGGTGTTGCCGTTTAGTGCCCCACCAATTACAAGTTTCGCCGTTCGCTACTCCTCCACCCTCATCCCCCATGCATCCCTGCTGTCCTTCACCCGTCACCCCACAGCTGGCGCCCTCCCACCCCCACGATATCAGCAATGTCACAAGTAGTCGCGGGTTCCCAGGAATCTTCACCACAGAGCCAAAGCTGTTGTTCACGAGGCATCTGCTGGGTGTGCTACAGGGAATGTACACTCAATCTCACAACTGGCCACATCCGTGCACACAATGGATGTCTAGGATCCAGGAGAGCTCCAAATGAGAACAACCAACAGCCTCCCCCAGCAGACAGAGCTGACAACTACCGTGACTTCACCTCTACAGAGGACCTCAAATCTGCAATCAAATTAACATCCAACAGGACTCTGACACACATCCCCAAAGCAGCTCGCCCTCAAGCTGCTAGCAAATTCACTGACCTTCTGAAGAAAGTCAACGATGCTCCTTCAAACAACAGATCCTGGCACAACTTGCTGCTTTTTGGCAATGCCTGTTTGGCTGTCCAACCAAGGAGGGACAAGTCACTAGCAACACATGTTATTAGGACAACAAATGCATTCCCAAGGGATGACAACCTCGTCCGTCTCCCCCCTAGGGCGACAAAAACCCGCCGGGCAAATGCCAACAACAGGACACCTGACGCCTCAAAAATCAGAGCCCAAATTAGCAAAAAATTAGAAGAGGGTAACACTATTGAAGCTCTGAGGCTTATAACCAGTGAGGATACCATCGCTCCCAAGGACGCAAGCACGGCGCAAGCTCTGAAGGACAAACATCCACCCAGGGCTCCCAGTACCAACATTGACCTCCCTGACATTGCAGCAGGTGAAGAACATCTAATCTTACAGGATGCTGATGTGTATAAAGCTGCTATGTCATTTCCACAGGGCTCAGCAGGAGGTTTCACCGGTTTAAGGCCTCAACATTAAAACAAATACTCAGTCCAGCACTTGGTGAGGTTTCAGAGAGGCTGCTGTCTGAACTCACCAAATTTTCCAACCTGTGCCTGGCTGGCAGTGTCCCAGAGGCCATCAGACCCCTTTTCTTTGGTGCCTCATTGTGTGCCCTCCGGAAAAAGGATGGCGGAATCAGGCCCATTGCAGTGGGTAACACCCTTCGGCACCTAGTCGCCAAGGCTGCAGTAAGAAGGGTGAGTCAAGAGGCTGCTGCAATGCTGAAACCAACTCAGCTCGGTTTCGGCGTTCAACAGGGCTGTGAAGCAGCTGCCCACGCAGCACGAGTATATATCAAAAACATGTCCGATGAAAAACCCTTGGCCAAATTGGACTTTGCCAGCGCTTTCAACTCAGAAGGGATGCTGCTCTCTAGAAGGGAAGCTGCTCTCAGAAGGGATGCTGCTCTATAGAAACTTCCCTTTATCCCTTCATAGAATCGTGTTATAGTGTGACTTCCAAACTATTGTTTGGGGACCATGAAATTGACTCATGTGAGGGCGTGCAACAGGGGGACCCTCTCGCCCCCTTTCTATTTTGTTTGGTCATCAAGGAAGTCACAGAAGCACTCTCCAACGAGGTCAATAACTGGTTCCTGGACGATGGTACCCTAGCTGGCACAACAGAATCTCTCCTAGAGGACATCAGAAAAATTAAAGACGTGGGAGAAAGCCTGGACCTTTCTTTAAACCCCACCAAATATGAAATAGTTTCTACCAATCAACAGATGATCCAGAATATTAGCGCCGTTTTACCAGGAGCACGAGCCATTGATCCAGCCAATAGCACTCTCCTTGGTGCTCCTCTTGGATCCAATGCCATCGATCTGATCCTAGAAAAAAAAGTCTCAGACCTCCGGACTATGGAAAGCAGGATGAAAGACATTGACACACACTATGCCTTCTACCTACTCACCTGTTAATCCCAAAACTTACCTACTTTCTGAGATGCTCCCCAGCCTTCAGCAGTCCGAAACTCAAGGAATATGACTCTCCTGAAGACCATGCTAGAGAGTGTATTGAATCTTTCCCTGGAAGATGGACAGTGGTTGCAAGCCTCACTTCCGGTCAGGCTTGGGGGGCTGGGAGTACGCAGATCCTCCCAGATTGCTCTACCAGCTCTCCTATACTCTTCCATAGCATCAAACGAGTTAATAAGACAAATTCTTCCTAATAACCTCAGTGACTCAGCAGGAATACAGGACCCTAACTATGCCAGTGCCATCGCTAAACTGGAGACTCTTGCTGCTCCAGAACCAAAGCCTAGTGCAGCAGTGGCTCACAAACAGTCAAGCTGGGATGGCCCGATCATTGCGAAGGTGCTTGCTAACATGCTCACGGCTGTAACATCAGACAGGGAGATTGCCCATCTCCAGGCTGTGAGAGCACCTCACTATGGGGACTTCCACCAAACAGTTTCCATATCAGCAATGGGAATGCGCCTCGACCCTTAGATCCTTTGTATTACAGTGTCTCTGTGCCTTGCTTTGTGTTTGCGGCAAAGTACAAGCCGACCAAAATGGTCTACATGGTCTTAACTGTTCCAAAACCAAGGGCTGGCATGCAAGACACAATGAGGTCAATGACATCATAAAGAGAACCCTTTTTACAGCTGGATGCCCAAACGAGAGGAAGCCCCAATCACTAGCAGCCAACAATACCCACAACCCAGCAAACTGCCCCAACGGGATCACCATCTATCCTTGGAAGAATGGCAAGCTCTTAGCCTGGGACTATACCTGTGTGTCCACACTGGCTAACACCTAAATCCATCACAGTGTGGGGCGACAGGAAGGAGCTGCTGACCACAGGGAGGAGTACAAGATCAGCAAGTAAAGGGACATAAGCCAACAGTATCAATTTGTCCCAGTGGGATCAGAGACCTTGGGGTCATGGGGAAAAAATGCCACACGTTTCCTTAAAGAATTGAGTTCCAGACTCATCGACACCACCAGGTACACAAGGGCAGCCACATTCATGTTCCAGCTCCTCAGTGTGGCCATCCAGAGTGAAAATGTTTGCTGCATACCTGGCTCGCATCCGGCATCGGAGGAGCTGGAGGAAATCCATAATCTTTAACAGATTGTAACATTGTACTCATGTTTTTGTTTTCTGTAAATGTATTCTATCTATTAATAAATTTTCCCATAGAATATAAGATATAGGGGGAGGTAAGAGAAGAAAATTTTTACACAGCTCCGGGGAGAACCTTGAGTTTTCCCTGAGGTACGTTTATTGTCTTCTCTGAGGATGAGGGTCCACAGTCCAGTTATAGAGGTGATACCTCCCTATATTTTTTGTTTATATATATATATATATATATATATATATATATATATATATATATATATATATATATATATATATATATATATATATATATATATATATATATTTATATATATGTATATATATATATATATATATTTATATATGCATATATATATATATATTTAAATATATATTTATATATATATATATATATATATATATATATATATATATATATATATATATATATATATATATATATATATATATATATATATATATATATATATATTGCAACAAGTCGTCCGTCTCCCACCGAGGCAGGATGACCCAAAAAAGAAAGAAAATACTTTCATTATTCAACACTTTCACTTCACTCACACATAACTGTTTTTGCAGAGATGCTCAGAATACAACAGTTTAGAAGCATATACGTATAAAGATACACATATCCCTTCAAACTGCCAATATCCCGAACCCCTCCTTTAAAGTGCAGGCATTGTACTTCCTATTTCCAGGACTCAAGTCCGGCTATATAAAAATAGCCAGTTTCCTTGAATCCCTTCACTAAATATTACCCTGCTCACACTCCAACAGCTCGTCAGGTCCCAAAAACCATTCGTCTCCATTCACTCCTATAGAACACGCTCACGTACGCTTGCTGGAAGTTCAAGCCCCTCGCCCAGAAAAAGTCCTTTACCCCCTCCCCTTAACCTTTTCGAGGACGACCCCTACCCCGCCTTCCTTCCCCTACAGATTTATACGCTCTCCATGTCATTCTACTTTGATCCATTCTCTCTGAATGACCAAACCACCTCAACAACCCCTCTTCTGCCCTCTGACTAATACTTTCATTAACTCCACACCTCCTAATTTCCACACTCCGAATTTTCTGCATAATATTTACACCACACATTGCCCTTAGACAAGACATCTCCACTGCCTCCAACCGTCTCCTTGCTGCTGCATTTACAACCCAAGCCTCACATACATATAAGAGTGTTGGTACTACTATAATTTCATATGTTCCCTTCTTTGCCTCCATATATAACGCTTTTTTCTCTCCACATATACCTCTCAACGCACCACTCGCCTTTTTTCCTTCATCAATTCTATGATTAACCTCATCCTTCATAAATCCATCTACTGACACGTCAACTCCCAAATATCTGAAAACATTCACTTCTTCCATTCTCCTCCTCCCAATATGATATCCAATTTTTCTTTATCGAAATCATTTGATACCCTCATCACCTTACTCTTTTCTATGCTCACTTTCAACTTTCTACCTTTACATACACTCCCAAGCTCGTCCACTAACCTTTGCAATTTTTCTTTAGAATCTCCCATAAGCACAGTATCATCAGCAAAAAGTAACTGCGTCAATTCCCGTTTTGTATTTGTTTCCCCATAATTTAATCCCACCCCTCTCCCGAACACCCTAGCATTTACTTCTCTTACAACCCCATCTATAATTATATTAAACAACCATGGTGACATTACACATCCCTGTCTAAGACCTACTTTTACCGGGAAGTATTATCCCTCTCTTCTACACACCCTAACCTGAGCCTCACTATCCTCATAAAAACTCTTTACAGCATTTAGTAACTTACCACCTATTCCATATACTTGCAACATCTGCCACATTGCTCCTCTATCCACTCTATCATATGCCTTTTCTAAATCGATAAATGCAATAAAATCTTCCTTACCTTTATTTAAATACTGTTCACATATATACTTCAATGTAAACACTTGAACTACACATCCCCTACCCACTCTAAAACCTCCTTGCTCATCCACAATCCTACATTCTGTCTTACCTCTAATTCTTTCAATAATAACCCTACCGTACACTTTTCCTGGTATACTCAGTAAACTTATTCCTCTATAATTTTTACAGTCTCTTTTGTCCCCCTTTCCTTTATATAAAGGGACTATACATGATCTCCGGCAATCCCAAGGTACCTTCCCCTCTTTCATACATTTATTAAACAAAAATACCAACCACTCCAACACTATATCCCCCCCTGCTTTCAACATTTCTGTCATGATCCCATCAGTTCCAGCTGCTTTACCCCCTTTCATTCTATGTAATGCCTCACGCACCTCCCCCACACTCAGATCCTGCTCTTCTTCAGTCCTAAAAGATGGTATACCTCCTGGGCCGGTGCATGAAATTACATTACCGCCTCCCCTTCTTCGTCGACAGTTAAAGGTTCCTCAAAATATTCTCGCCATCTACCTAATACCTCCATCTCCCCATCTACTAACTCCACTAGTCTGTTTTTAATGGACAAATCCATTCCTTCCCTAGGCTTTCTTAACTTGTTTAACTCGCTCCAAACTTTTTTCTTATTTTCATTAAAATTTCTTGACAGTGCCTCTCCCACTCTATCATCTACTCTCCTTTTGCACTCTCTCACCTTTCTTCACCTTTCTTTTATCTCCATGTACTCTACTCTTCTTATAACACATATGCTTTGTAAAAACCTCTCATAAGCTACCTTTTTCTCTTTTATCACACACTTTACTTCATCATTCCACCAATCACTCCTCTTTCCTCCTGCACCCACCCTCCTATAACCACAAACTTCTGCCCAACATTCTAAAACTGCATTTTTAAAACTCTTCCAACCCTCTTCAAACCCCCACTACTCATACTTGCACCAGCCCACCTTTCTGCCAATAGTTGCTTATATCTTACCCGAATTTCCTCCTCCCTCAGTATATACACTTTCACCTCTCTCTTACTTGTTGTTTCCATTTTCCTCTTGTCCCATCTGCCTCTTACTCTAACTGTAGCTACAACTAAATAATGATCCGATATATCAGTTGCCCCTTTATAAACGTGTACATCCTTATATCCACCAATACATAATCTAACAAACTACTTTCATTACGTGCTATATCATACCTTGTATATTTATTTATCCTCTTTTTCATAAAATATGTATTACTTATTACCAAACCTCTTTCTACACATAGCTCAATTAAAGGCTCCCATTTTCATTTACCGCTGGCACCCCAAATTTACCTACTACTACCTCCACAACATTTTTACCCACGTTAGCATTAAAATCCCTAACCACAAGTACTTTCACACTTTATTCAAAACTCCCCACACATTCACTCAACATTTCCCAAAATCTCTCTCTCTCTCTCCTCTACACTTCTCTCTTCTCTAGGTGCACATACGCTTACTATAACCCACTTTTCACATCCAACCTTTATTTTACTCCACATAATCCTTGAATTAATACATTTATGTTCCCTGTTTTCCTGCCTTAGCTCATCCTTCAACTTTATTGCTACTCTTTCTTTAGCCTTAACTCTATTTGAAACCCCTGACCTAATCCCATTTATTCCTCTCCACGGAAACTCTGCCGCCCTCTTCAGCTTTGTTTCACTTAAAGCCAGGATATCCAACTTCTTCTCATTCATAACATCCACAATTATCTCTTTCTTATCATTTGCACAAAATCCACACACATTCAGACATCCCACTTCGATAATTTTCTTATTATTATTCATTTTAAGAACATAAGAAAGGAGGAACACTGCAGCAAGCCTGTTGGCCCATACTAGGCAGGTCCTTTACAATTCATCCCACTAACAAAACATTTGACCAACCCAATTTTCAATGCTGCCCAAGAAATAAGCTCTGATGTGCAAGTCCCACTCAAATCCAACCCCTCCCACTCATGTACTTAACCAACCTAACTTTAAAACCACCCAAAGTCCTAGCCTCAATAACCCAACTAGGTAGACTGTTCCACTCATCAACTACCCTATTTCCAAACCAATACTTTCCTATGTCCTTTCTAAATCTAAACTTGTCTAATTTAAATCCATTACTGTGGGTTCTCTCTTGGAGAGATATCCTCAAGACCTTATTAATATCCCCTTTATTAATACCTATCTTCCACTTATACACTTCGATCAGGTCTCCCCTCATTCTTCGTCTAACAAGTGAATGTAACTTAAGTCTTCAATCTCTCTTCATAAGGAAGATTTCTAATGCTATGTATTAATTTAGTCATCCTACGCTGATTGTTTTCTAATGAATTTATGTCCATTCTGTAATATGGAGACCAGAACTGAGCTGCATAATCTAGGTGAGGCCTTACTAATGATGTATAAAGCTGCAGTATGACCTCTGGACTTCTGTTGCCTTGTATTGAAAGGACCTGCCTCGTATGGGCCAGTAGGCCTTCTGCAGTGTTCCTACATTCTTAGGTTATGTTCTTAATCTATTTGCCTTATTACGTACGTTTAGGCATTGCTGTCTTGGTTTAACGTTGCTGCATACCATAACCCCCAAGTCCTTTTCGCAATCTGTATGGCTAAGTTCTACATTATTTAACTTATAAGTGCCATGGTTATGGACACTCCCGAGCTCCAGAACCTTGCATTTATCTACATTGAACTGCATCTGCCACTTTTCTGACCAAGAATAGAGTTTGTCTAAATCTTTCTGAAGTTCCTTAACATCTACGTTTGAATCAATTATCCTACCTATCTTTGTGTAATCGGCGAATTTGCTCATATCACTAGTAATTCCTTCATCAAGATCATTGATATATATTATAAACAACAACGGGCCCAGACTGATCCCTGTGGAACGCCACTTGTTACTGATCCCCACTCAGATTTAACCCCATTTATGGACACTCTCTGCTTCCTGTCTGTGAGCCATGATTCGATCCACGAGAGCACCCTTCCCCCAATGCCATGAGCTGCCAATTTCTTTAACAGTCTTTGGTGCGGAGCTCTATCAAAAGCCTTACTAAAATCTAAGTAAATAATATCAAATTCTTTATCGTGGTCAACAGCCTCAAAAGATGTACTGAAGAAAGTTAATAAATTAGTTAGACAAGACCGGCCTCTTGTGAATCCATGCTGAGTATCATTAATCAAGCTATGCTTATCGAGATGGCTTCTTATAATCTCAGTTATAATTGACTCTAGTAATTTGCCTACAATTGAGGTCAGGCTTATTGGGCGGTAATTTGACGGTAACGACTTGTCCCCTGTTTTAAAAATAGGAATTACATTAGCCATCTTCCACATATCAGACACTACACCTGTGTGAAGAGATAAATTAAAAATATTAGTTAATGGTTCACAGAGTTCTATTTTGCATTCCTTAAGAACCCTTGAAAAAAACTCATCAGGACGCGGTGACTTATTTTGCTTCAGTCGGTCTATCTGCTTCACAACCATTTCACTAGTGACTGATGTTACATAATTTATCATCTTCTGGCCAACTATAAAAATTAATTACTGGAATATTATTAGTGTCTTCCTGTGTAAAAACCGAGAGAAAATAATTATTTAAAATCGAGCACATTTCATTCTCTTTGTCAGTAAGATGCCCATAGTTATTTTTAAAGGGACCTATCTTATCTCTGACTTTTGTTCTATATACCTGGAAAAACTTTTTGGGTTAGTTTTAGAATCCCTAGCAACTTTAATTTCATAGTCCCTTTTAGCTTTTCTTATCCCCTTTTTAATGTCCCTCTTAATGTCAATATACTGATTCATAAGATGACCCTCACCTCTTTTGATACGCCTATAAATTCCTTTCTTTTGATCTAGTAGATATTTCAGCCTATTATTCATCCATTTTGGGTCATTCCTATTTGATCTAATTTCTTTATACGGGATAAACGTTCTTTGAGCCTCATGTATAGTGTTCAGAAAACTGTCATACTGATAGCTCTCTTCGTTACCCCAGTCAATAGATGATAAGTGTTCTTTCTCTAAGCCCATCGTAATCTGCTAAGCGAAAATCTGGGACTGTTACTGAGTTATCTCTACTATCATACTTCCATTCAATGCTAAAAGTAATTGATTTGTGGTCGCTAGCACCAAGTTCCTCTGAAACTTCTAAATTATTAACAAAGGATTCATTGTTTGCCAGAACTAAGTCAAGCAGGTTATTACCCCTTGTAGATTCTGTCACAAACTGCTTCAAAAAACAATCCTGAACTACTTCTAAGAAGTCGTATGATTCTAAATTCCGAGTCAAGAAATTCCAATCAATATGACTAAAGTTAAAGTCTCCTAGAATTACTACATTATCGTGCCTTGTGGCCCTAATAATTTCCTCCCATAGTAGTCTCCCTTAGTCCCTATCTAAGTTTGGGGGACGGTATATCACACCTAAAATTAATTTTTCATGCCCCTCTGAAAATTCTATCCAAACAGACTCTGTATGTGTTACTTCAGACTTAATACCCATTTTTATGCAACAGTTCAAGCGATCTCGGACATACAATGCCACCCCACCTCCCTTTCCGACACTTCTATCTACTTGGAACAATTTAAAACCCTGAATGTGACATTCTGCAGGCATGTCCCGACTTTTTTAATTAAACCACGTCTCAGTTATGGCAAATACATCAATGTTACCTGCACTAGCAACTAATCTCAACTCGTCCATCTTATTCCTAGAACTGCGACTATTTGTGTAATATATATTTAAAGACCCTCCTCTCTCTTTACCCTTCCTGATCCTTTCTGTTATTCCACTAAACCTATTACTGTCCTTGTCAATTAGTGCCACTGGATTTCCAATATCCACCTCATTTTGCCTATTACTAGCTCTCCTAGTACTCAAATTACTACACTGGGACTTCACTGTTTTCCCGCCAAAACCAATACCACTAACTATTCCTAGTTTAAAGACATAACAGCTCCGTCCACTGCTTTGGCCAGTGCTCCCACCCCACACCTAGATAAGTGAACCCCATCCCTGGCATACATGTCATTTCTGTCATAGAAGAGGTCCCAGTTGTCAATGAATGTTACCGCATTTTCCTTACAGTTTTTGTCCAGCCAGCAATTGACACCAATTGCTCAGGACAACCATTCATTTCCAACTCCTCTCCTTGGCAAAATGCCACATGTGACAGGTTTCCCACCCTTCCTCCTGTAGATGAATGGTTCAGAGAACCGACATGTTGATAAATTAGACACATGTGCAACTTTTGGGTATCTTTGTTGAGGAAACGTTTCGCCACACAGTGGCTTCATCAGTCCATACAAAGGAGAATCCTGAAGAACAGGAGGAGAATGAGGTAATCAGTCCCTCAACCTTGAGTCGATGTGGTCAGTCCATCAATCTTGAATAGAATACGGCATACGTGCGGAGAAGAAGCTTATAAACCGTAGGCAGGAGAGGTGCAGCAGTCATAGGTGGTGTCACATTTCTTCAATGTAGAAGTAGGTCGTGCCCAAGAATTAGGCAAGCGAAAAATTCCCAAGTATTAAGATCCCAAGAACTTGCAGTGTCTGACAGGTTTGTAGATGAATGGTTCAGAGAACCGACTGGACTGATGAAGCCACTGTGTGGCGAAACGTTTCCTCAATAAAGATACCCAAAAGTTGTGCATGTGTCTAATTTATCAACATGTCGGTTCTCTGAACCATTCATGTCCCGACTTTTTGAATTAAACCACGTCTCAGTTATGGCAAATACATCAATGTTACCCGCACTAGCAACTAGTCTCAACTCGTCCATCTTATTCCTAGCACTACGACTATTTGTGTAATATATATTTAAGGACCCTCCTTTCTCTTTAACCTTCCTGCTCCTTTCTATTATTCCACTAAACCTATTACTGTCCTTGTCAATTAGTGCCACTGGCTTACCAATATCCACCTCATTTTGATTATTAGTAGTTCTCCTAGTACTCATATTACTACTCTGGGACTTCACTGTTTTCCCGCCAAAACCCACACCACTAACTATTCCTAGTTTAAAGACCTAACAGCTCCCTCCACTGCGTTGGCCAGTGCTCCCACCCCACACCTAGATAAGTGAACCCCATCCCTGGCATACATGTCATTTCTGCCATAGAAGAGGTCCCAGTTGTCAATGAATGTTAACGCATTTTCCTTACAGTATTTGTCCAGCCAGCAATTGACACTAATTGCTCTGGACAACCATTCATTTCCAACTCCTCTCCTTGGCAAAATACCACATATGACAGGGCTCCCACCGTTCCTCCTAATTATCTCTATTCCTGACCTATACCTGCTAATCAGGTCCTCACTCCTACGTCTGCCAACATCGTTGCCTCCAGCACTGAGACAGATAATAGGATTGTTCCCATTACCTTTCATGATGTCATCCAGACGGCTAACAATATCCTTCATCCCAGCCCCAGGAAAACACACTCACTGCCTCCTACTCCTATCCTTCAAGCAGAATGCCCTATCCATGTACCTAATCTGGCTATCCCCAACATCAACGTTTTTACCTTCCTTGGCGACGTCCGTCGTGATGTTCCCAGTAGTCGACTCACATTCATAAGAACATAAGAACATAAGAAAGGAGGAACACTGCAGCAGGCCTGTTGGCCCATACTAGGCAGGTCCTTACAATTCATCCCACTAACAAACATTTGACCAACCCAATTTTCAGTGCTACCCAAGAAATAAGCTTTGATGTGCAAGTCCCACTCAAATCCAACCCCTCCCACTCATGTACTTATCCAACCTAAATTTGAAACTACCCAAAGTCCTAGCCTCAATAACCCAACTAGGTAGACTGTTCCACTCATCAACTACCCTATTTCCAAACCAATACTTTCCTATGTCCTTTCTAAATGTAAACTTATCTAATTTAAATCCATTACTGCGGGTTCTCTCTTGGAGAGATATCCTCAAGACCTTGTTAATATCCCCTTTATTAATACCTATCTTCCACTTATACACTTCGATCAGGTCTCCCCTCATTCTTCGTCTAACAAGTGAATGTAACTTAAGAGTCTTCAATCTTTCTTCATAAGGAAGATTTCTAATGCTATGTATTAATTTAGTCATCCTACGCTGAATGTTTTCTAACGAATTTATGTCCATTCTGTAATATGGAGACTAGAATTGAGCTGCATAATCTAGGTGAGGCCTTACTAATGATGTATAAAGCTGCAGTATGACCTCTGGACTTTTGTTGCTTACACTTCTTGATATAAATCCCAGTAATCTATTTTCCTTATTACGTACGCTTAGGCATTGCTGTCTTGGTTTAAGGTTGCTGCTTACCATAACCCCCAAGTCCTTTTCGCAATCTGTATGGCTAAGTTCTACATTATTTAACTTATAAGTGCTAGGGTTATGGACACTCCCGAGCTTCAGAACCTTGCATTTATCTACATTGAACTGCATCTGCCACTTTTCTGACCAAGAGTAGAGTTTGTCTAAATCCTCCTGAAGTTCCCTAACATCTACGTTTGAATCAATTATCCTACCTATCTTCGTGTCATCGGCGAATTTGTTCATATCACTAGTCTCAAGAAATCGTAATGACACGATTGCAAACAAACCATACCCCCGGCCGGGATTGAACCCGCTGTCATAGAGTCTCAAAACTGGTTGGTTTAGAAAGACACGTAAGCAAACACTATAACATATTTATTAGAAATTCGGTCCCAGGACCGAAACGTTTTCTAATAAATATGTTATAGTGTTTGCTTACGTGTCTTTCTAAACCAACTTGTCGGTATTTATTACCAAGGTTTATACCAGTCTCAAAACTCCAGCCCGTCGCGTTAGCCACTAGACCAGCTAGCCACAATAAGATTCATCCAACTAGGTATATTTCTACACCATAGGAAGGTTAGCACAGGCACCACTGTGACCACAAATGCAAGTTTTTACGATTTCTTGAGTCATGTTGACGGCAGTGAAGGGACTTGAGCTAGAGTTCGTCACGGCCACGCTAGCTGGAGATTCGTCTGTAAAAACTTGCATTTGTGGTCACAGTGGTGCCTGTGCTAACCTTCCTATGGTGTAGAAATATACCTAGTTGGATGAATCTTATTGTGGCTAGCTGGTCTAGTGGCTAACGCGACGGGCTGGAGTTTTAAGACTCTATGACCGCGGGTTCAATCCCGGCCGGGAGTATGGTTTCATATCACTAGTAATTCCTTCATCAAGATCATTGATATATATTATAAACAACAACGGGCCCAAGACTGATCCCTGTGGAACGCCACTTGTTACTGATCCCCACTCGGATTTAACCCCATTTATGGACACTCTCTGCTTCCTGTCTGTGAGCCATGATTCGATCCACGAGAGCACCCTTCCCCCAATGCCATGAGCTGCTACTTTCTTCAACAGTCTTTGGTGCGGAACTCTATCAAATGCCTTACTAAAATCTAAGTAAATAATATCAAATTCTTTGTCGTGGTCAACAGCCTCAAAAGCTTTACTGAAGAAAGTTAATAAATTAGTTAGACAAGACCGGCCTCTTGTGAATCCATGCTGAGTATCATTAATCAAGCTATGCTTATCGAGATGGCTTCTTATAATCTGAGCTAAAATTGACTCTAGTAATTTGCCTACAATTGAGGTCAGGCTTATTGGGCGGTAATTTGACGGTAACGACTTGTCCCCTGTTTTAAAAATATGAATTACATTAGCCATCTTCCACATATCAGACACTACACCTGTTTGAAGAGATAAATTAAAAATATTAGTTAATGGTACACAGACTTCCATTTTGCATTCCTTAAGAACCCTTGAAAAAACCTCATCAGGACCCGGTGACTTATTTTGCTTCAGTCGGTCTATCTGCTTCACAACCATTTCACTAGTGACTGTGATGTTACATAATTTATCTTCTTTTGGCCCACTATAAAAATTAATTACCGGAATATTATTAGTGTCTTCCTGTGTAAAAACCGAGAGAAAATAATTATTTAAAATCGAGCACATTTCATTCTCTTTGTCAGTAAGATGCCCATAGTTATTTTTAAGGGGACCTATCTTATCTCTGATTTTTGTTCTATATACCTGGAAAAAACTTCTTGGGTTAGTTTTAGAATCCCTAGCAACTTTAATTTCATAGACCCTTTTAGCTTTTCTTATCCCCTTTTTAATGTCCCTCTTAATGTCAATATACTGATTCATAAGATGACCCTCGCCTCCTTTGATACACCTATAAATTCCTTTCTTATGCCCTAGTAGATATTTTAGCCTATTATTCATCCATTTTGGGTCATTTCTATTTGATCTAATTTCTTTATAAGGGATAAACGTTCTTTGAGCAGCATGTATAGTGTTCAGAAAACTGTCATATTGATAGCTCTCTTCGTTACCCCAGTCAACAGATGATAAGTGTTCTCTAAGCCCATCGTAATCTGCTAAGCGAAAATCTGGGACTGTTACTGAGTTATCCCTACTATCATACTTCCATTCAATGCTAAATGTAATTGATTTGTGGTCGCTAGCACCCAGTTCCTCTGAAACTTCTAAATTATTAACAAGGGATTCATTGTTTGCCAGAACTAAGTCAAGCAGGTTATTACCCCTTGTAGGTTCTGTCACAAACTGCTTCAAAAAACAATCCTGAACTACTTCTAAGAAGTCGTATGATTCTAAATTCCCAGTCAAGAAATTCCAATCAATATGACTAAAGTTAAACTCTCCTAGAATTACTACATTATCGTGCCTTGTGGCCCTAACAATTTCCTCCCATAGTAGTCTCCCCTGGTCCCTATCTAAATTTGGGGGATGGTATATCACACCTAAAATTAATTTTTCATGCCCCTCTGAAAATTCTATCCAAACAGACTCTGTATGTGTTACTTCAGACTTAATACCCGTTTTTATGCAACAGTTCAAGCGATCTCCTACATACAATGCCACCCCACCCCCTTCCCGACACTTCTATCTACTTGGAACAATTTAAAACTCTGAATGTGACATTCTGCAGGCATGTCCCGACTTTTTGAATTAAACCACGTCTCAGTAATGGCAAATACATCAATGTTACCTGCACTAGCAACTAGTCTCAACTCGTCCATCTTATTCCTTGCACTGCGACTATTTGTGTAATAAATATTTAAAGACCCTCCTCTCTCTTTACCCTTCCTGCTCCTTTCTGTTATTCCACTAAACCTATTACTGTCCTTGTCAATTAGTGCCACTGGCTTTCCAATATCCACCTCATTTTGCCTATTACTAGTTCTCCTAGTACTCATATTACTACCCTGCGACTTCACTGTTTTCCCGCCAAAACCCATACCACTAACTATTCCTAGTTTAAAGACCTAACAGCTCGTTCCACTGCGTTGGCCAGTGCTCCCACCCCACACCTAGATAAGTGAACCCCATCCCTGGCATACATGTCATCTCTGCCATAGAAGAGGTCCCAGTTGTCAATGAATGTTAACGCATTTTCCTTACAGTATTTGTCCAGCCAGCAATTGACACCAATTGCTCTGGACAACCATTCATTTCCAACTCCTCTCCTAGGCAAAATGCCACATGTGACAGGTTTCCCACCCTTCCTCCTAATTATCTCTATTGCTGACCTATACCTGCTAATCAGGTCCTCACTCCTACGTCTGCCAACATCGTTGCCTCCAGCATTGAGACAGATAATAGGATTGCTCCCATTACCTCTCATGATGTCATCCAGACGGCTAACAATATCCTTCATCCCAGCCCCAGGAAAACACACTCTCTGCCTCCTACTCCTATCCTTCAAGCAGAATGCCCTATCCATGTACCTAACTTGGCTATCCCCAACAACAACAATGTTTTTACCTTCCTTGGCGTCTTCCATCGTGATGCTCCCAGTAGTCGACTCACATTCGCCAGGTAGCATTACACCACTTGTGGAATTCGTCAAGACGTTCTCGATGGTCTTCGTTGGGGTTTCTAGGGATGTCTCACTCACGTCTGCCAATGCTTCCTTGGTGCTCGTTGTGGCATTCCCAGTAGAACACTCGCATTCGTCAGGTAGCACGGAGAATGGGTTGGAAGTTTCCACGGTAGTCTTCTGGTTTCTCGTTGTTTCTGCCTCTCCAACCGTTTTCTTGATCCTCAGCTTGGTTCCATGTTGCCCGGCCACTGACCAAGCTCCCCTCTTAACCTGGGGACTCACAACAGGAGGATTACTACGAATCCTCTTGTTCTCCTCCGTTAATCGCCATATCTCCAGCTTAGCAACTCTGAGCTCCTCTCTCAGCTGCTGGTAAAGTTGCTCAAGAGAGGGCATCCTGGTTCAGATTCACAGAGAGCACACAAACAGGTCTTCACAGAGCTAAGTACACGTCACCACTGACTAAGTACACGTCACCACTGCTAAGTACACGTCACCACTGACGTTAGGTAGCACTACACCTTCACTTGTGGAATTCGTCAAGACGTTCTCGATGGTTTTAGTTGGGGTTTCCAGGGATGTCTCACTCACGTCAGCCAATGGTTCCTTGGTGCTCGTTGTGACATTCCCAGTAGAACACCCACATTCGTCAAGTAGCACCGAAAATGGGTTGGAAGTTTCCACAGCAGTCTTCTGGGTCCTCGTTGTTTCTGCCTCTCCAACAGTCTTCTTGATCCTCAGCTTGGTTCCATGTTGCCCGGCCACTGACCAAGCTCCTCTCTTAACCTGGGGACTCACAACAGGAGGATTACTTCGAATCCTCTTGTTCTCCGTTAATCGCTGTATCTCCTGCTTAGTAACCCTAAGATCTTCTTTCAGCTGCTGGTAAAGTTGCTCAACAGAGGGCATCCTGGTTCAGATTCGAGAGAGGGCATCCTGACGCGCGACTCATAAGAAAGGGAACACTGCAGCAGGCCCGCTGGCCCAACTAGACAGGTCCTTCACACAACCCACAAACAAACTATTCTACCCAAGAAATAAGAATTTTAAAAAATTATTATTTGTCCAATGTATTATTAAATTCTTCCCAAATTCTATTAATTATAAATGGATCTAATTTATATAAACCAAAGGAAATATTCATATTATTGTCAAAACTGCTTTTTATGAAACAAGATTCAATTATATTCCTGTCGACCATGGACTTGCTTGATACTACTTTCTCAACTTTTTGAAAATCAATTGGATGGTTAAAATATCTTGCAGGAATAAATAGAGCATTGGAATCTTGTCCAGTTCTAATGTTATATTTATGTTGTTTTAATCTTAGTTCGAGATTTTTACTAATTTGACCGTAATAAACTTTATCGCAAATTTTACAAGGAGTCTTATAGACACATGAATATTTCCTTTGGTTTATATAAATTAGATCCATTTATAATTAATAGAATTTGGGAAGAATATTTCCTTTGGTTTATATAAATTAGATCAATTTATAATTAATAGAATTTGGGAAGAATTTAATAATACATTGGACAAATAATAATTTTTTAAAATTTTTATTTCTTGGGTAGAATAGTTTGTCGGTGGGTTGTGTGAAGGACCTGTCTAGTTGGGCCAGCGGGCCTGCTGCAGTGTTCCCTTTCTTATGAGTCGCGCGTCAGGTGTTTCTTTGTTGTGGGATCTGATGGTGAGGTGTGGGCTACCCCTATATATACCTTCCTTTGATGCTTTACTTTCATTGTTCCTTGATAATGTGAGTAGTCACGAAAGCGCTTGGAATTTCTCTATTCTTTCACAGTGGTTGTCTTGCATATATATATATATATATATATATATATATATATATATATATATATATATATATATATATATATATATATATATATATATATATATATAACTGTCTCGTCAGGAAAGATACAATGCAGAACATTCTCGAGGCTAGGAAACGGACGAACAACCAGAACACCACCACAAGGACTCCTACTGCTTCCTCTACTACCACCTCCACCACTTCTAATGTTTGTAATACTGCCCCTCTTGCTGCACCTCAGCCCAATGCTAACTCACATGTCCTCCAGGCACAAGGACACCCATCAATCCCTATGTCTCCATGGTATGAGGCTGATATGGTTCGGGGTTCTTTGATGTTTATGTTGGCTAAGGATGTGGCAAGTAATGATATTCAATTCTGTTCCTCTGTTCTTAATGACTTAGTGGCTAATGGCATCAGTCCCATACAAATCCCGGAAAATGTACAGTCCATTATGGGCCAGAGTCCCCATGCCAGGCACTATGTGCCCTCTACTATTTCAAATATGCAACCTTCCTTCCCCAATCAAGGCTCAACCGTTCTTGAAGAACCGGATGTAGCAACACCTCTGCCCACTACGTTCCAATCTCCCGCTGAACTAGCGCCAGACTCTGGTGCTCAACCTACTGCTACTGAAGCTGACCCTACAGTTCAAATCAATTCCCAGGATACTTCAAATGGATTACCACACCTCCTCTTGGAGCTTCTTCACTCTCCTCGTGTACCTGTTATGTCTCCACACTCTGAAACTGAGACTACTACAGCCCACTTATCAGATGACGATTCTGAAGCATCTTTTGATATCACCACTACCAGTGAGGATGGGGAACTTGTAAGTATTCAACAAACCACGCAGAACTACTCTCCTCCCCTCGATGAGTCGAGTAGGGAGAGCGTGCATTCCATTTGTGACAGTACTTGTAGACGTCAATCCTCTGTCCGGAGCAAACGTGCAAAATACCCGAAATAATAAGGATTACAATTTTCCAACTTAATATTCAACATTTCTTTAATAACCGGTACCTCCTGAGAAGTTGAGAAGTTGAGGGAGCTCCATAGTGGCGTAGCCATCCTTATTAAACTAGGGTTTATCTTTCGGACCATACACGTTGATGAGGACACCATTCTTGCAGTAGAACTGTCGACCTCTTATGGTCCATTAATTATTGGAACTGTCTATTTTCCTCCTCGGCAGTCGTATATAGAGTACATTCCCCTCCATGGTATACTGAGTAGGAATGTTCCCACACTAATAGCAGCTGGACACCCGCTCGGAGACTTAAAGTGTCAACAACTCCTTAATATAATAATAGCACAACACCTTTCTTTTCAGGGCCCTTTCTTTCAATCCTTTGTCGGCCCTCATCCGGGGACTCCTGATTTAGTCTTAACCAACAGAGATTGTCACCTCTTCCACTGCAGGGTCTCTCCTAGAGGTAATGTGGGTTCCGACCACATCCCTGTTGTCATTACTCTGCAGGCGTCACCGTTTCGGACCCCACCTTCAGCGAAACTTAAACTAGCCTCTCTGGGCTTTGATCCGTTCCGAAACTACTTGAGCCATGATACTATCTCCCTTGATGACCAGCCGTAACGGCGATTGACGACGCAATCAACTCTTTGCACGGACGAATAATAGAAGCGACTCATGCGGTTTGTCAAAAAACTACGTCGAAACTTTACCACCAATATAAACCTACTAGGGAAATTATTGATTGCATGAGGAATTATCAGACCGAATGTCATAGGCACTACCTCACTCGTCTGCCCACACTGGCATTCTTGCAAGGGTTGAGGAGAGAGTTACTTGCCCTGATCTCCCAGCACAAGAACGAGTTATGGAAGTATCTTGTTCTCCAAGCTAACCAGTATAAACGTGAGCCTGTAAAGCTCTGGCACAAGATCCGCCAGCTTCTGGGGACTAAACAAGCCTTAGCTTGCAGTTATCTAACGCATTCCTTGCTTGACGAGGATGATGAGAAAGTCGATTTACACCTTGATGACCCACAAAAACCAGGCCACTCTGGTGGGTGAAGTGTGGGCGAAAATTCACACGCACAATGCGAGTAGACGTTTTAATAATACTCATTATGAATGGGTTAATGAATGGAGGAATGACAACTCAGCTGATCTACACCCGCTACCTCTAATTGACATATTTACTCCTGAAGTAGACCATCCTCTCACAAGACCTATCACCCTCAGACAGATGTGTCAAGTTCTCGGTAGAATGCCGAATAAGGCCCCGGGCTTTTCGGGCATAACAGTGAGGCAAGTTAAGTTTTTACCCAGAAACTGCAAATTGTCTCTTGTGAATATTTTCGAAGTCATCTTGGCCTCAGGACACTTTCCAATTGCTCATAAGACAGCGAAGATGATATTTCTTGCCATACCCAATAAAGACCACCATAAGCCAGATAACTATCGACCAATCTCTTTACTTGAGGTTACGGGTAAAGTCCTGGAGAAAATGATGTCCAACAGAATGAACTACTACATAGAATATAATCAACTTTTCATTGAGAAACAGTTTGGATTTCGCACTCACAGAGGAACCCAACATGTTATAAATATCATTTTCGATGCTGTTGTCAGCCTGCGGTAACAGGGTAGTCTTGCCCTCATTGCCGCCAGCGATGTTCACAAAGCTTTTGACAGTTTGTGGCATGATGGACTCATTTTTTAAACTGGTTGACCTTCCTGACCACAATTGGACCTTTCTTCGCTTTATATGCAACTTCCTTTCACACAGAAAAATCATCCCTTCCTTTAGTGGTAAGACAGCTAAGCCGTTTACTCCGACGGCTGGAGTACCACAGGGCTCGTGCCTTAGCCCGATATTATTCAACATCTATGTCAACGATCTTCCTCAACCCGAGTTTAATGACACATTTTAATAAGTGTGTCATTAATAAGTGTGTCATTAAACTCGGGTTGAGGAAGATCGTTGACATAGATGTTGAATAATATCGGGCTAAGCCACGAGCCCTGTAGTACTCCAGCTGTCGGAGTAAACGGCTCAGCTGTCTTACCATTAAAGGAAGGTATGATTTTTCTGTGTAATGTTATTCATGTCGTTTCATCCGCCCCGGTGACTGGCAAGTATAAGTATGAGAAGGTAACTGAAAAATGAATACTGAACTGAGTAGAACAGCGAACTGGGAGAAGAAATGGCGTATCACGACAAAGCGATAAAGTCCTTGTCAGCACCATCTGTTGTTTTTCCTCAACTATTGAGGACAAACGGGGGGGAGGGGGTTATGTCCATTCGGGGTACGCCTATAGCCATTAGAAACCATAAAAAGATTTTGGGCTATGAAATAGATTTCTTCACTCCACATCTTATGCCACTAAAATGAAAAATGTAACCAAAGCAAGCCTTACCTCTCTTTACAGGTATGTAAAAGAAGGAAATTAAAAGTGAATGTAGGAAGGAGTAAGGTGATGAGTGTAACAAAACAATTAGGTAATGGAAGACTGGATATCAGATTGGAGGGAGAGAGTATGGAGGAGATAAATGAATTCATATATTTGGGAGTGCGCGTGTCAGCAGATGGGTTTCTGAAAGATGAGGTGCATCACAGAATCGATGAGGGGAAAAAGGTGAGCGGTGCACTGAGGAGTCTGTGGAGACAAACAACTTTGTCCATGAAATCAAAGGGAGGAATGCATGAGAGTATAGTTACACCAATGCTCTTGTATGGGTATGAGGCATAGGTGGTGAATGTTGCAACAATGAGAAGGCTGGAGGCAGTGGGGATGTCATGTCTGATGCAATGTATGGTGTGAATGTAATGCAGAGAATCCGTAGTTTGGAGATTAGGAGGAGGTGTGGGATTACCAAAACTGTTATCCAGAGGGCTGAGGAGGGGTTATTGAGATGGTTTGGGCATGTAGAAAAGATGGAACGAAATAGAATGACTTCGAGAGTGTATAAATCTGTAGTGGAAGGAAGTTTGGGTAGGGGTCGACCTAGAAAAGGTTGGAGGGAGGGGATGAAGGAGGTTTTGTGAGGGGCTTAGACTTCCAGCAAGTGTGCGTAAGCGTGTTAGTTAGGAGCAAATAGAGACAAATGGTTTTTAGGACTTGACGTGCTGTTGGAGTGTAAGCAAAGTAATATTTATGAAGGAATTCAGGGAAACCGACAGGCCGGACTTGATTCCTGGAGATGGAAAGTACAGTGTCTGCACTCTGAAGGAGGGGTGTTAATGTTGCAGTTTTATAACTGTAGTGTAAGCACGCCTCTGGCAAGACAGTGATGGAATGACTGATGATGAAAGTTTTATTTTTCGGGACACCCTGCCTTGTGTTAATAAAAAAAAAAGTTATTCCCTGAAAGAGAATACCTATTAAAACCCCTGACATCAAAGTAGGATTGATTAGGTAGGGGTTACAGGATTGGAAAGTTAGTGGGAGCTCGATATGGGAATCATAGCTGAAAAGATAATTAAAATTTATTCGTAAATAATAAATATATTAATGAACAATTAATATAAAAAAATCACACTTTGTACGGTCAACAGGACACAATGTGTCATTTCCTGACACAAAGTAAAACTTTCCCATTATTAGTGATTATAAATATAATTTATGAAACACATTTTTATTAGTTTCTACATTCTTTCATTTAAGGTAACTTTATTACCATCAATTATATCAGGCCGTATTCAGTAAATAATCTTTGTGTTACGTATGATACATTTGAGATGTATCCCAAAATAGTGTTGCTCTTACCCCAAATAAATGAAACTTTATATATCCACGTTTTTGAAAAAGATTCTCTGTCCAGAGTATTCTGAATATAATTTTTATCAAGGGACAACTCACAGAGTCAAACGCAATATTTGCATCTTTCACAGTGACCCACTTAAAGGATCATTTTGACAACGAAATATGGATCCCAGGTTATAACTTATTCAGATGCGACAGATCAAGCAGGCAACAAGGGGGAAAGGGATGGCCTATACATCACAGAGTCGCTCATTTGCTCAGAACTACTAAGCACCACATATGTAGTTGAAGTTTTGGCAGTAAAGACTGAAAACCGAAACCTTGGTATTGTGGTTGTATACAAGCCACCGGATGCAACCTCCCAGCAATTCCAGGAACAGCTTTTAAAAATTAACCACTGTCTGGAAAATCTCCCGATTCCTGCCCCAAACATGTCAGTACTTGGGGATTTCAACTTGAGACACCTAAAATGAAGGAATGTAGAAAATAATGTTTTAGCAGAGATCACCCCAGGAAGCAGCTGAAATGAAAATTAACACACACGAGCTATCTCTGCACTAAATTCACCTTTAACCTGCAAATAATAGTGCCAACAAGACTAGAACATACACTGGACCTCATCTTTACTAACAATGATGATTTGATTCGGAAGATAACCGTATAAAAGACAATACACTCAGATCAAAAAATAATATAGGACATGTATGCGCAAGGTTCCTGACCAGCAAAATGTGAACAGTTAAGAGGGTGTCTTCACCAAATTCAACTTCAATAACAAAAACATACAGAGGGAAGAGGTCAATCATGTCCTAAATTAAACAAGCAATATCCAAACCTTTGCCTAGAAAAAATTAACTCTGTGGCACTTGAAGTGTGCTCAAGAAAAAGAAAGAGAAGGGGTAAACCAGAAGAGATATACAGGCGAAGGCAAAGAATCACAGAGCTGCTAAGAGGGGCTAGTATATCTGAAACACGAAGTGGGACACTGGTTTAAAAAATCTTACAGGAGATAAAAGTCTCAGGGAGACCTGGAGTTTACCTGGAGAGAGTTCCGGGGGTCAACGCCCCCGCGGCCCGGTCTGTGACCAGGCCTCCTGGTGGATCAGAGCCTGATCAACCAGGCTGTTGCTGCTGGCTGCACGCAAACCAACGTACGAGCCACAGCCCGGCTGGTCAGGAACCGACTTTAGGTGCTTGTCCAGTGCCAGCTTGAAGACTGCCAGGGGTCTGTTGGTAATCCCCCTTATGTATGCTGGGAGGCAGTTGAACAGTCTCGGGCCCCTGACACTTATTGTATGGTCTCTTAACGTGCTAGTGACACCCCTGCTTTTCATTGGGGGGATGTTGCATCGTCTGTCAAGTCTTTTGCTTTCGTAGTGAGTGATTTTCGTGTGCAAGTTCGGTACTAGTCCCTCTAGGATTTTCCAGGTGTATATAATCATGTATCTCTCCCGCCTGCGTTCCAGGGAATACAGTTTTAGGAACCTCAAGTGCTCCCAGTAATTGAGGTGTTTTATCTCCGTTATGCGCGCCGTGAAGGTTCTCTGTACATTTTCTAGGTCAGCAATTTCACCTGCCTTGAAAGGTGCTGTTAGTGCGCAAAAACAACATCCAGTATTGAACCCCTACATAGACGAGACGGTACTTAAGCAGATGACAGCAATGAAATGAGTGAAATATTAAAGTGCCAATATGACTATGTATTTAGAGAACCGTTAACCAGACTATGAGTCGACAGTCTAAATGAATTTTTTTTTATGACCGAGACAAAATTCGGTCAATTCAAAAATCTCTGATATTATCCTAACACCACAATACTTCGAAAAGGCACTCTGCACCAGACCCGGACTCTTGGAACTCCGTGTTCATCAAGAACTACAAGAAACCCCTGTCACGTGTCTTAAGCATTGTATGGAGAGGGAGCATGGACACAGGGGTCATCCCATAGTCATTAAAAACAACAGAGGTAGCCCGACTCCACAAAGGTGGCAGTAAAGCAATTGCAAAAAACTACAGACCGATAGCGCTAACGTCCCATATCGTAAAAATCTTTGAAAGGGTTCTAAGAAGCAACATTGCCACACATCTACATACCCATCAGTTACATAACCCAGAGTAACACGGGTTTAGAGCAGGTCGCTCCTTCCTGACCCAACTACTGAACCACTATGACAAGGTCCTGGATGCTCTAGTCTAGAGGATAATAAAAGGCAGATGTTGTATACACAGACTTTGCAAAAGCCTTCAACAAGTGCGACCATGGTATAATAACACACAAAATGCGTGATAAATGAATATCGGGAAAAGTTGGTAGATGGATCTATATCTTCCTAACAAATAGAACACAAAGAGTAATAGTACACAGTAAAGTCTGAGGCAGATGCAGTGAAAAGCTCTGTTCCACAAGGCACAGTACTTGCTCCCATCCTGTTCCTCATCCTCATATCTGACATAGAGATGCAAGCCACAGCACTGTGTCTTCCCTTGCGGATGACACCCGAATTTGTATGACAGTGTCATCCATCGAAGATACTGTACAAACACCCGAATTTGCATGACACTGTCATCCATCGAAGATACTGCAAAACTCCAAGCGAAAATCAACCAAATCTTTAAATGGGCTGCAGAAAACAATATGAAGTTCAATGAAGAGAAATTTCAATTACTCCGATATGGAAAACTTGAGGAAATTAAAACTCTGTCAGAGTATTAAACGAATTCCATCTACACAATAGAGCGGAATACTAATGTGAAGGACCTGGGAGTGATAATGTCAGAGTATCTCACTTTCAAAGACCACAACAACGTATCTACCACATCTAGGAAAATGATAAGATGGATAATGAGAACCTTCAAAACTAGGGATGCCAAGCCCATGATGATTCTCTTCAAATCGCTTGTTCTCTCTAGGCTGGAATACTGCTGTACACTAACAGCCCTATTCAAGGAAGGGGAAATTGCTGACCTGGAGAATGTATAAAGAACCTTCACGGCATACATAAGTACGTTAAAGCACCTAAATTACTGGGAACGGTTGAAGTCCCTTGGTTTGGATTCCCTTGGAAAATCCTAGAGGGATTAGTACCAAATTTACACGCGAATATCACTCCTTACGAAAGCAAAAGACCCCCACTGAAAATCAGGGGCGCTACGAGTACACTAAGAGACAACACAGTAAATGTCAGGGGCCCAAGACTGCTCAACTGCCTCCCAGTATACATAAGAGAGATTGCCAATAGACCCTTGATTGTCTTCAAGAAAGTGCTGGACAAGCACCTAAAGTCTAGACTGAGCTCTTCTTTAGAGCGCCATTTATTTTTGTTTTTAAAACAGTAATTCTGAATAGTTCAGAAGCTTCACCGACGAAAGAAATGATGTATTATATGGTTATGTTAATATTTATCTAACTTTCTTCTTACTATGGTTTTCAGTACTACAAGATTTTCCTGGATCTGTTAATGTACTTGGGTAACAAAATTCACCTATCAATAAATGAATTTGTTTTTATTCTAACAATGCACTTCCCAATTAATAACAAAAAAAAAGGCACAATAGCGTGTCTGGAAGGATACACAAATAACCCGCACATAGGAGAGAGGAGCTTACGACGACGTTTCGGTCCGACTTCAACCATTTACAAAGTCACACTAACGAAAAGGAGAGAAGGAGGGTTGAATCCTCCCTAATATACAACTTTCCTTGTATGAATCTTAGTCGTGGCTTCGTCTCTGTAGATGCCTTCCTCTCCCACTACATTGTAAAATGCTTCAAACTTCAGAACACCCGTGACCTAACCTGAACCCTCTTTCTTCTTCGTCTCCCTCTTCCCCTTTCCTCTTTCCTTTTTTCTCCTTTAAGTTGTCTTTCTTCTGCCTTGTGTATTTGTTACTTCATTATTCATATATTTATTTCCCCCCCCCCTCTGTGTTCTTTCTCTTACCCTCTGTGGGCAGCAGCTCCCTTGCAGTGCTCCTCTTTCTTAGTATTTGATTGGCTCCGCCTCCTCCTCTTACTACTTTCCTCACTACTACTACCTTCCACCTCTACTACTACTACTACTACTACTACTACTACTACTACTACTACTACCACCTTCTGCCTATATATACCCCTACTTCTCTTCTTTTCGTTAGTGTGACTTTGTAGATGAATGGTTCAAAGAACCGACATGTTGTTAAATTAGACACATGTGCAACTCTTGGGTATCTTTATTGAGGAAACGTTTCGCCACACAGTGGCTTCATCAGTCCATACAAAGGATAAACTTGAAGAACAGGAGAATGAGGTAATCAGTCCCTCAACCTTGAGTCGATGTGGTCAGTCCATCAATCTTGAATAGAATAGTGTGACTTTGTAAATGGTCCAAGTCGGACCGAAACGTCGTCGTAAGCTACTCTCTGCTATGTGCGGGTTGTGTACACTTCCCAATTGTGTATAGGTAACAATGAACTTAATAGTTTATAGAATAATACAGTGTATTTATCAGTAATGTTTCTAAGATATTATAATTTAACAGCAATAAAAAACATCTTATAGAATTCTTCGTTACCAGTTTATAAAGCAGATATTTTTAAGTTTAAAAAATATGCTTGAGAGAGAGAGAGACTTCACACTTTCTATAAAGTATCTTCATCTGACGGACTTTGTTTTTATGTGAGAACTGGTGAGCTAGCATAGATGGCACGGACAAGGTTAAGCTAAGTAAGCTTTGTCAGGAAACAGGACAAGTGTTTCCTGATGAGGGTTTTAGCCAGATGATGACCCGCCATTTGGAGCTTTAGATCATCTGAGGAATTGCGCTGGCTTACAGGTCTACTCCCTTTAAAATTATGATAATACTTATAACCATTTAGGAATATACGGCACAGACAATGTTTCACTGTTGCTAAGACAGTCAAATGGATGACTATTAATGATTATGTGAATTACATTTCATATGCTCACGGTACACCCTTGTTTTCTATGGGCTTATCAGAACCTTACTAGCGTTGTCGTATGTTATAACTTTCTATTTTTTATAGTTAAGGAAGAAATGTAACATAACCAAAAAAAATAAATAAATGTATATTGATCAGTTTACTGTAAAAAAAAAATGTGAGAAATCTGTATAGATTTTGCGATAATGGGTTACTGATTGACCAGGTCATCAACCAGGAGACCTGGACCCTTCTCAGGAGTTTTGATTGATAGTCCTCAGGTAAGTGGTGTATTAAACAATACATCTGAGTAGATTTCCTGTAAACTTTGAATCTGAAATAATCTTCATTCTAAATGATGACATACCACTAAAAGTAAAGAAACAGGTCTACTTTTCGAGTCTGAACTTACCCCTGTTGACAAAGTTGTTGAAATCATCTAGAACGTTATCTTGTCCTTTGCAATGGATCACATATCAATATATTTGTACTAACGAAAATGAATAAAAATCATATTGCCGAAAGTATTTACAAAACAAAGTTACAAGAAGCGTAATGAGGTTGTATGAGGGTGTATGACGACAGATGACCGGAAAAATTCACTGGGAAAATCAGCCAGGAAAAGAATCACTACTGATAAAGTATAACATTATAACAAAAAAATTTTTAGCTTCGAATAAGTTTTGATTGTCGATCCTTATTGTTAGAAGTTCAACTACATCATATTCAGTAACTCAGGGCAAATGAGCGACACTGACATACAGACTAACCCCTCCCCTCCCCCCCCCACCTAGTTGTCTGTTCTTTCTGTCGCAGTCTAAATATGTTGTACTCTGTTATTCATATTTCGCTGTCAAAATAGTCTTCTGTGTGGGTGTCTGTGAAGGTTGGAAATCGTATTTGACTCCACGAGGAGTCCACTGATGAAAGGTATTGTGTTGTTGGTGGAGGGCTTAATAAGGGGATTTTACCTTTAGAGTCCAATCTAGAGTCCAATGACTTCCTGTAAGTAGTTCAGAGGTAAAAATCTGCAAGACCTGTCAAAAAGAAAGCCCTCGTTAATAATCTACTGATCATAAGAGCTTGGTACAACTGATCACAAATTTAACGGGTACGAGAATAAGGATAGTACAGTAAAAGTTCCGATTTATGGACTTAGGGAACACCTGTCTAGTCTTGATTGGGGATATCTGTCTAATCTAATGATTCTGTCGACGAACATGGTACTTACAATATCTAAACTCTGCAAATATAACTTTTTTCCTTAAAAAAAAGGTCAATGTGCTCCAAGTATATATATTCCCCAGAAATAAGCTCAAATAACGATTCCAAATGGATGAATAGGAGACTAAAGCATCTATTAGGAGAGAAATGAGGAATTTTTAAGCGCATCAAAAGAGGAGAGGTTAACTTTAATGATCAATGTGTTCATATTAAAAGAGATTGAGATATAAAGAAGGGGATTATAAAGGTAAAACGCAACTATGAAATTAAAGTGGCTAGAGAATCAATGACATATCCCAAAGTGTTCTTTCAGTGAATACGACAAAGATCAGAAAACAAAAATAGGACCACTGAAAACTAGGTCCGGACACTTTACTGATAACTAGCAGGAGCGTGTCCTCATTTTAATAGTTACTTCGCGTCAGTATTCACTCAAGAAGACAGATGATATCTCAACACATTTTCACTTCCTCCAGTCTCCTCCTTGCTTCAACATGCACAACCCAAGCTTCATACCCATATAAGAGCGTTAGTACCACTATACGTACTCTCAAACATTCCCCTTTTTTGCTTTCACGGATAACGTTCTTATTTTTTCCACGGATGCCTCAATGCACCACTCATATTTTTCCCCTCACTCCATTTTACATAGACCCATCTCCTGACAAGTCCTCTCTTAAATACCTGAACACATTCCAAGTATCAGTGACGGCGGGTATCGGCCATTTATGTGGTATCGGCACACCGTATCTTTTAATATATCAGTGTGAGGGAAAAGTTCAACAGATAGGAGTAGCGAGCGAGTATATGGTAACGATAGTTTGATTGCCGGCTGCGTGTTAAGGTAGGGTAAGTCTCGCTCCCGCTATCCCCTCCCCCCCCCTTTCACCCCACCCCGAAAGGTGACGTGTGGGGCTCCGGCCAGACAGTAATCACTCGACTCACAGCTCCCAACACAACTGTAAATAAAAGCCTCTGCTCCTATTCTAGTGGACTCATTGGTTGAAAGCTTCACTTTTGACCAATAAACTCAGTCCTTTCAGCCTTGATCTCCATGTTAGATGTTTTAATAATCACCACGTCTTTTAGGTATTGTACTTATCATGGAGAGTGATTTCTTAAGCAGTGGGTAACCTGTCTCTCTTTCCAGCTTGGAATGACAGATCGGGTCACCTGCCAACCAATGAGAAGTGTTGAAGGAGAAGGACTTTTGCAAAAGTCCGGAGACGTCACTTTTTGGATCTACCTACCTGATTAACTGTAGGCGACAGCAGACAACAACCCCTCATCTTTGCAGTGGTAAAGAACCTGCGTTCCTGTCATCTGAACTGACTATTCAAGGCTATAGACTCTGTGAAGAACTAGCCGTTGGGTTGTCACTAAACACCTGTGACCCCCCCCCCCCCACATCATCAGCAACGGCTACAATTTCTACAAGATGGTGTCAACCTCCACCAGACACCCCAGTATAACTGTACATATTAGTGTTGAATTCAAATGTCATTTTTTCATTTCATTTTTCATTTTTCTTTCAAATAGGATACATCTTCATGTTTCACTGTTTTATCTTTGCATTAATAAATAATAAAGTGTTTATCTTTGTGAATTATTATTTCTTTTTCTATTCATTAATTTTCCTGAGGAGGAGCCAGGCTTGGTAATACTGACTGAAGTTGTTACAGGGCTGAGTAAGCCTTCACAAGTGGCGACCTTGCCAGGATCAACTCGACTGAATCAAGATTCAACTCCATCTCGAATCTACCATTGGAACTTCAATGCCGCATACCACAGATGGTTACCACCAGCCATGAGTAATCATTCTCTATGGTAGGACTACAGTATAGGTATTTAAAAGATTTGGTGATTGTTATAGTCTCAATTTATTGTAAGTCAAGTCAGGCAGGATATAATATTTAATTCTGCCACTTTTTTTTCTGAGCTTGAAACACTTTGGAGGATTAGACTCTAGGGACCCGAGATTTTCCAGAGACAATTTGTTTCATTGAGCTCTTTATTTTATCAAGGGAACTGTCGTAGGACACTCTTGATTTGTTGGTGAGAAGATTGGATGGTCAAGAGACCCCATTCTACTTACTGTTTGCTCGGAATTGGCACAGAACCCTCTATTTTCATTCACACATACTGTTTAATCGAAGCAGCGATCGAACCCTCCAATTTATTTACAGTTTGAGCGGAGCAGGAATTGAACCCTCCATTTTTCTTTGATATATCCGTTTCATTTTCCCCTGGTAGTTTAAGTTATTCTTGCAAGTATGGAGGAATACCAGTTTAGAATGAATGCTGGGAGTAAGTTAGAAATAACAGGGAAAAAAATTAGAAGCTTTCATTAGTGCTAAGATCCAGGAAAGAATTAAAAAGGAGAAAGAAAGAATAGAGACAGAGGAGAAAAAGGAGAGAGAAAGAATAGAGAGAGAGAGAACCAAGACAGTTAGAAAGAGAAAGAGAGGAGAAAAAGGAGAGAGAAAGAATAGAGAGAGAGGAGAAAAAGGAGAGAGAATCGAAAGAGAGGATAAAAAGGAGAGAGATCGAATTGAAAGAGAAAATCAAGAAAGAGAGGAGAAAAAGGAGCGTGATAGACTTGATCGTGAGGAGAGAGCTAAAGTATGTGAGGAACAAGTTAAATTAAGAGAACTTGAGGAAAGAGCAAAGGATAGAGAAGTTGAGGAAAGAGCTAGAGAACGTGAGGAAAGAGCTAGAGAACATGAGTTAAGAGAGAGAGAAAAAGATCGCGAGCTCGAAAAATCTCGCCTTGAATTAGAGAATAAAAAGTTAACTTTTACACAACAACAATTAGAGGAAGGAGTAATTGAACATCATGCAGCTAGTGCACATATTCCAACACCTAATTTACTTCCCTTCACAGAGGGTGAAGACATTACTTCATACATTATAAGGTTTGAAAATACCGCTACCCTCTGTGAATGGCCTGCTGACACCTGGGCTACCAGGTTAGGAATGTTACTTTCTGGTACAGCTTTGAATATCTATGCAACTTTGTCGCAGGATATCAGATGTAATTATAACCTCCTGAAGTAGGCAATCCTTAAAGCATATCAAAAAACCACAAATTCTTACAGGAAAGATTTCAGGTATGCCACCTTACAGCATGGCCAAAACTTTCAGCAGTTACAGGTAACACTCTTTCGTTTGTTCGACTTTTGGATAGAGAGTTCAGGAATTGATCACAGTTATGAATCTCTTAGAGACTTCATGGTTGCTGACCAGTTCCTGAGAGCTCTTCCTCACCAGATACGAACATTCATCAGAGAACGTAACCTGATTAAAGCTGATGAAGTTGCTGAGGCAGCTGACTTGTATGCTGAGGCTCACAATTCCTATAAAGACCTAAAGGGATCGAACCCTAAGGGCAAGGGTTCACCACATCTTAAGAAATCAAAGCCTGTAGTGGAAAGCAAACTAACTTCTTTTATTCCTGTTTGTCATTTATGTGGTGTTAAGGGACATAAATGTCCCGATTGTCCTTCTAAGAAGGTCCAAAAAGTTGGAAGATGTTTTAAAGACTGTAATGACCAAGCACCCTTCTATTCAGGAACAGTTAATGTATCTACCGTTTTACGAGACACAGGATGCTCATGTATAGTCATTTCTGATAAGCTGTTCCCTAATCTTAAAGAAACTCATTCCTCTGCTATTCTTTCAGACTACTTGGGCCGTACAGACACTTTTCCTACCATCCGTTGTTACATTAGGTCTAAATTCAAATTCAAATTCAAATTCAAAGTTTATTCTCTATAAGGATTGCAATGCTGAGTTTACAGAAATTTGGTTATTGTGTGGTTTACATGCAGTAAAATTGTGATTACAGAGTGTACCACTAGAACGCTTAGCATGGCTAGGCATTTTGGGCAGACTTAGTTTTATTCTTAATTGTAAAATATTACAAATTATGAGGTAAGTTGGTATTATGGCTAAGTGACTAAATACTAGTTTGTGAGTTTATCAATGAGAATGCTTTTGTTTTGGCACAGTACATAGTTTCAGTATTGGAGTATCACAGGATTCATTATTTTAAGATTGAGATTAATATTTCTGTTTATGGTCAAATGAGTGAGTGTAAGTGTGAACCACCAGGTGGTATTCGTGTAGTTAGTTGACGGGGTGTATCAGGGAGATAAGATGTTTTCTAATGGTAGTTTTGAAGGTGATGAATGTGTCTGCAGTTCTAGAGTTCTCAGGTAGGGTATTCCAGATTTTAGGGCCTTTGACATACATTGAATTTTTGTAAAGGTTTAGTCGGACACGGGGAATGTCGTAGAGTTGTTTGTGTCTGGTGTTATGCCTGTGGGTTCTGTCACAACTATCAAGAAAGCGTTTTAGGTCAAGGTTGATATTAGAGTTTAAGGCCCTGTAGATGTAGATTGCACAGTAGTAAGTGTGGATGTACTGAACTGGGAGTAAGTTTAGGTCTATGAAGAGTGGGGGGGTGTGTTGCCAGGGATGGGATTTAGTGATTATTCTTACTGCAGCTTTTTGTTGGGTTATTATTGGCTTTAGGTGTGTTGCTGCAGTTGATCCCCAAGCACAAATAGCATGGGTGAGGTATGGATAAATAAGTGAGTGGTATAGTGTGAGAAGGGCATTTTTGCAGCACGTAGTATCGTATCTTGGAGAGGATCCCAACCGTTTTGGATACTTTTGTGGTTATATGCTGGATATGGGTGCTGAAATTCAGGTTGTTGTCAAGGTATAAGCCTAGGAATTTGCCCCCATTATTTCTGGTAATTAGAGTGTTGTCAATCTTGATGTTAATTTGTGCATCTCCTGCTCTGCTACCAAACATAATATAGTAGGTTTTGTCAGTGTTAAGCGTAAGTTTATTGGCTGTCATCCAAGTCGATATTTTAATCAGCTCCTCATTCACAATGGTGTTGAGGGTGGCAAGATTAGGGTGAGAGATGACATAAGTCGTGTCATCAGCAAAGAGAATGGGTTTCAGGTGTTGGGATACGTTTGGAAGGTCATTGATGTATATGAGGAAGAGCAGGGGACCAAGGACACTTCCCTGCGGAACTCCAGTATCAAGTGGCCGTGTTGCTGATGCTGTGTCTTTAATGGTGACGTACTGATACCTATTAGTAATGTAAGATTTGAAATAAGCAAGCGCATGGCCTCTTATACCGTAATGATCAAGTTTGTGGAGTAGGATGTCGTGGTCTACTGTGTCAAAAGCTTTTCTTAGGTCAATAAAAATTCCTAGTGGATATTCCTTATTTTCCAATGCTGTGTAAAGCAGATCTAGCATTTTTATGATTGCATCATTAGTGAGTTTATTTTTCCTGAATCCAAATTGGCAGGGGTTGAGTATGTTTTGAGCCGTTATAAATGAATACAGTGTCCTGTGCACGAGTTTCTCAAAGATTTTGGATAGCAATGGTAAGTTAGATATTGGCCTATAGTTGTTTAAGTCTGTAGGGTCACCACCTTTATGTATTGGTGTAACCCTTGCCATCTTGAGTAGTTTCGGGAAGGTGCTAGTCTCTAGTGACTTGTTAAAAAGTAATGAAATAGCATGCGAAAGGACATGGGCCACTCGCTTGTACAGTAATGGTGGGACATGAGACAGATTCCCCGAGTTATTTTTAAGTGACTTTATAATCTCAGTGACTTCCGTGGGCTCAGTTGGTGCAAGATAGAAGGAATTAGGGAAATTCCCATCTAGGTAGTCCCCGGCATGGGCATTGGTATGTGGGATTTTACTGGCGAGATTAGATCCTATGGTTGAGAAGAAGTCGTTTATCTTGTTAGCTGTGTCAGTGGGATGTAGTGGTGTTTCATTAGGTTTAGTTAGGACAATATTCTTGGTTTTTCTCAGTTTGTGGGTCCCTAGAATCTGAGAGAGTGTTTTCCAGGTCTTTTTTATATCTCCTCTAGTGTCTGTGAATCTACTGGAGTAGTATAGTTGTTTGGCTTTCTTTATTACTTTGGTGAGAGCTGATGAATAGTGTTTAAGAATATCTTTGTGTATTAAGCCCTGTCTATATTGCTTTTCATATTGGTGTTTCTTGTCAATGGATTTCAGAATGGTGCTGGTTAGCCATGGGCAACCAAGCCGTTTGTTTGTGATCTGTTTTGTTTTTATAGGACAATGTTTGTTGTATAGTCTAAGTAATTTGTTAAGAAAAATGTCTGTCCAGTCATCAATACCATTGGCCTTGGAGAATTCTGTAGGCCAATCAACAGTCTCTAGGTCAGCTGTGAACTTCCTTACTGAGGCCTCGTCATGGAGTCTAAATGAGACTTTGTTGTATTCAAGTGGTGGTTTACTAATGTTTGTCAGGAGGAAGGTAGGCTAGTGGTCTGTAGTGCTATCTGTGATTATCCCTGATTTAAGGGGGGCTAGTATATTGGTCCATATGTGGTCTATTATGGTTGCACTTGTCTCAGTGAGCCTGGTTGGTTTAGTTATTGTTGGTATGAGAAGTGTGTTGTTCATATTGTTGATGAAATCAGTTACAGGCTGATCATCTAGTAAGCCAAGGTTGATGTTGAAGTCTCCAGCTAAGAGAAGGTGGTGCTTATTCATTTGTCTGTTTGTTATTAGTGACTTTAATTTCTCACTGAAATTTGGGATGTTTGTGTGAGGTATCCGGTAAATGGCACTGATTGTTATAGGCGTCTTAAGGTTTTTTACAGTAAAATTAGCAAAAATGTATTCCCCATATTCATCACTAAAGCAAGTGGTGCTAAGACAAGATAATTGGTTAGAGTAATAGATTGCAATACCACCCCCAACTTGGTTTGGTCTGCAGTTGTGAATTGCTGTGTATCCTGGTAGAGGGTAGATATCTATTGTGTCCTGCTTAAGCCAGGTCTCAGTAAGAATAATGCAGGAGAAGGGTGTCTTTAGTGATTCAAGGAGTGCTAGGTCATCATAGTGTTTGCTTAAGGACCTGATGTTGTAGTTAAGTACTGATAGACTTTTAGCATTGTTTAGGATAGTGGTGGCTTGTGATGCTGTGTAATAAAGGCAGTTACTTTCCAATAGGTTTTGATTGGGTGTCAGATTATGGAGGTTTAGATCAGGGTCAATGTGATCAATCATCTTCTAGGTTTAAATTATGGTTATTTATATCCTGAGTTATGTGTTGAGTTCTAGTACTGATATCTGTAGTGGTTGGAAGTTTGGACAAGTATATAGCTAGAGTATTTTGGTCATGTAGGGTATAGTCACTACTACACATAATGAAGTTGATGTTGTCTATGTGTTGTGCTGGAATGAACTAAAGTACAACTAGGTATAAACTAGTAATATAAAAATACAAATTAAAAATAGAACAAGACTCTCACTTGTAATTGCACTAAGGTCTAATAATGACTTTTGTGGAGTCTATGTTTTGAGCTAGAATGAGCTATAGTACAATAGGTTTAATCTAATAATATAAAAATACAAATTACAAATAGCACCAGTCTCTCACTAGTAATTGCAATATGGTCTACTATAGTGAATTTGGTATTGACTATGTATTGAGCTAGAATGAGCTAGAGTAAAACTGTGATTAATCTAATAATATAATAAAGGAACAAGACTCTCAATTGTAATTGCACTAAGATCTTATATAAGTTGTTTACAAGAATTAGAGTATAATTAGATTTTAAATTGACAGGATAAAAATAAAAATGGCAATGACTTGGTTATAATATGCTAGTAAGATGGTAGACAGGATAATATAAAAGTTGTAGTTGAAAATACTAGTTTAAAAAAGTATGGAATAAAAATGGTCAATAAAAGAAGTTTACAATAAGTTTGATCAATATAGTTTAAAGTAAAATTGGGCAATAATAGGGATTTAGAATAAAATTGGGCAATTGAGTATTTTTTAAAGTGAGGTAGAATTATTGAAGACAAGTTATGGTTAGTTTATAATAAAATAAGATGGAACAGTGATGTGGTAAGTTGTAAAAAAGGAGATAGATTCTGTAGATATTAAACACAATTAAGACTATGAGGTAGAATGGTCGTTGAATACAACAATGACAATCAAAAGTAGTTGGGGTATTAGAATTTCAGGGGGGCACAAATTTATGACAATATAACACTAACGGTGGACTATGGGTATTATCTGCACTTTACTCTGATTCTGTTAGTCCAGCCTCACTTAGGAATGTTTTAAGGTCATGTTCTGTGGAGATGAAGTATCTCTTCCCAGTGGGCTGTTTCCTAACTGCCGTACTAGCTCCCATTCTTCTTGCTCCGTACTAATAGGTAATGTAAAAAGTGCCATTCTTCCTTCTGAGGTTGACCTTTCATCACCAAAGATGGACATAAGCTTTTTAGATCCTCTTCCTGTAGAGCCAGAGAAGCCCCTCGAAAGTTCAGATGAGGCAATGTCTCGGAATATTCATGTGGGGTTAGAAACCAGTGATACTACTCTCGAAAGCGAGATAGTAGAATCACCTGTTCACTTGTTAGATGAAAGTGAGGATATCACCTCCGATACTATAAATGTCTTGACTAGGGCTCAGACCAAAGCCCAGGCTTCTCCTACTGTCCATCCTTTAATTTTCCCTGACTTTAAGCCTTTAGATATATCGAAGGACTCCTTTGTCAATTTACAACGTAATTGCCCTTCTCTTCAGAATTGCCATAATGCAGCTAGACAAAATCAAGTTGTCCAAAGGAAAAACTTTTCATATAAATCTGAATATAATATTAAAAGGTATCTTGCATAAATCAGTATTCAAATTAAATTCAGATGAGATAGACTATTCCATCTTAGTTGTTCCAAGTCAATGCAGAGAGACTGTTCTTAAAATGGCTCATGACCTGCCAGTGGCCGGACATTTCTCGCATCGTAAAACCTTAAATAAAATTAGAGAAACCTATTTTTGGCCCAAAATGTCCTCAGATATCACTACCTATTGTAGATCGTGTAAAGTTTGCCAACTGTCATCCTCCCGAGGTACCAGACGAGTACCTATGGTCAAAATGCCAGTCTTTACTGTACCGTTTGAAAGAGTAGCTATTGACATCGTTGGTCCTTTATCACCACTTTCATCTGGAGGACATAGATATATATTAACATTAGTTGATTATGCTTCGAGTTTTCCTGAAGCTGTACCCTTAAAGTCCATAACTACTACTGAGGTGGCTGAAGCCCTTTTGTCCATCTTCTCCAGAGTGGGCATCCCTAGAGAAATTATGTCTGACCGTGGGACACAATTCACATCTGACTTAATGCAACATCTCTACCAACTTCTAGGAGTGAAACCTCTCTTCACAACATCCTATCATCCCAGCTGTAATGGGAGGATTGAGCGCCAGCATTCGGTTCTCAAGTCCATTTTAAGGAAACTTTGCTCCCTTAAACCTAAAGAGTGGCATCGTTACCTACCCTGTGCTTTGTTTGCCATGATTGAAGTTCCCAGTGACTCTTTGGGGTTTTCACCTTCTGAACTTCTCTATGGTAGACAGGCCAGAGGTCCATTGTCCATCCTTCATGACTTATGGACTAATGAGGAGGTAAATGCTGAGGTTCAGTCTTCTTATCAGTTTCTCCTTGACCTTAGATCCAAACTTGAGGAGACCTCTGACATAGTTTCGAAAAGCTTAAGCTTGTCAATGGACCAGTACAAAACCTATTTTGATTTCAAAAGTCAGAGGAGAAGTTTTAAAGTAGGGGATGAAGTTCTTGTACTTTTGCCTATCAACTCAAATAAATTATTAGTAGCATGGAAAGGTCCATATAAGGTGTTAAAAATTTGTGGGAAGGTTGATTACCTCATAGGGGGAACCTATCTCTTATCTCTCTCTCTTAAGGCTTATCATATCAACATCCTTAAGAAATATTACCGAAGAAATTCGGTTAACTGCTTGAATAACTTTGATTTAGTTTTTCCACACAAACTTGATAAGACAACTGAGGAGTGTAAGGTGTGTGTAATTGACACCTCTAACTTAGACTGTGACAGAGAACTACATGACTTGGTGACTCTTGACCACTCGGGCGCAACCAACATTAATATTAATGAATCTTTGGATGACCATAAGAGACATGAACTACTTCAATGTGTGAGTAACTTTTCAGACGTCTTTACTGATATTCCAGGTGTTACCTCCACGGTAGTCCATAAGATTGACTTAGTGACTGACAATCCTATCAAACGAAAATTATACCCAGTTCCAGTTCACCTTAGGGATGCATTTGACCGAGAGGTAGACAAATTATTAAAACTAAAGATCATTGAACCTTCAGTATCTGCAAATTGCTCACCAGTAGTCATGGTTAAGAAGGAGGATAATTCATATAGACTTGCTATTGACTTCAGAGGCCTTAACCGCTGCAACATATGGGCGCCTGGCAAACCTAAGAATAGCGATTCGACACCTGAGTAAGGAATCGTTCAAGACTCTGTACACCGTGTAAGTCAGGCCCATACTAGAGTATGCAGCACCAGTATGGAACCCACACCTGGTCAAGCACGTCAAGAAATTAGAGAAAGTGCAGAGGTTTGCAACAAGAATAGCCCCTGAACTAAGGGGTATGTCCTACAAGGAGAGGTTAAGGGAATTTAACCTGTTGATAATGCAGAGGTCGGCGAACTTTTTTTGGTATTACCCCAAAGCAAATTTGTGTAAAGTTAAATTACCCACTAAACTAGAAAATAGAAAACTGCCAAACAGTTATATCTTTAAGTGGAATCATAAGTTGTAATAAAAAGACAAAATATAAATATATATTATTAAATAGTAAACTTTTGTGCAATTTTATTTATGTGTTTATTGAGCCTTCATTACTCCCGAGATTTTAATTTTTACCCCATTTGGGGTAATTTACCCCGGTTCCCCGACCACTGCAATAGAGGATAGAAGGTAAAGGAGGGACATGACAATGACGTATAAAATACTGAGAGGAATTGACAAGGGGGGACATGATAATGACGTATAAAATACTGAGAGGAATTGACAAGGTGGACAGGGCTATAATGTTTCACAGATGGGACAGAGGAACAAGGGGCCTACAGTTGGAAGTTGAACACTCAGAAGAGCTATTGAGAGGTTAAGAAGTATTTCTTTAGCCTTAGAGCTGTCAGGAAGAGGAATAATCTGGAGAGTGAAGTATGATAAGGCTCTTTGAGTGAGGAGAGTGATCAAGTAGCGACTAACGAAGAGGCGGAGCCAGGAGCTGTGAATCGACCCCTGCAAATACAAATAGGTGAGTAAATGTAGGTGAGTATACACATACCCCGAGGCACCAGGCTTGTTTTCATCAAATCCTGCCACATGCAGAGGACAACGAAAGAGATTTGAAGTACTTAACAATTCGCAAACAGGCAAAATTATTAACAAACATTGTCTCTACGTCCTCAGCAGTTTTGAAAATAATATGAATATTTCTTTTGGTTTATATAAATTGAATTCATTTTTTAATTAATAAAATTTGGAGAGAATCTTAATGCAGATGGATCTACAACTTCCTGACAAATAGAAAACAAAGCGTAATAGTAAACAGAATAAAGTCCCTCGCAGCCACGGTAAAAAGTTCTATTCCACAAGGCACAGTACTCGCTCCCATTCTATTCCTCATCCTCATTTCTGACATAGACAGAGATGCAAGCCATAGCTCTATGTCTTCCTTTGCGGATGACACCCGGATCACCATGGCAGTGACCTCCATCGAAGACATAGCGAGACTCCAAGCGGACATCAACCAGATCTTCGAATGGGCCACTCAGAACAATATGAAGTTCAACGAGAAGAAATTGCAACTACTCAGATATGGAAAACGTAAAGAATTTAAAAATGTGTCAGGGTATACCACAAACTCTAACTATAAAATAGAGAGGAAAAGTAATGTGAAGGACCTGGGAGTGATAATGTCAGAGGATCTCGCCTTCAAAGACCAAAACAATGTATCTACCTCATCCGCTAGGAAAATGATAGGATGGATAATGAGAACCTTCAAAACTATTTTTTTTATTTTATTTAAAAACAGTACAGCAGTACATAATTCCAGAATATAAATAGACATAAAAAGATAACAACATAAAACTCTCAGAACCAATGGCTCTATAACCTCTGAAAAAATGGCAATACATAAAGCAAAAGCTTACAACAAAATGTCTCAAAATAACTACCAGTAACAGAGTACTAACCTATCATATATAACTTTAAAATAACATTAACATACCCATATTAGGAATGTACTAGAGCCTAACATTTAACAAAGGCTCAAAACGATATTTAAAGGGTAACACACACACACACACACACAAAAACTGATTTCACAAAAAAAAGGAAAACCCATGCATATGCATACATGTACACAAACAAAACAGTATATAAAAATATTTTAATCTACAAAAATGTAACACATATCATGACCTCATAACCGATAATAAACATAACCAATTACATATACCATTGAAAACATATGACTCAAGAATCAGGTCATTACAAGACAGGAACACCTCCAAGTACATGACAAAACCTTCGTGGTTGCACTTTCATTCATTGCACAAAAGTAACAATAAGTATCAAGGAGCTCTCAAAGCTCCACAACCACACATCCATGACAACCTGGAAACACAATCCATACCAACATTCACCACACACTCATCCCCCCCCCCAGGAGACGAGCCTGCTATTACCCACTGATTTACACTCAACCAATTTAAATCCCATAAATAAAAAGAACCTTACCCTTTCTACATTCATATTCATTCACAGATTCACAAGGATTTCTAACGTTAGCCTCCTATATCCTTCCGAAAATACCTGATCCCACCTCTTCCCGTACAACTCCCGGTTACGACACATCGTACGATAAAACTTCATCGCAAGAATGCGCCATCGCACCTCACTAACCCCTTTTCCCCCTCATCACCCACGATATGTAGATATAATCCACCATGATGTAATCTAAAGCTCTTATGACTTCCTCTTCTAAACCACCCATGTCAAGACTTTAAGCACGCAGAACCGCCACCCCTCTCCCTCCCACCCTCTGTACCAACCTACCTAACCAACCCCTGCCATCTTCTAACCCTTCACAAAAATAAACTACATGGAACGCCGTGTCGTCCCCTCCACAAAAACCACAACCCCTCCCTCTACTGCTCTCCTGGTTCTTAGTATGGCCCCTGACGGCAAGATACCGTGCAAAAAACGAAATATTACGTCACGCACCCTAGGCAATAATTTCAGCTAGCTAAATCTATACCAAATGTTTCTCAACGAGTACATGGGGAATAAACCCTCAACAGGGGTAACATACTTACCCACCAGTAACCTGCACAAAACCCGTATTCGAATGTTTCTCCGTTCCCTAACCAACAACAAGGCCCGTAGAACAATTTCACATTCCCTCAATTCAACGCCTCCATACCACTTCTTCAACCTCATATATACCTGTTCTATATTTCCCGCCATCACGCCCACACGCAATACCTCCCGTTTAAGAAACACACATTTAGCCCTCCGTCTTAGATCCATCAATCCCAACCCACCCTGGCACACTGGTAACATAACAACCTCTCTTCTTAACCAATCACAACTTGATCCCCACAAAAATTTAAACACCCTTCTCAAAATTCCCGCAATCTCCATCCCTGTAATCGGGAACACAGCCGCAACATGCCAAACCTTACTATACAATAAAACATTTAAGACAATCACACGCTGGGCCAGAGCGAGATGCTGGGGCCTCAAAACACCCAGACGTCCCACGATCTTTTCTAATAACCTATCCGAGTTTTCTTCACTCGCCACATCCATGTCATCCTTGTATATAATACCACAAATCTTTAGCGACACCGCACACTTTTTAACAACATTACAACTCACCTTACCCCCCCCCCCCCGTTTCCAAGTGCCCAACCCCATGATCATTGACTTCTCACTGTTTACCTTCATACCCGTGGCACGTTCAAACACTTACACAACATCGTCCAATACTTTCATAGACATCCTTTCACGAACCAGAACAGTCGTATCATCTACATAACCTATTAATCCCGGCCAAAGCGTTCCTCCCTCAACCCACCCTCACCCCGGGTACTGACAGTACGTTCAACCATTCTATAAAAGGGGTCCTGAAAACACGCAAATAAGATCTGTGACATGGGACACCCCTGTCTGAGACCTCTACCCATCGCAAATTCCCTCCCCATACACCCATTTATTTGTACCCTCATTTTTGCTGCCCTATACAGCGTATTTACCCAATCAACTATTTCTTCCCCATAACCTTGTCTCCTAAGTATAACCTATCATAGGCTGCCTGCCAGTCCAAAGCCAGTAAAGCCGCCCCCTACCCCCCTCCTTTTGACTCCACAAAACTTCTCAGAATCCCGAGTCTTTCAATCATCAACCTTCCGGGCAGCCCAAACTGCGATTTCGAAATGACCCTCCCCACTACACATTTCACCCTATTACCTAAAATTTTTGCAAAAACCTTATAGTCCGTACATAGCAACGATATTGCCCGATACTCCCGAAGGGTGGGCTGCCCCTTACCTTTCGGGACCAGCATCACAAATGCTGTAGTCTGCTTATCTCCCAACTTACCCTTCTCCTTTATACAATTAAATAACCTGACCATGAAATTTCCTATCAACGCCCAATGCTGTAAATAAAATTCCACCGGTAGACCATCAATACCCGGGGCTTTTCCCTTCCTCATGCCCTGTAAAGCAATCTCTATTTCCTCTGCAGTAATAACCCCACCCAAAGCCGTCCTATAATTATTACCTAAATTGCATATGTACACACCCTGTCTAACTCCACATCATCCACACCCCCACTTGTCCAGTACTTTTCATACCACATATCCGCATATGCACTCATACCCTTCGTATTTCTTATCTCCTGCCCTGCTCTATAGATCCCCATCGTCTCATTTACCTCTAATCTCAGGATAGCCGATAGCGCCTGCCTTTGCTTTTGATGTCGCAACACACACACACACACTGACGGTTTGTCCCCCCACAAAACTTCTAACCCTGCTTGCGCCCTTACCACTTGAAACCGATCATTTTGCAATGTTCGCAATCTCTCTTTTATGTCAACTATTTCGTCCATGGGAAAAACACCACCAACCATCCCCTGCCCATAACAACCTCTTAATCGATCCTCTAAATAATTCGCAAGCCCATATTTTAAATTGTTTGTACGTTTACCCTCCCTCACATAATACTTTTTTATCCTTTCTTTAGCCACATAATCCCACCATGTTACAATGTCATCCACCCCCTGAGCTTCCTTGTAAAGCTCTTTCTATAGAATAGAAAAACCCTCCAAACCTTCTTCATCACTCAACACACTAATGTTCAATTTCCAATAAGTCCTATATATTTCCGCCAGCTCCTCCCACCCTACTTCCACCACTACAGCCCTATGATCTGACATAGCTGCCTCAACGGTATTAAAAGATTTCACAACAACCCCTTGAGAAAAATACACTATCTAACCTCGTCGAGTATCCCCTCCTAACAAAAGTATATTCTGTTTCCCACACACCCCCTCCCAAACGCATCACGTAATCTAACGTCCCTCATCAAATCCCTGAGAGTTACAGACATATGTCCTGCCCCTTTTGGTTCTACGTCATCCACCCTAATAACACAGTTCCAGTCACCCCCCACTATTGCTACTTCCGGAGTGCACGCAAAAAATAGACAAGATCCTCGCACACAAAATTCTTCCTTACCTGCATGCTATTCTCCACAGGCGCATACACACTTACAAAAGATACACGCTTACCCATCCACACGCAACACCCTTCCCCCTACCCCTCACTTCTCTGCAAAACAAACGGGCTCGTCTCCTTTATTAAAATACCCACACCACCTTTTAAACGGGTAGTTGGCAGGGTCATTACTTGATAACCTGCTACCTCTAACACCTTACCCTCCTTGAAATTATGTTCCTGGAGGAACACAACATCCACTCTATATTTATTAAGAAACATACTCAACCATTCTCTCTTTAATCTGCTACATAAGCCATTAACATTGACAGTCATACACAGAAGGCCTTTTAAATTTTCCACCCCTGCCTCTTCTCCTCACTCTTTTCACCACTAGAATTAGTATTTCTGTATGTTATCTTCACAATACCTTCTTTCTCCCCCTCCCTTCTTCCGATGTCTCCTATCATGACCTCCCCCATCGCCACCTCCCCTCTCCTACCATCCCAATCTGCTTCACAGGCCTCTGCGCTGGCGTCAGGACATCATCCGAGTCTGACGTAGCTGCCCGTTTCCTTGTTACAATCATGTCCCCAATAACATGGTCTGGGGAAGCCTCACGGTGAACCTCAACATCCACCTTACAATTTATTTATTTATTTATTTATTTTTAATTTGAACATGATACAGAGAAGTACAGGAATACAGTTATTAAAGTGCAACATGCCAAAGCCCCTTGTATGCAGAGCATTATGGGCAGGCTTAAAATTAACTTAAAATTAACTAAGCAATGATATATTCAGTAGTAAAAACATTATTGTAAACAGATAACAATTTAGCACAAATGAGTATTACAAATACAGGTCATATGGTCATTTACTGTGTTGCTGTGCATTCAATAGAATGGAGTATTCTGTTAGGTAATGTAATTAGAAGTTTGATTGGGTCACAGGTTAGACATTTATGAGATACAATAATGAGAAACATTTATGAGATACAATTTATGAGATACATTTATTCAGTATTTATTTAGTTGTGGGTGAGTAAGTGATTTTTGAGAAGAGACTTGAATTTATAATCAGACAGTTTTTCTTTTATATTCAAAGGTAAAGAATTCCAGATTTTAGGGCCTTTTATGTGCATTGAGTTTTTGCATAGCGTGACGTGGACACGAGGGACATCAAAGAGTGCTCTGTGCCTTGTGTTATGGTCATGTGTTCTGTTTGAGGTGAGGGTTTATATCAGAGTTAAGTGTTCTATGTATGTAATAGGTGCAGTAATAAGTATGGATGTTTTGTATGGTGAGTAGGTTTAGAGTTTTGAATATTGGTGGAGTGTGCTGCCTGTAGTGGGAATTTGTTATCATTCAGACTGCAGCCTTTTGTTGGGTAATTAATGGTCTGAGATGGTTTATTGTTGTTGAGCCCCATGCACAAATTCCATAGGTGAGATAGGGGTAAATAAGTGAGTGATATAGTGCCAGGAGGGCTGACTGTGGAACATAGTACCGTATCTTCGATAGTATGCCTACGGTCTTAGAATTTTTTTGGAAATTTGTTGTATATGTGTTTGAAATTTGAGTCTATTATCAAGGTGAATTCCTAAGAATTTTCCCTCTGTCAGTTTTGTGATAGGTGATCCGTTTATCATTATGTTAAGCGGGACGTCTGTAGCTCTGTTACCAAACTGAATGAAGTAGGTTTTGTCAATGTTTAGGGTAAGTTTGTTAGTCCTCATCCAGGTAGATATTTTCTGTAATTCGGTATTAACAGTATTGGTTAGCGTGACTGGGCTCGGGTGAGAGAAGACGTATGTGGTGTCATCTGCAAATAGTGTGGGTTTGAGTAGTTGCGATGCATTTGGTAGGTCATTTATGTATATGAGAAAGAGAAGAGGGCCTTGGACACTTCCCTGTGGGACTCCAACTGTAATTGGCCGTGCGGAAGAGTTTGCCCCGTTTATGTACACATATTGGCTTCTGTTGCTGAGGTAAGACTTTAGGTAGTTGAGGGAGTGCCCTCTTATACCATAGTGTGACAATTTTATATAGAGCAAGTCATGGTCAACTGTATCAAAAGCTTTACATAAGTCAATGAAGATCCCCAGTGGGACTTCTTTTTTCTCTATTGCAGTGTATATGTGTTCTGGCATGTGTATAATAGCATCATTAGTATTTTTATTAGGCCTGAACCAAAATTGACAGGGGTTGAGTATGTTGTGGGAGATGAGGTAGGAATAGATTCGCTTATGAATTAATTTTTCGAAGATTTTAGAGAGAGGGTGTCAGTTGAATATTGGCCTATAGTTATTCAAGTCTGTTTGGTCTCCTTTATGGATCGGGGTGACCCTTGCTATTTTGAGAACTGTAGGGAAGGTAGAGGATTCTATGGATTTGTTAAAAAGTGTTGCAATGATTGGTGATAGCACTTGTGACGCTTTTTTGTGTATAAAGGGTGGTAAAGTATTTAAATCTCCTGTCTTGTTTTTTAGTGTGTTGATAATAAGGGAGACTTCAGTAGGGTTAGTCGGAGCTAGGAACAGTGTGTTCGGGTAGTTGCCAGTGAGGTAGTCATTGGGTGGGGTATCTGAGCTTTGGATTTTATTGGCAAGGTTTTTTCCTATAGTGAAGAAGAAATCATAGAGTCTGCTGTTTCAGTAGGTGGGAGTTGGGGTTCATCTGGTTTTAATTCAATTTCGCTATTTCGTGATATCTTTTTTGTTCCTAGAATTTCTGATAGGGTTTTCCAGGTCTTTTTTATATCACCTCGTAAGTTGGATAGTCTGTTCTCATAATACACTTTTTTAGCCCTTCTTATCAGGCTGTTTAGGATTGACGAGTAACGTTTTGTTTGGTCTCTGGTTATGTGACCCATTCTGTATTGTTTTTAGTATAGGTGCTTTGTATTTATGGATTTGAGGGTGCTGGGTGTTAGCCAGAGACTGTTCAGTCTCTTAGCTGTCATCTGTTTTGTTTTTTGGGGCAGTGCTTGTTATAGATGTATTGGGTCTTTCTAAAAAAAATATTAATGCATTCGTCAATATCTGTATAGATTTCTAGCTCAGTGTGTCAGTCAATGTTTGTCACTGCTGCTGTGAAGTTATTAATGGCCACCTCATTGTGAAGTCTGAAAGAAATTTTAGTAGTATCTTGGGGTAATTTGCCAAGATTTGTTATAAGGAAGGTAGTGTAGTGGTCTGTGGTATTATCTGTGATTATGCCTGATTTTAAAGGGGATATGGTATTGGTTTTGTTAATGTTGGTAGCAACATGCAGTTACTCATAGTGTTTGTGAATTCAGTAACGTGTGGGTCTTGGTCTTGTAGGAGTCATCCGAGAGTAGCAAGTGATCTTTGTTCATCAGTTATCATACTTCCTGGGTTTTCACTAAAACGGCTAATGTTTGACTGTGGTACTCTGTAGATGTTTATCACTGTGAGAGATTTTTGTAGGTATTTGGATTTGAATTTAGCTATTATATATTCCCCATGTTCATCCCTTGTGCAAGTATTAGTGATACATTCTAGTTGGTCTGAGTAGTATATAGCTGTGCCACCCCCTTGTTGGTCTGGCCTACATTTTTTTTTTATATTTTTATTAAAAACCTTACAAAAGTACAAGGGATGCATAATAATAGTACAGGAATACAAAAACAGTCTTTTGCGCTACTAGTGCCAGGTTATTCCTGGAGGTAAAAAGTATTATAACAACATCCTGTTATAGCAAACAATACACGCTAAGACTAACCTCACTAAAGTATAACAGTCATTAATAGTTGCCGCCACGCCATTGTACCCAAAGAAAACACACCAAAATGAAACTTTACATAGTTTAACAATATAAAATGAGTACCTGTCATAACCTATTACAACAAACACAACATACAAATGTACAACATCACATGGTTACTAAAGTTGAAATTGTCACACATGACTAAATCATAACCACCTTTAACACACACAATATATGTACTACACATATCATGTCAGTAAAGTAAAAAGACCCTAACCAAAGCTACCATAACAACTACAAAACAAGACAAAACACGAACATACCCACTATGACAGGGTACAGAGTATTGATTAAATTATGTTACATTATATCCTAACCAATAGGAATTCGGAAGGAACGTATGATTCCTTATGCACAATAACCATAGAGATACAGTATTTTAATATTATTAATATGTTAAACCTTCAAGTACAATAATTCTGATACAGAAAACAGAACAACATACATGTAACATAAAATAATAAAATAACCCAAAACAAGTTTTTATAACAAAAACCTCGGCACATTAAAAGGGTTTAAAGCCAAACCCTATACATAAATTAAACCTCCCACATATGTATGTAAACCGAAAATCTTGTCCACAAGACTTTTTTGGTATAACCCTGTAATAAACATGGTATAGACCCAAGACCTATACATAGACTTAAAATTTTCCACATAGAACCTCCAGCAGACAATAAAAGTTAAACATAATACAAGATAAGTAATAAGTATAAGGCCGCTGTATTTTGCCAGTCCCAAAAGAACTGACATGTATCTCAGAAATTTTTTTGTTGAAACCAACTTGCCAATCTGATTACTTAAAAACGAGATCCTAAGGGCTCGGTATCCTGGCTATCAAGGAAATTTTTAACACAGTGAACATAACCATCAGGCTTAGAAAATTAACCCTGTAAACCACACTTATATCTCACTATGACAAACATTCTCGTGAAACATAGCATACCATCCATACCTAATTCTCACTACCTTCCTCTTACACACTACATAAGCTCCAGAGGAAAACAAAAAAAACCCCACCCCCCTTTATATCCCCCCATTAGGAGGCCACCCCTTTGCCCATCCTCAGGTACCCTGACAAAGGGAACCCACAGTGAGGTTCCTATAACCTTCCGGGAAACTTTTTTCCCAGGACGCCCCATAAACCAGCATATTCCTACACTTCGTCCTATAGAATCTAGCCGCCAGCGCTTTTATCCTCGTATCACCCCTTACTCCCCTCATTCCCCATGAGATATCCAGATAGTCTACTATGATATACATTATAGCCCTTCCAACATCCTAGGCACTCCCCTTACATCTAGTAGTAAACCCCTTAAAAGCGGCAAACGACCCCCCACCAACAATCTGATAACCCCACCCATCCATGATCTCACCCCCTCCAAGGAGGTACAAAAGAAGACCACATGAAACGCCGTTTCAACATCACCACAAAACTGACAAAAAGCCTCTTCCACAAACCCCATACAACGTAACACCTCCTTGGAAGCCAGAATCCCCATGATAAACCTATATACTAATTCTCTTACTCTAGCCGGTATCCGAAGCTTACTAAAATCTTTCCAAATAACCCCCCAATCATACGTTGGATACACGGCTACCCCTTGCATAATTCCCTGACCTTTCACTACCCTCACCAACCTTTTCACTTTGATGTCATCCACCTGTTGCACTGTCAAATAAAAATCTCAACATTTCACAAAACCTCAATTCCTTCCCACCACCACCATTTACGTGCCTCCTCCATAACTCTTCCTACTTTAGCTCCCCTCACACCCCCTTCCCTTATATACCTCCGCTTGATATATACAGCCATTACTCTCAGTCCTAAAGGCAACAAACTTAAACCCCCTCTTCGAACATCCGTCATAACAACCTCCTTACTTAACCATGCCCTCCCAAATCCCCACACAAACTTCAGCACCCTCCTCTGCATTTCCACAATATCTCGTACCTCTAAGGGAAAAACCTCTGCCACCCCCCATACCTTGCTATAGACAAGTGAATTTACCACCACTACCCTCTGATGCAAAGCTAAGTCCCTCGCACTTAAACCTCCTAGTCTACTTAAAACCTTACCCGTGACAAACTCCGAATTTACCCTTCTGCCTGCCTGCACCTCCGCCATATACCATATCCCACATACCCTGATTCTGTCAACCACTGTCCATCCTAACCCCGTCCCCAAGCCCCCCCTATCCAATTACCGACCTCTAGTAACCTTGATTTCACCGTATTAACTCTCATTCCGGTATTCATACCAAACATCTGAATCACTCTACCCACCCTCCTTAACTCCTCCTTACCCCGTAGCAAAACAGTAGTATCATCCACATACCCAACGATGCCCCCTTTGCACCCCCCTTCCATCTCCTGATTGTTCATCACCCTCTCAACAGACTCATAAAAAGGATTCTGCACACACGCAAAGAGCAGCTGTGACATCGGACAGCCCTGCCTCAAACCTCTCTCCATTGGTACACTTTCACCCAACCTCCCATTGACCTGTACCCTCACCTCTGCCCCATCATACAGGGTGTTCACCCACCTCGCTACCCCCTCCCGAAACCCCAACCTCTCTAAGCAAACCCCTAAGAAATCTCTGTCCACGCAATCATATGCGTTCTCCCAATCTAATCCTAGTATTCCCCCTCCCGTACAACTCTAGAAAATCCCTAATAAAACCATGTTATTCGTCTCTCGACCTCCGGGGAGAGAGGACGCACGCCTAGTAGCTACACCTGCCCTCTGGTGGTGACCTTTAGCAACTAGAAGACAAAATGGCGTACCGAGTGGGACAGCGAATTAACACTGTTTGTATACAGCTGATATGTGGCACACTTACTGGAACAACGATGCATACATTGCTGCCTGCTATCATCAGGGACGCCTATGGTGTCCCCAACGAGGAAGTTTATGGTGTTGCGTTAAATGGGATGACCACAGTATTCCTGAAACTGAATCATACCGGCGTCTACGACAGACTTGTTGAAGAGTATCAGGAGAGGAAGGTGACAGTGAACTCAGCAGTGGAGGTTGTTCTGCATGATGTATCCAGGTACTATACGTGGGTGAAGGTGAGAAATGTCCCTTTCGAGGCGACGGCGTATAGTATACAGGAGGTATTTCATAACTACGGAAAAGTCCATTCGGCAACGATGGGAGTATGGACAGAGGGGCCATATAAGGGAAGACCTGAGGGCTCTTATACCCTAAAAATGACGTTGGCTAGGCCTATACCGTCCTATGTCATGCTGGTGGAGTCCAGGACGCAAGTCTTTGTACACTATGCCGGCCAGAGAAAGACCTGTCGACTATGTAGCTCATATGAACATATGGCAGCACAGTGTCCTAGAAGGCAGCCTACCAGGGCTCCTGGTACGTTGGCAGTGGAGCAGAGACCATGTGAGTTGATGCCTGAGTTGGTAGAGGAGGAAGCAGTGACGAGTGGTAGATGGAGTGAAGAAGTAGAACGGGAAGTATCGACGGTCGGTACCTGTGTTACCCTCCCGGAGGTGACAGGGGAGGGGCCCCCATCGCCTGAGGGACGGGTGGACGTGGAAGAGTCTACCCAGGAGAAGTTGCTGGAGGCGGTTCTGCAGGAGTTTTTCGACGAGAAGGTGGCCGGGGAGGATGGTCCTGAGAAGTCAAGTGAGATACAGCTGATGGTTGAGCAGCAGGGACAGGTGAAGGGTCCGAGGAATGACAGAGAGGACATGGAAGTGGTAGTGGAAGTCCATCAGGAGGACGTGCAGGACGTAGATTTGTGTGTGAGTGAGAGCTCACGAAAAAGAACTGCGGGTGCTTTTGACCTCGATGAGGTTTTAACACCTGGGCAGAGACCCGGGAAGAAGTCATGGGTAGTTGTAGGGGAAAAGGCAAGCAGGGGAGGGGGTGTACCGGGGAAGATCAGTGGGGGGGGGGCAAGGAGGGGCTGGTGGACAGGTTAGAAAAAAGGATAAAAATGGTACAGGTACTGAGAAAGGTGAAGTGAGTAAGATACAGAGGCATAGGGGTAAGCCCCCTCTTCTGGCAAATTCAAGTGTGTCACAATAAATGTCAATGGGCTTAAATCAGAGGTAAAAAGGGTTTGGTTAGAGTGGTTTTTACGAAGGTTTGATGTGGATGTGTGTTTTTTGCAGGAGCATAACCATAGGTTAGGGAGTGAATTGAGTTTGAGGGGTTATAAAATGTTTGTCAGTAATGCTTTGCAATTAAAAGGAGGGGTAGCAGTAGCTGTAAAGGAGACCAGCCCATTGCGTGTCATGGGTTGGGAGGAGGGGGGAGGGGGGAGGGTTGTAAGGGTGGATGGGCACTGGGGGGTGGGGAGAGTATGTTTCATTGGTGTATATATGCCGGCATGTAACAATGTTAGAGTCAAAGTTGATTTTGTACGTGATGTTTTGATGTATTATTTGCGAGGTTTACCTTCTATAACTGTACTTGGAGGTGACTGGAACTGTGTGATTAGGTATGGTGATGTGTCGCCGAGGGGGGCAGGATGTGTTTTAGGTGCGCTAAGGGATGTGTTAAGGGATGTAGGAGTTGTAGATGTGGTGGGTAGGGGGGAGTATGGGGTGGAGCACACGTTCATTCGTGGGAATTATGGGGCGAGGTTAGATAGGATATATGTGATGCAGGGGATTGGTGTGGAGAGAGTGAGGGCTTTTGATGTGGGTTTTTCGGATCACAGGGCGGTGATAGCTGATCTGCGGGTGGATGGTATAGTTCGCATATATGCTGGGTATTGGAAATTGAATGTGAGGCTTCTGCAGGAGGGGGATGAAGGCTCATCCTTTGAGGAATGGTGGAGACATTGCTGGGAGGGTAGGGATGGTGGGATGGATTTGCTTGACTGGTGGGAGATGCGGGCAAAGACAGCAATAGCAGAGTTTTTTAGGATACGTGGAAAGGAACAGGCAAGGTGGAGATATGGTTTTCAAAACTACCTGGAGGGACAGCTGAATGCTGTTTACGACGGGGGGGGAAGGGAAGATGTGCGAGGTGAGGTGGATGGCTTAAGGAGTAGGATTGAAGGATTGCATAATGAAAGGTTTAACGCAATTAGAGTTAGGGCAGGATTAGAGGAGGTGTTAAAGGGTGATCGACCATCAGGTTATGTCCTGAGAAAATTTAGGGAAAGGCAGATGGTGACTACCATAGCGCATCTAGTGGTCGCTGATGGGGGGGGAGGATATGTGGTGGGTCAAGGTCTTACTGATACAGATGATATTAGTGGTTATGCTGATTATTGGTTTAGGGAGAAATGGAGGAGGAACAAGGAAGTTGTCAGTGAGGAGGTATTTGGGGTTATGCAGAATACTATTGTATTGGGACAAGAGGAACGGGAAATGCTGGAGGGTAGTATTAGTGAGGAGGAGGTGGGGGAGGCAGTTTACGGGATGAGTCAGGGTAAGACGCCGGGCATTGATGGAATACCGAATGATTTTTATAGAGTTTATTGGGAATGCATTAGGTATGGGTTAGTGGAAGTCTTGAATCATATGTGGAGCAGTGGGAGGATGGGGAAGACCCAGAAAACAGGGATCGTTGTGTTGGTGCCGAAGAAGAAGGATGGGAAAGTATTGAATGATTATAGAGCAATATCCTTAATGTGTGCAGATTATAAAATTTATGCTAAAATTCTGGGCAATAGACTGAAGAAGGTTCTAGGATCAGTGGTACATGGGGGACAGTTTGGCATTCCGGGAAGAAGTATGAGGGACGGGCATAGTCACATAAGGGATTTTATTGAGGACTGCACCGGAGGGGGAATACTTGGATTAGATTGGGCTAATGCGTATGATTGTGTGAATAGGGATTTCTTAAAAGTTTGTTTGGAACAGTTGGGTTTGGGGGAGAAGGTGGTGAGATGGGTGCAAACCTTGTATGAGGGAGCAGTTATTAGGGTACAGGTTAATGGTAAGTTGGGTGACCCAGTACTGATGGAGAGAGGTTTGAGGCAGGGCTGTCCACTCTCTCAGTTATTGTTTGCCTGCGTACAGAATCCATTTTATGGGCTGGTGGATGAGGTGATGAATGAACATGGGATTAGAGGGGGTGGGCGGGGGGGGATTGTGGGGTACGTAGATGATACTACTGTGCTGGTAAGGCATGAGGAAGATCTAAGGAAAGTTGGTGGAATCATTCAGATTTTTGGGGACGCCACAGGTATGAGAGTTAATTTAATGAAGTCGAGACTATTAGAGGTGGGGGATTGGGTGGGAGGGGGCTTGGGGGAGGGTTTGGGATGGTCAGTAGTGGACAGAATTAAGGTTTGTGGAATATGGTACATGGCGGAAGTGCAGGAGAGTAGGAAGATAAATTCGGAATTAGTTACGAGCAGGGTTTTGGGTAGGTTAGGTGGCTTAAGGGCTAGGGACGTAACATTACAGCAGAGAGTTTTAGTGGTCAACTCTCTGGTTTACAGTAAGGTGTGGGGAGTGGCTGAGGTGTTCCCTTTAAGAGCAGAGGATATTGCAGAAATCCAGAGGAAGGTTCTAAGGTATGTGTGGGGGTTTGGGAGGGCATGGTTGAGCAAGGACGTGGTGATGACGGAGGGAAGACGTGGGGGTCTTGGCCTGATGTCATTGGGTCATAGAGTAATGGCTTTATATATTAAACAAAGATATATCCGGACTGGGGGGAACAGAGGAGTCAGGGTAGGTAGGGTAATGGAGGATGCACGAAGATGGTGGTGTGGAAGGGATTTGCGGTATTGTGAGGATATGTTGAGGGTTTTATTACATGTTAAACTGGTGTCCACGTTAAAGGTCAAACGAATAGTGGGTGCTGTGGTAGGCAAGGGTGTCTTACAGGGACTTGCTGTATATCCAACATATGACTGGATAAGCATATGGAGGAAGTTTGGCTTGCTTAGAATAACAGCGAGGGTACGAGAGTTAGTATATCGTTTTCTGATGGGAATATTGGCCTCTAGGGATGTGTTATATAAAATGGGTCTTGTGAGAGAGGACTCATGCTTGCATTGTGGGGACATCGAAACGGCTTTTCATGCGGTATATTTTTGTCCCTCTTTGGAGGGGGTGAGGTTATGGATGGTGAGAGTTATCAGACTTTTGGGGGGGGGGGCAATGGCCATTCCTACGGGCCTTAATGTTGGATGTAACTGGGGTGACGGGTGATGTGGGTAGAGCCTTAATGTATGTTATGACGGATTATTTACATGTATCTTGGGGGATGAGGGAGGTTAGGGGAGAGTTGAGGATAAAAGCGTTAGCAGCGAGATTTTATAGAACTATGTGTAGGAATAGGCAAGTCTATGGTGGGAGGTGGGTAGTTAGCTTTTCGGAGGGTTACCGGAATCTCACTGTGGGGGGCCTTCTCCTCATGAACCCAGGGGGCAGGCAAAGGGTTGGTCTCCTACCGGGGGATGCATGAGGGTGGGTTGGTTTAGGTTTCTTTGTAGTGCGGATGGTGGGAGGGTTATGAATAGAGTGGAAGGGAGATGAATGAGGATTTGGAATCTATGGTTATGTTCACTGCATACAGGATAACCTTAAAAACCATGATGACTAAACCTTGGGATCTCGGGTTTAGAGCAGAATGATGTTAAGATAAGCACACAAGTTAACTTGATCGTTGTATAACTTATGTTTGTGAAGTGCTGTGACCCAGCACAGTTGCTTTGTGGGAAAAATTTTCTGCTATGTATATGAAATCATGATCTTTGGTTTAGTCAATTTTGTAATCATATATAATGACACCTTTTTCTATGTACCTAATCATTTTATGTAATGATATATGAATTATAATGAATAGTGAGGTATTAGGTTAGGAGTGGACAATTTTATTGTGCGATGCCCTTAATGGGGTTTCTGTGAGATGTTAATTGGTTTTGTTCAATGGTGTTATTGGGGAAAAAACAAGGGTGGAACATGTACGAACTTGTATGTCAATATTTTTAATTATGACTACTGTATGTGCATGAGGAATTTTTATTCCCATGATAACGCTCAGTATAATAACATTGATAATAGGGAAAAGGGGGGGGGGTAGTATGTGCCGGCACGAAGTAAGTGCGGCGAGTCTTTAGGCAATGAGAATTATAATTATATGCTAATTTTTTGTTTATATATTATCTTTTAGACTGTTTATATAAAAAAAAAAAAAAAAAAAAAAAAAAATCAGCAATGATGTACTAGTGTTTCAAATAGGGAGATAAGGTTTTTATGTCCTGTAACTAGACAGTTTTGATACCTTATGTTAGGATTTTGTTAGTTGTATGGGTTGTACTTGCGTATATAATGTTATGTCTTTTACTCGAGGGTGTTTCCTGCCCAGTGTTTATGTGGGGAGTTTCATTGTGATATGTACCAATGTAATGTTTATTGTAGGCTTTGGTTTGCCTAATGTTTAAATTAATGTTCTGTATAATTTTAATTTTTGTATGTTAAATAATATTTATTGTGCACTTTGTGCAAGGGGTCTAATTGTACAGAGTTGTGGGGGATTTATGTGGACACAGACATAAAATTTTGAGTTTTTGGTTTTTGCTAATTTTTTTTGTTCGGTGCTGGAGCTCTCTCGCTCTTTATTATGTTAAGAGTTTTCTGCTATTTGCGGGAAGTATTATGTGGTATGTCTTTGCAATTTTATTGCAGGGTTAGGTTAGTTTTTGTTTAATTATTGTAATGTATAATTTTATCCTTCGTATGCTGCTGCATATCATCTGTGTACTTTGTGCAAGGGGGTCTTACTGTACTGTATAACAGGCAGGATTTGTAGGTTTAGAATTTGTTGATGTTTTTTCTGTGCAGGTGTTATCCTGTTCTTTTCATTGTTCGGTGATGGTATATCCTTTAATACAATATGAATGTAACACTTGTGGTATGCTATGGGGTTGATGGTAGGTCATTGTATTTGCAAACGGTTAATTATTGTGTTCTTTTATTTATTTATATCTTGTACTGTGTCCTTTTAATAAAAATATAAAAAAAAAAAAAAATAAAACCATGTCCATCACTCATCCTTCTCCCCGGAATTCCCAACTGCCCCTTATGTAGCAGTAAACCCAACACTTTCCTTATTCTGTTGCCCAAAACCTTAGCAAAAATCTTGTAATCCGAGCACATTAACGTAATCGCACGGTAATCATTCAAACCTCGGCATTCCTTCTTTTTGGGCACTAAAACCGTGACACCCGTTCTTTGCGATTTCCCCATCCTCCCACTACTTAACATACAATTCAAAACCCCCACCAGACAATGCCGTACACTCCCCCAATGACACCTATAAAAATCGTTTGGTATGCCGTCTATGCCTGGGGTTTTACCCTGGCACAGTCCAAAAACTGCCTCCTCCACCTCCGCTACACTAACACTACTCTCGAGTCTGTCACTGTCCTGCTCACTTAATACCCTATTAAACCCTTCATCCCCAAAACGTCCCTCACCCACTCCCCTGCCAACCCTCCTCCATTTCTCCCTAATCCAAAAATCTGCATACAAACTAATATTTTCCGTGGTGGATAGGCCTTGACCCTCCTCAAAACCACCCCCCACATCCCTGTACCTGCCTCAATATACGCCAAGGTGGTTTTCGCCTGCCGTTCCTTAAACCTCCTTAGTACAAAACCCGATGGCCTATCCCCCCTTAAAACATCCTCCAACCCGCCCCAACTCTAATTGCCTCAAACTTTTCATTGAGAATTTCCGCCAACCTATTTCGAAAAACGTTCCATGTCCTCACTCCGCCCCACCCGTTCCTCTGCATAACAGTCATTTAACTGACCTTCAAGATAATTTTGTAGACCATAGCTCCACCTCGCCATCTCCTTACCCAGTACTTTAAAAAATCCGCGATTCCAACTTTAGCCCTCATTTCCCACCAATCCAGCAAATCCATCTCAATATTCCTAGTCTCCCAAAAGGATTTCCACCAATCTTCAAATCCTGTAGCGTCACATTCAATTTCCAGTATCCCGCATAAACTCTCACTATGCCATCTACCCTCAAATCTGCTATAACAGCACGATGATCAGAAAAACCCACATCGATAGTCACCCTCTCCACACCTATTCCCTGCCTAACATAAATCCTATCTAACCGTGCCTCATATCCCCTACGAATGAAAGTGTGTTCCACTCCATATCCCCTACTCCCCACCACATCTACCACTCCAACATCTCGCAAAACATCTCGCAGAACCCCCAAAACACAACCCGCCCCCCTCGGAACCACATCACCAATCCTAATGACACAATTCCAATCCCCACCAATCACCGTAATATCAGGTAAACCTCTCAAGTGATATACCAGAACATCGCGTACAAAATCCACCTTCACTCTAGCGTTACTAGTTGCTGGAAAAACTAACCCTACAAAACTAACCCTCCCGGCCCCCCAAAACCCATCCACCCTGACAACCCTCCCACCCCCACCCCCCTCCTCCCAACCCAGAATACGCAAAGGACTGGTCTCCTTTACCGCCACAGCCACACCTTTCAACCTCAAAGCATCATTGGTAAACAACCTATAACCTTTCAACAACTCACATCCTAACCTATGGTTATGTTCCTGCAAAAAACAGACATCAATACTAAATCTCCTCAAAACCCACTCTAATACACACTCGTACACATGTGTACGAGTGTGTATTAGTGTGTACAAATGTGTATGTGTGAGTGTATGAGTGTGTGTGTATGTGTGTGTGTATGAGTTTGTGTGTATGTGTGTGTGTAAGTGTGAGTGTGTATAAGTTTGCATGTGTATGTAAATGTGTATATATGTATGTGGGTGTATAATTATATAAATTTATATAAGTGTGTATTTGTGTATAAGTGTATATGAGTGTGTGCAAGTGTACGTGTGAGTATTCATAAGCGTATGTAAAGTGTATTTGGGAGGAATGGTCTTAGTTGTATCTGGTTGGGGAGGGAGGGACGGGTTTGGGGAGTATGTGTTGGATGTTGAGTACTGCATTATACGTCTTAAGTAATTACTTGTACGGACTAAAATAATTTTGTGTCAAGGAAAATGTGATGGGGTGTCTTTTGTGCAACACGAGAGTTGTTTCTCTCTAAATTTTCCTGTGAGTGAAAAGAGCACCATCATAGCATGGGAGGGGGGAGTGATAACATGCCCATGCGCACGATGTTATCGAGGCAGAAGGTATTGTGCATTACACCATTGTGCTGGTGAGGGAGAGCGAGTGGATCAAGATCACTCTGAGAGGTAATCCTAGATAGGAACAGAATCTTGATCCGAGGAATGGTGGGTTTGGTTAGATGGAGGCTTTATTTAATAAATTTATATAAAATTAGAATAAATAGGAAATAAAATGGAATACTTTTAGAGGTGGGACTTTAACAGGTTGCTGAATTTATTCTAAAATTTTAGTGAATTTATACCAAGACAAGAGTGATATGAGAAGACACACAACAAAAGAATATTATTATTATTATTATAATCAAGGGGGAGCGCTAAACTCGTAGGATTATACAGCACCTGGGGGGATGTGGAAGGCATTCAGGCTTAATTCGGGGAACTGGAGCACAGATCCAATTCCCTAAATCAAGAGCCCCTCACCAACATCAAGGAACCTTCCCTGAAGGGAAGAAAGGAATAGACATCTATTTTAGGAGATGATTTAGAGTACAGGGATGAGGTAAAATTAAAGTATATGAATAAGAAGACAGGTTATGGAGGGTTATTAATGAATTTAAGCTGATATAATGCAAAAATCATTAATTAAGAAGTGTGAGAATTATTATTATTATTATTATTATTATTATTATTATTATTATTTGAGTTATTATTATGTGAGCAAATCACCTGCAAGAGGCTTTCAGGGCATCACCTGAATTATTACCTGCAAGTAATTTGAGTGAGGTAACTGGGACTTAGTCACAGTAGGTCGCAGAACTGGCACTCCTTTGACTGCCTACTTCTTCACCACTCTCACTAAAAGCTAGACCTGACATTAAATTAATAATTATAAAATTAAAACCAGCTACTCTGGTAATTAAAGTTATGTAGATTGTATGAAATTTTGGTTTATTTGCTGGGTACAAAAATATTCATATTAACGCTTACCATTTAATTACTGTAGATAGATCACACCACAACACCTGCCTAACACATAGACCCTACAATGACCAGCTAGTCATCTAAATGCAAGGACTAATGGTATATGTCCCTGTGAGCGATGTTCCGTTATCTTCAGCCATCCACACATAATTCTTGAGGTCCCGCAAATTTTCTGTCCCAGTTCTTCAGCAGGGAACATTAACAACCAAGTCCAGTGCCCACACATTAAATTCAGTATGGCATCTCCCCTTCCTGGCGTCACTACCGTCTGTTCTACCCCCCCCCCCTTCCTTTGAAATTTCTCGAAGGGTCCAAACGGCATCACATTTTAATACGCAATTATTATATTATTCATTTATATGTTGTACATTTAGGAAATTATGTAAAAAGTTTTCACAAGATGTATAATTTAGTAAATTTATAGAAAAATAAAGAGAATATATAGAAGATAAAATGGAATGAATTTAGATGTGGAGCTTCAAAAGTATGTATATATTGGTGAATTAAAAATGTAGTAATTTTACAGAAACTAGAAGAGTTTGGGTGTGTGGAGGCACAGAACATGGCTGGTAAAAATCACAGTTCTTGCGTCTTTATAACAGTTAATCAGACATGTTGTAGGAGGGTGAATGTGGAGGAGTGAGTGGGTGTAGGGGGAGGATGGGTGTAGATAATGTGAGAGAGGGAGGAGAGGTACATGTGATAGAGGGTGAGAATTAGATAGGTTGGTCGTGGTCTTGGGTGTAGTGTGTACCAGCTGCTAATTAAGAGGCCGGGCAATTGATTGAGGGAGGGAGTGATAGTGAGAATGGGGTAAATTAATGGGGGTATTGAGGGATTTTTAATATTTTTAAAGAAGGGAGCTGATTCAGAGAGGCGCTAAAGTGATGAGAAGTAGAGGAGGGTTGATGAAAGTGGGGGAGGAGAAGGTGGTGGGTTGCGGGATAGTGATGGAGAGGGTGGGGGTGATGGATGGGTGATGGTGGAAGCTGATGATAGAGGAGACAGAAGTAAGAATGGAGGGAGGTGATGGAAGGGGAGGGTGATAGGGCAGGATGGAGAGTTAGAGTGATGTAGGGGGATTTTAGAGTAGTGATGGAGAGGGTGTAGGGTGATAGAGAGGGTGGGGGTGATGGAGTAGGGGATCATGGTGAGGTTGATGATGGAGGGGTGATGGATTCTAATTTAGTGAAGGAGTGGGTGTGTGGATATGGAGAGAGTAATGGAGGGAGGTTTAGGGGGAGGTGAGAGGGTAGATGAGATGAGAGGATAGGGGAGATGGGGATGGAGATTGGTACAAATGAAATCATTGAGGTCATAGGGGAAACAGGAAAGGTGCAGTAAGAAGACATTGAGATTAGATGGCAGGTTAGAATGTATTTTTGGTAATAGGGAGAGGAAAGTTTGAGGGAAGAAGTGGTCTAAGATCGTGGGGAAGAGGTAATCATAGATGATAAAAGAATCTTCCTAAAAAAAATGTGAAAAAAAAAATTTGATCCTAAGAAATGGAGGGAAGATGAACTCTTGTTGAAACCAAAACTTCACCAGCTTGGAAAATAAAAAATGCTGGACAAGAAAGACCGTAGAGCTAGCCATAGCGAGGGTAGCCATAGTTAGTCGTTCCCTACTACTCCTAATTATGTCTATCGCTGATCTATATCTGCTAATCAGGTCCTCACTCCAACGTCTACCAACACCCTTGCCTCCAGCACTGAGGCAGATAACAGGATTGTTCCCAGTACCTTTCATGATATTATCAAGGCGGGTAAAATATCCTGCATCCCAGCCCCAGGAAAACAAACTTTCTGCCACCTCAAAACATTCTGTCTAAAAACTACATCCACTAGTGGGGTTATTTGTCACTGGTGACTCGGCCTACCAATGTTCTCATTTGTCTGCAGTATGTAAGACAAATGAGAACAGTGGTAGGCCGAGTCACCAGTGACAAATAACCCCACTAGTGAATGTGCTGCACTTTAATCAAGATTGATGGCCTGAAAACATCTACTCCAGGCTGTGTCACTGAAGAAGGCGCTGGCTGGCAAAACTTTTCCAGAATAAAAAATACCGAATTGTTGCAAAAATGTCTGATAACAGCGCTCTCAGGTCTTTGGATCTGTGTTGCCTCATCCACTCTATCCATTAATAATGAAGACATGGATCCCAGTTGTCAATTCCACGAGCAATTTTTAGGTAATTTTTAGTACTTATAACGATGTTCCTGTCTAACCAGGGCGCCAACGAAGAAGCCTGGAACCTTTGGAAGATAGTTTTGATTGATGTGGTCAGTAAAGCGATGTATGCAACTATTCCCCCCCCCCGTCTCCTCAGTTTCCTGCGAACCTGGTTATAATCTTTATCGTAAACAATGATATATATATATATATATATATATATATATATATATATATATATATATATATATATATATATATATATATATATATATATATATATATATATATATATATATATATATTATTTTATTTTTTTTTTTATTATCACACTGGCCGATTCCCACCAAGGCAGGGTGGCCCGAAAAAGAAAAACTTTCACCATCATTCACTCCATCACTGTCTTGCCAGAAGGGTGCTTTACACTACAGTTTTTAAACTGCAACATTAACACCCCTCCTTCAGAGTGCAGGCACTGTACTTCCCATCTCCAGGACTCAAGTCCGGCCTGCCGGTTTCCCTGAACCCCTTCATAAATGTTACTTTGCTCACACTCCAACAGCACGTCAAGTATTAAAAACCATTTGTCTCCATTCACTCCTATCAAACATGCTCACGCATGCCTGCTGGAAGTCCAAGCCCCTCGCACACAAAACCTCCTTTACCCCCTCCCTCCAACCTTTCCTAGGCCGACCCCTACCCCGCCTTCCTTCCACTACAGACTGATACACTCTTGAAGTCATTCTGTTTCGCTCCATTCTCTCTACATGTCCGAACCACCTCAACAACCCTTCCTCAGCCCTCTGGACAGCAGTTTTGGTAATCCCGCACCTCCTCCTAACTTCCAAACTACGAATTCTCTGCATTATATTCACACCACACATTGCCCTCAGACATGACATCTCCACTGTCTCCAGCCTTCTCCTCGCTGCAACTATACTCTCATACATTCTAAACTATACTCTCATACATTCCCCTCTTTGCCTCCAAGGACAAAGTTCTTTGTCTCCACAGACTCCTAAGTGCACCACTCACTCTTTTCCCCTCATCAATTCTATGATTCACCTCATCTTTCATAGACCCATCCGCTGACACGTCCACTCCCAAATATCTGAATACATTCACCTCCTCCATACTCTCTCCCTCCAATCTGATATTCAATCTTTCATCACCTAATCTTTTTCTTATCCTCATAACCTTACTCTTTCCTGTATTCACCTTTAATTTTCTTCTTTCTTCCAAATTCATCCACCAATCTCTGCAACTTCTCTTCAGAATCTCCCAAGAGCACAGTGTCATCAGCAAAGAGCAGCTGTGACAACTCCCACTTTGTGTGTGATTCTTTATCTTTTAACTCCACGCCTCTTGCCAAGACCCTCGCATTTACTTCTCTTACAACCCCATCTATAAATATATTAAACAACCACGGTGACATCACACATCCTTGTCTAAGGCCTACTTTTACTGGGAAATAATTTCCCTCTTTCCTACATACTCTAACTTGAGCCTCACTATCCTCGTAAAAACTCTTCACTGCTTTCAGTAACCTACCTCCTACACCATACACTTGCAACATCTGCCACATTGCCCCCCTATCCACCCTGTCATACGCCTTTTCCAAATCCATAAATGCCACAAAGACCTCTTTAGCCTTATCTAAATACTGTTCACTTATATGTTTCACTGTAAACACCTAGTCCACAAACCCCCTACCTTTCCTAAAGCCTCCTTGTTCATCTGCTATCCTATTCTCCGTCTTACTCTTAATTCTTTCAATAATAACTCTACCATACACTTTACCAGGTGTACTCAGCAGACTTATCCCCCTATAATTTTTGCACTCTCTTTTATCCCCTTTGCCTTTATACAAAGGAACTATGCATGCTCTCTGCCAATCCCTAGGTACCTTACCCTCTTCCATACATTTATTAAATAATTGCACCAACCACTCCAAAACTATATCCCCACCTGCTTTTAACATTTCTATCTTTATCCCATCAATCCCGGCTGCCTTACCCCCTTTCATTTTACCTACTCCCTCACGAACTTCCCCCACACTCACAACTGGCTCTTCCTCACTCCTACAAGATGTTATTCCTCCTTGTCCTATACACGAAATCACAGCTTCCCTATCTTCATCAACATTTAACAATTCCTCAAAATATTCCCTCCATCTTCCCAATACCTCTAACTCTCCATTTAATAACTCTCCTCTCCTATTTTTAACTGACAAATCCATTTGTTCTCTAGGCTTTCTTAACTTGTTAATCTCACTCCAAAACTTTTTCTTATTTTCAACAAAATTTGTTGATAACATCTCACCCACTCTCTCATTTGCTCTCTTTTTACATTGCTTCACCACTCTCTTAACCTCTCTCTTTTTCTCCATATACTCTTCCCTCCTTGCATCACTTCTACTTTGTAAAAACTTTTCATATGCTAACTTTTTCTCCCTTACTACTCTCTTTACATCATCATTCCACCAATCGCTCCTCTTCCCTCCCGCACCCACTTTCCTGTAACCACAAACTTCTGCTGAACACTCTAACACTACATTTTTAAACCTACCCCATACCTCTTCGATCCCATTGCCTATGCTCTCATTAGCCCATCTATCCTCCAATAGCTGTTTATATCTTACCCTAACTGCCTCCTCTTTTAGTTTATAAACCTTCACCTCTCTCTTCCCTGATGCTTCTATTCTCCTTGTATCCCATCTACCTTTTACTCTCAGTGTAGCTACAACTAGAAAGTGATCTGATAATATCTGTGGCCCCTCTTTAAACATGTACATCCTGAAGTCTACTCAACAGTCTTTTATCTACCAATACATAATCCAACAAACTACTGTCATTTCGCCCTACATCATATCTTGTATACTTATTTATCCTCTTTTTCTTAAAATATGTATTACCTATAACTAAACCCCTTTCTATACAAAGTTCAATCAAAGGGCTCCCATTATCATTTACACCTGGCACCCCAAACTTACCTACCACACCCTCTCTAAAAGTTTCTCCTACTTTAGCATTCAGGTCCCCTACCACAATTACTCTCTCACTTGGTTCAAAGGCTCCTATACATTCACTTAACATCTCCCAAAATCTCTCTCTCTCCTCTACATTCCTCTCTTCTCCAGGTGCATACACGCATATTATGACCCACTTTTCGCATCCAACCTTTACTTTAATCCACATAATTCTTGAATTTACACATTCATATTCTCTTTTCTCCTTCCATAACTGATCATTTAACATTACTGCTACCCCTTCCTTTGCTCTAACTCTCTCAGATACTCCAGATTTAATCCCATTTATTTCCCCCCACTGAAACTCCCCTACCCCCTTCAGCTTTGTTTCGCTTAGGGCCAGGACATCCAACTTCTTTTCATTCATAACATCAGCAATCATCTGTTTCTTGTCATCCGCACTACATCCACGCACATTTAAGCATCCCAGTTTTATAAAGTTTTTCTTCTTCTCTTTTTTAGTAAATGTCTACAGGAGAAGGGGTTACTAGCCCATTGCTCCCGGCATTTTAGTCGCCTCATACGACACGCATGGCTTACGGAGGAAAGATTCTTTTCCACTTTCCCATGGACAATAGAAGAAATGAAGAAGAACAAGAGCTATTTAGAAAAAGGGGAAAAACCTAGATGTATGTATATATATATGCATGTGCGTGTCTGTGAAGTGTGACCAAAGTGTAAGTAGGAGTAGCAAGATATCCCTGTTATCTAGCGTGTTTATGAGACAGAAAAAGAAACCAGCAATCCTACCATCATGCAAAACAGTTACAGGTTTCTGTTTCACAGTCATCTGGCAGGACGGTAGTACTTCCCTGGGTGGTTGCTGTCTACCAACCTACTACCTAGATCACATCATATATATATATATATATATATATATATATATATATATATATATATATATATATATATATATATATATATATATATATATATATATACATATATATATGTATATATATATATATATATATATATATATATATATATATATATATATATATATATATATATATATATATATATATATATTTCCTGTATATCGTCACGAGCCTAAAGATAATACTTGGACAAAGTTGTTGAAACCCTACTTGTTCCTGCAATTTCGACCATAAAGAATAACAGCAGATCTATACATACTACGGTAGGTGAAAATTTATATGTATAAAATAGTTTCAAATCTTAATCATAAGAATAATGATACATAATAACAATACCCATATTTCTACAAGTGCATGTACAAATAATATGTACTGTGCATGCACATGTACATATCCTTATTTCTACAAGTACATGTACAAGGTATACAGGCTTAGCTGACATCAACGACATTACTATACAGAAAGCCCCTCGTTTTGCAGAGCACTTCGGACAAATTAGGTCAATTCTGTCCCAGGATGCTACCCACACCAGTCGACTAACACTCAAGTACCCATTTTATACTGATGGTTAAATGGGGACAAAACGTGTCTTATGGAAACACGTCCTAATGTTTTCCAGTCGTGCCGGGGATTCGATCCCCGGACCTCAGTGTGTTAGGTGAGTGCGCCAGCGATCGAACTACACGACACCTGAGGGTCGCAGATAAGAGTGAGAACGGCAACCTGAAGGGCAGGTGGTGCTTCACAGCGGGTGTGTACCACGACGCGTTAGTGCATCCAGCAGCCACTATATAACACATACGAGGTCGCCTCATACACACTTTCAGCGTAAGAACATCATGAAGTGTGTTGCAACTCTGACTTTTGTCCTCGGTACAGAAAAGTTCCTAAAGTAACTCATTTAATGTATTCCACCTGTGTTTATTCTTCATAAAAGTTAAAGTAGTGTTTCTAGAGAGAGGTGGACTGTTTTATAACCTGATAATTAAAACTTCAAAGTACTAGCTTCTATTGGGATGATTTGTGGGGAGAGTGTGAGGGAAGAAATGTGTGACTGATAAAGAAGAGTAAGAGATATGAAAAATATTGGTGTTCCAGCGTAGTAAGGACGGTGGAGTTGCATGTGTAAAAGAGTATTGAAGTGGGTTGGAAAGATGGAAGCAGCAAAGTAAGTGATGGATGGAGGAGTGTGAGAAGGATGAAGGAGTGGTGAAATGTGGGTGGAAGAGAAAAGACTGAGAAGTATGAAGAATAAATTAAAAAATCGTAGAGGAAAAAAAGAAGAATGTGAGATACGGGGAGAATGGGAGGAGAGGATAGGGAGAAAGATGGTAATAGAAGAGTTGAATTTACCGAATATATATAAAAAAATACAGAATTTCTCATGAAGTTACATGTGCGTAGCCATCCGAGGTAAAGTCATTAATATGATACGCTGAGGTCAGTGGTCACCTGCAGTCTGGGAGTTAGCGTGGGGTGTTACCAAGCACCATGGCTTGTTGTAGTGTTTTAGAATCTCAGGTTCAGGTGTTGAAGAAGGAGGTTCTTCTTCTACAGGAGGAAAATAGGAGGCTGAAGCTTCGCCTAGATGAGTTTGGGAGTGAGTATGAGAAGGATTTAGCTGGTAAGGAGGAAATGGTCACCAGCAGTGATAGTGGCAGCCGCTTTAAGTGGCGAGTGGTTCACAGTTCAGGAAGAAGGAAGATAAGGAGGTTTAACAGAGAAGATGTGAAGGTAGGAAATCGATTCTCTGTTCTCCAGGACGAGTGCACTTCAATGGTTAGTGAGGTTGAAGGTACCACTGATTCCCCTGCTAATCAAGGTAAGAATATTTTAATAGTAGGAGATTCTCAGGTAAGATATATAGACCGTGCTTTTTGTAAAAGAGACAGAAAGATCAGACAGAGTTTGTGCCTTCCAAAAGCTGGTGTTGGTGACATAGTCAGCAGGTTGGATAATATAATGTCAGGTAATGGGAACAAGCCCATTATCAGTATTAGTGCTAGGGGTAATGACATTAGGAAGGGCAGGAGAGAGGAGCTGCTGGATAAGTACAGGTCAGCCATAGAAGTAGTTAGGTCTAAGGGAGGGATCCCAGTCATATGTAGCATCTTGCCTAGAAAGGGAGTGAGCAATAAATCGATGTCTAGGGCAATTGGTATAAATTGCTGGCTTGACAGGTACTGCAAGGAACCTGCAATCCCATTTATAGATAACTGGGACCTATTCTATGGCAAACGTCATATGTACGCAAGGGATGGAGTTCATCTCTCTGGGGCTGGAGTGGTTGCATTAGCCAATTCGATTGAGAGGGTAATTGATGACTTGTCTAGGAATTTAAATTGATAGATTATAGAGGTATGGGTGTTTGTGGGAAGCAATCAGGCTGCAGTATTAGGGTTAAAAACAGCAGTTATTACCGGGATACCTCAGGGATATGTTTAAAAGACAATATTCAAAATAAAGTTGCTAGTAATGGCAAATCAATTGGTCAACAAACAAAGAGAGATAGCAGAGGGCAACGAGTGACTAGTTCCCTTAAGGTTTACTATACAAATAGTAGGAGTCTAAGAAATAAGATAGATGAGCTAAGATTACTTGCAAGTGTAGGTAATATAAATATTATTGGTATAACAGAGACCTAGTTCAACCTGAAAGACAGAGAAATGCCTTCTGAATGCGACATGCAGGGTTATAAACTACTCCACAGTGATAGGGTTAACAGGAAGGGTGGTGGAGTGGCGATGTTTGTCAGCTAAAATTTAAATTGTTGTCTTAGACATGATATAAGATTAGAAACATCGAACACACAATCTGTTTGGCTACAATTTCTCGAGGGTCGTGACAAATTAATTTTTGGACGTGAGTTATAGGCCCTCAAACCTTGATAGGCAGTGCGGTAAGCTCTTATGGGACGAAATTCATAAGGCCTCTAGATATGAAAATGTTGTGTTAATGGGAGATTTTAACTTTAGACAAATTGATTAGAACAATATGACATGAAATCTTGAGTCTAATGTCTTTCTTGATACGTTTTAGGATTGCTTTTTAGAACAGTTTGTGACAGAACCAAAGAGAGGAAACAATCTACTTGACTTGGTTCTTGCCAACAAAGAGACACTAATTAATAATCTTGAGGTTAATGATGAGCTTGAGGAAAGTGATCACAAATCACTTAGTTTCAATATATCATGGAATTACCCAAATAACTGCAATCAAATCTCTGTCACAGATTTTCGCTTGGCCGACTTCATGGGACTGAAAAATTACCTGGGTGGGCTAAATTGGGATGTCCTGACTATGGGTCTGGTAGGTAATCTTGGTTGCCAATTTGACGTTTTTCAGAGCATAGTTCTAGCTGCCAAGACAACTTTTGTTCCGAGTAGGGAAATTAGATCTAACAGAAATGATCCCAAATGGATGAACAATAGATTAAAACATCTCATTGGTCGAACGAGAGGCATATATAGGCGTATCAAAAGAGGGGATGGGCAGTTAAGAAATCAATATATTCAATTAAAGAGAAATAAAGAAAGGAATAAGAAAAGCAAAAAGGGATTATGAGGTTAAGGTCCCAAGGGATTCGAAGACTAATCCAAAAGGGTTCTTTCAGGTATACAGATTAAGGATAAGATAGTTAAGAGTAACTCTGATCAGATCACTGACAGTGATAAGGATATGTGTGAATTTTTCAGTTCCTACTTCCTCTCAGTTTTTATCCAGGAAAATACTAGCGAAATTCCTGAAATAATAGATTATGTAGAACGGGACGATAATAAACTATGCACGATTGCAGTAACTAGTGACATGGTGCTCAGACAAAAAGACAAGCTGAAACCTAACAAATCCCCAGGCTCTGATGAACTGTTTGCAAGGGTGTTAAAGGAATGTAAAGAGGAACTTAGCATACCTTTAACTAATCTTTTTAACATATCACTACAAACTGGCATAGTGCCTGATAAGTGGAAAATGATGATAGGTCCTTGGTTTCGAACTATAGTCCAATAAGCCTTACCTCCATATTGGAAAAATTTATGGAATCAATAATTGCCGAAGAAATTCGTAGCCATCTTGATAGGCATACATTGAGTAATGAATCTCAACACGTTTTTACAAAGGAGCGTTCCTGACTTACGAATTTACTAAATTTTTTCACTAAGGTGTTTACATAGATCATGGTAATGAATATGATATTGTGTATATGGACTTCAGTAAGACTTTCGATAGAGTTCCACATCAGAGGTTACTGAGGAAACTTAAAGCACACAGAATAGAAGGAGAAATTTTTTCCTGGGTAGAGGCATGGTTGACAAATAGGCAGCAGAGAGTTTGCATAAATGGGGAGAAATCAGAATGTTGCACGTCACAAGCGGGGTTCCGCAGGGGTCAGTGTTGGGTCCGTTGTTGTTCACAATTTACATAAACGACATAGATGAGGGAATAAATAGCGACGTCAGCAATTTTGCTGATGACACCAAAATATGCCGGCCAATTCATTCTAATGAGGACACTAGAGCACTCCAGGATGATTCGAATAGACTGATGCAATGGTCGGAGAAGTGGAAGATGCAGTTTAATATTGACAAATGCAAAGTTCTAAATGTTGGACAGGAAAATAACCATGCCACATATAAACTAAATAATGAAGATCTTAATACTATTGATTGCGAAAAGGCTTTAGGAGTTCTGGTTAGCAGTACTCTAAAACCAAGACAACAATGCATCAGTGTTCGCAATAAAGCTAACAGAATTCTTGGCTTCATATCTAGAAGTATAAATAATATAAGTCCTCAGGTTGTTCTTCGACTCTATATATACTTGGTTAGGCCTCATTTAGATTATGCTGCTCAGTTCTGGTCACCGTATTCCACAATGGATATAACTGCTCTCGAAAAAGTACAGAGGAGGATAACAAAGTTGATCCCATGTATCAGAAATCTTCCCAATGAGGATAGATTGAAGGCCCTGAATCTGCACTTTCTCGAAAGGCATAGAATTAGGGGGGATATGATCAAGGAGTATAAATGGAAAACAGGAATAAATAAAGGAGATGCAAGTAGCGTGCTGAAAATTTCCAGCCAAGACAGGACTCACAGCAATGGCTTCAACTTGGAAAATTTCAGATTCAGGAAAGATATAGGAAAGCACTGGTTTGGTAACAGAGTTGTGGATGAGTGGAACAAACTCCCGAGTACAGTTATTGAGGCTAAAACGTTGTGTAGTTTTAAAAATAGGTTGGATAGATACATGAGTGGGTGTGGGTAGGTGTGAGTTGGACCTGACTAGCTTATGCTGCTGGGTCTGGTGCCGTGCTCTTTCCTTGAGTGAAGGTGACCAGACTGGGTGGGTCATTGGGCTAATCCGGGGGGGAAGACATGGACCTGCTCCGCATGGGTCAGTAGGCCTGTTGCAGTGTTCCTTCTTTCTTATGTTCTAATGTTCTTACTGATAAAGACAAGTGTAACAATTAGGTATCTTTATTCTGAAACATTGCACCTACACAGAAGATTTTTTTCATTCAAATACAGAGAAGGTAGTAGAAACAATAGAGAAATAGAGACAACGTAATCAGTCCATTCATCCTCGAAGAAGTAGTCAGTAGTTCAGCCTAGAGAAGAGTTCTGCTCCATAATCTGGGACTGACCACCTCAAAACTACGTTTTCGAGGATGATCGACTGAATACATCGTCTTTACATCTCTGCTACTTCTACCGCTTTCTACAAACATCACGACTATAAACACTGATTATACCATCACCATTATCAGCAACAAAAGCAAATATCCTAATGTGAAACAGTCACCATCAAGGCTATATACAAATTCTATATACATCTGAATTTACTAATAAAATTAAATAATTTACTTTTCAGCGGCGTTCATCGTGCCCTCCCGTCAAGGTACGATATTCTAATTCAATTTTAATCCTTAATAAATTCATTTGCCGCAGCTACTAGCTTACTGTACATGCCGCATCCATCCTGTGGACGGTAGAGTAAGACATTATAGATACACAAAAAGCCTAGGAACTAAGCACTAAAAATATTAAAAGCAATACAAATTTATTTACTAGCATTATATTGTATTTTCATATTGTGGCTTCATCCTCAGGGTTGATCTAAAGATAGATTCTGCTCATTTCTGTAAAGAGTAAATGATATTATATTGCACAGAAACGAAGCAGCAACAATCAGAAACCATAAGAGCTAAACCATTGGATTTATCAGGACCACTCAACACTTACTGAAAACACACGGAACAATTTAATGTTCCTTTAGAGCTAGACAGTATAAGTCATGTGCTTTTTACAAAGGTATTTCATGTGAAACCTTTTATTTCCTTAATATGAAAATTGAAACTTCATTACATTAAAAATGTAAACGAACATAATTTGCAACATTTTAGTTTCAGCTAACATTATGCTAGTTGTTCCAACTTTTTATAACACTTACGCCATTATGTTTAACGTAATTCACTGTTACTTCCTCTCCAGTGGATTGTCCAGGCGATTTCATAAACTTCAGTGTAGATCCCACGACGCCAGTGTGCATACAATTCTACATGTACGGAAAAATAACTAAGGGGTCATGGTCCGAAATCAGAGCAAAGTGCCAGAAAGAAGGGGCTGACCTAGCTGAGCTTAAAGGTGACCTTCACATTCAGGTGCGCGATTACATCTTCAATCACCCAGGTGAGACAATTTATCACTTTTCCTCTAGTCGTATAGAATATCTGTTGAATTTCTACATAGTTTCAAGTTTATGAATTATGAGATCACACATATGAAAAACACGCAACAATCATTGAGCTTATTAAACTTTGGATTGTTAATGAAAAAAAATAGAATTTAATAACGACTTTTTACCCAGAAGTTTGGTATGGCAATGAGAAATCCACTCTCAGCAATTTGTATATGGAATATTTTCAGACGAGACTGCTTAATAGAATTCTTTCCAATAAAGTTAAGTGGTACAGATATGTTAATGATGTTTCATGGATATTAATCCAAAATATAGATATAAACCATACCTTATTTAAATAAAAATCTAGCTCTTTGCATGAAGTTTACTGTTAACATGACTCAGGAAATCGTAATGACACGATTGCAAACAAACCATACCACGGGCGGGATTTGAGCCCGCGGTCAGAGAGTCTCAAAACTCCAGACCGTTGCGTTAGCCACTGGGCCAGTTAGCTTCAATAAGATTCGTCCAACTAGATGTATTTCTACGCCATAGGAAGGTTAGCATAGGCACAACTGTGTCTAACGCGACGGTCTGGAGTTTTGTGACTCTCTGACCACTGGTTGAAATCCCACCCGTGGTATGTTTTTTTTTTTTTAACTGTTAAATTTGAACACAATAAATCATTGCCTTTTCTACATATCTAAATTATAAAAGGGAACCATGATTTAAAATTTCAAACATACAGAAAACAAACAAATAACTCACTTATGTGCAGTATTATTCTCCACAACACGAGTTAAACTTTTTGTGTTCTCATCTATGTTTTTCAGAACTTGTAGCCCAGAGTTCATAGATGAAGAAATTTTTAAGGTTAATGAAACAGTAAATGATTTAAAATACACAAAAAACACAACTGATAAGTCTTAACACTGCCAGAAATACATCTGTCAATTTGAGAAAGGCAAAACATATTCAACCAAGCAAATAATGGTTTTCCATTACCATGAAAACCTACTAAATATAACTTCTTTACTTATTTTTTTTAAATCACTGTATTATTAATACAGCAAAAGTTACAGTAAAAAAATTTTGTTTAAGAATTACCCAAAAAAAAAAACTCGCTGTGTATAAGATTCCCTAAATAAAAATGCAGTAAAGTTTACTAAGGTTAAACAAGAAAAAGACTTGAAGTAAAAATATAACAGCATAAATACAGCATTAGAACTGCACAAGAAACTAATGCTGTGTTTATGTGAGAGATTTTGATCGCCCACCGGATCTTCCAAACACCGGAGAGGTCCATCAAGCAGGTTTATCGTTGAAATATAATCGAACCATGTTTCGTAAAAGAATTTTAAAATCAACATTAATTTTCGATCAAATAAATTAGATTCATTTATAATTCAAAGAATTTGAAATGGATTTAATCTTTATCTGGCATGTCACTAATAAATTGTATTTGACATGTGACCCGACGAAATCATCACTACACTCATGATCAGAGTGCTGGGTCAGGTGTCAGGTCACATGCTTAGCTTGCTGGGTCAGGTGTCAGGTCACATGCTTAGCTTGCTGGGTCAGGTGTCAGGTCACATGCTTAGCTTGCTGGGGCAGGTGTCAGGTCACATGCTTAGCTTGCTGGGGCAGGTGTCAGGTCACATGCTTAGCTTGCTGGGTTAGGTGTCAGGTCACATGCTTAGCTTGCTGGGTCAGGTGTCAGGTCACATGCTTAGCTTGCTGGGGCAGGTGTCAGGTCACATGCTTAGCTTGCTGGGTCAGGTGTCAGGTCACATGCTTAGCTTGCTGGGTCAGGTGTCAGGTCACACACGCTTAGGCGTGCTGGTTCAGGTGTCAGGTCACATGCTTAGCTTGCTGGGTCAGGTGTCAGGTCACATGCTTAGCTTGCTGGGGCAGGTGTCAGGTCACATGCTTAGCTTGCTGGGTCAGGTGTCAGGTCACATGCTTAGCTTGCTGGGTCAGGTGTCAGGTCACATGCTTAGCGTGCTGGGTCAGGTGTCAGGTCACATGCTTAGCTTGCTGGGTCAGGTGTCAGGTCACATGCTTAGCTTGCTGGGTCAGGTGTCAGGTCACATGCTTAGCTTGCTGGGTCAGGTGTCAGGTCACATGCTTAGCTTGCTGGGTTAGGTGTCAGGTCACATGCTTAGCTTGCTGGGTCAGGTGTCAGGTCACATGCTTAGCTTGCTGGGTCAGGTGTCAGGTCACATGCTTAGCTTGCTGGGTCAGGTGTAGGTCACATGCTTAGCTTGCTGGGTCAGGTGTCAGGTCACATGCTTAGCTTGCTGGGTCAGGTGTCAGGTCATATGCTTAGCATGCTGGGTCAGGTGTCAGGTCACATGCTTAGCTTGCTGGGTCAGGTGTCAGGTCACATGCTTAACTTGCTGGGTCAGGTGTCAGGTCACATGCTTAGCTTGCTGGGTCAGGTGTCAGGTCACATGCTTAGCTTGCTGGGTCAGGTGTCAGGTCATATGCTTAGCTTGCTGGGTCAGGTGTCAGGTCACATGCTTAGCTTGCTGGGTCAGGTGTTAGGTCATATGCTTAGCTTGCTGAGTCAGGTGTCAGGTCACATGCTTAGCTTGCTGGGTCAGGTGTCAGGTCACATGCTTAGCTTGCTGGGTCAGGTGTCAGGTCATATGCTTAGCTTGCTGGGTCAGGTGTCAGGTCATATGCTTAGCTTGCTGAGTCAGGTGTCAGGTCACATGCTTAGCTTGCTGGGTCAGGTGTCAGGTCACATGCTTAGCTTGCTGGGTCAGGTGTCAGGTCACATGCTTAGCTTGCTCAGGTGTCAGGTCACATGCTTAGCTTGCTGGGTCAGGTGTCAGGTCATATGCTTAGCGTGCTGGGTCAGGTGTCAGGTCACATGCTTAGCTTGCTGGTCAGGTGTCAGGTCACATGCTTAGCTTGCTGTTTCAGGTGTCAGGTCACATGCTTAGCTTGCTGGGTCAGGTGTCAGGTCACATGCTTAGCTTGCTGGGTCAGGTGTCAGGTCACATGCTTAGCTTGCTGGGTCAGGTGTCAGGTCACATGCTTAGCTTGCTGGGTCAGGTGTCAGGTCACATGCTTAGCTTGCTGGGTCAGGTGTCAGGTCACATGCTTAGCTTGCTGGGTCAGGTGTCAGGTCACATGCTTAGCTTGCTGGGTCAGGTGTCAGGTCACATGCTTAGCTTGCTGAGTCAGGTGTCAGGTCATGCTTAGCTTGCTGGGTCAGGTGTCAGGTCACATGCTTAGCTTGCTGGGCAGGTGTCAGGTCACATGCATGCTGGGTCAGGTGTCAGGTCACATGCTTAGCTTGCTGGGTCAGGTGTCAGGTCACATGCTTAGCTTGCTGGGTCAGGTGTCAGGTCACATGCTTAGCTTGCTGGGTCAGGTGTCAGGTCACATGCTTAGCTTGCTGGGTCAGGTGTCAGGTCACATGCTTAGCTTGCTGGGTCAGGTGTCAGGTCACATGCTTAGCTTGCTGGGTCAGGTGTCAGGTCACATGCTTAGCTTGCTGGGTCAGGTGTCAGGTCACATGCTTAGCTTGCTGGGTCAGGTGTCAGGTCACATGCTTAGCTTGCTGGGTCAGGTGTCAGGTCACATGCTTAGCTTGCTGGGTCAGGTGTCAGGTCACATGCTTAGCTTGCTGGGTCAGGTGTCAGGTCACATGCTTAGCTTGCTGGGTCAGGTGTCAGGTCACATGCTTAGCTTGGGCTGGGTGCTGGGGCAGGTGTCAGGTCACATGCTTAGCTTGCTGGGTCAGGTGTCAGGTCACATGCTTAGCTTGCTGGGTCAGGTGTCAGGTCACATGCTTAGCTTGCTGGGTCAGGTGTCAGGTCACATGCTTAGCTTGCTGGGTCAGGTGTCAGGTCACATGCTTAGCTTGCTGGGTCAGGTGTCAGGTCACATCTTACATGCTTAGCTTGCTGGGTCAGGTGTCAGGTCACATGCTTAGCTTGCTGGGTCAGGTGTCAGGTCACATGCTTAGCTTGCTGGGTCAGGTGTCAGGTCACATGCTTAGCTTGCTGGGTCAGGTGTCAGGTCACATGCTTAGCTTGCTGGGTCAGGTGTCAGGTCACATGCTTAGCTTGCTGGGTCAGGTGTCAGGTCACATGCTTAGCTTGCTGGGTCAGGTGTCAGGTCATATGCTTAGCTTGCTGAGTCAGGTGTCAGGTCACATGCTTAGCTTGCTGGGTCAGGTGTCAGGTCACATGCTTAGCTTGCTGGGTCAGGTGTCAGGTCACATGCTTAGCTTGCTGGGTCAGGTGTCAGGTCACATGCTTAGCTTGCTGGGTCAGGTGTCAGGTCATATGCTTAGCTTGCTGAGTCAGGTGTCAGGTCACATGCTTAGCTTGCTGGGTCAGGTGTCAGGTCACATGCTTAGCTTGCTGGGTCAGGTGTCAGGTCACATGCTTAGCTTGCTGGGGCAGGTGTCAGGTCACATGCTTAGCTTGCTGGGTCAGGTGTCAGGTCACATGCTTAGCTTGCTGGGTCAGGTGTCAGGTCACATGCTTAGCTTGCTGGGTCAGGTGTCAGGTCACATGCTTAGCTTGCTGGGTCAGGTGTCAGGTCACATGCTTAGCTTGCTGGGTCAGGTGTCAGGTCACATGCTTAGTGTGCTGGGTTAGGTGTCAGGTCACATGCTTAGCTTGCTGGGTCAGGTGTCAGGTCACATGCTTAGCGTGCTGGGTCAGGTGTCAGGTCACATGCTTAGCTTGCTGGGTCAGGTGTCAGGTCACATGCTTAGCTTGCTGGGTCAGGTGTCAGGTCACATGCTTAGCGTGCTGGGTCAGGTGTCAGGTCACATGCTTAGCTTGCTGGGTTAGGTGTCAGGTCACATGCTTAGCTTGCTGGGTCAGGTGTCAGGTCACATGCTTAGCGTGCTGGGTCAGGTGTCAGGTCACATGCTTAGCGTGCTGGGTCAGGTGTCAGGTCACATGCTTATCTTGCTGGGTCAGGTGGTCACATGCTTAGCTTGCTGGGTCAGGTGTCAGGTCACATGCTTAGCTTGCTGGGTCAGGTGTCAGGTCACATGCTTAGCTTGCTGGGTCAGGTGTCAGGTCATGCATGCTTAGCTTAGCTTGCTGGGTCTGGGTTAGGTGTCAGGTCACATGCTTAGCTTGCTGGGTCAGGTGTCAGGTCACATGCTTAGCTTAGCTTGCTGGGTCAGGTGTCAGGTCACATGCTTAGCTTAGCTTGCAGGTGTGGTCACATGCTTAGGTCAGGTGTGAGGTCACATGCTTAGCTTGCTGGGTCAGGTGTCAGGTCACATGCTTAGCTTGCTGGGTCAGGTGTCAGGTCACATGCTTAGCCTTCTGGGTCAGGTGTCAGGTCACATGCTTAGCTTGCTGGGTCAGGTGTCAGGTCACATGCTTAGCTGCTGCTGGGTCTTAGGTGTGAGGTCACATGCTTAGCTTGCTGGGTCAGGTGTCAGGTCACATGCTTAGCTTGCTGGGTCAGGTGTCAGGTCACATGCTTAGCTTGCTGGGTCAGGTGTCAGGTCACATGCTTAGCTTGCTGGGTCAGGTGTCAGGTCACATGCTTAGCTTGCTGGGTCAGGTGTCAGGTCACATGCTTAGCTTGCTGGGTCAGGTGTCAGGTCACATGCTTAGCTTGCTGGGTCAGGTGTCAGGTCACATGCTTAGCTTGCTGGGTCAGGTGTCAGGTCACATGCTTAGCTTGCTGGGTTAGGTGTCAGGTCACATGCTTAGCTTGCTGGGTCAGGTGTTAGGTCACATGCTTAGCTTACTGGGTCAGGTGTGAGGTCACATGCTTAGCTTGCTGGGTCAGGTGTCAGGTCACATGCTTAGCTTGCTGGGTCAGGTGTCAGGTCACATGCTTAGCTTGCTGGGTTAGGTGTCAGGTAACATGCTTAGCTATGCTGGGTCAGGTGTCAGGTCACATGCTTAGCTTGCTGGGTCAGGTGTCAGGTCACATGCTTAGCTTGCTGGGTCAGGTGTCAGGTCACATGCTTAGCTTGCTGGGTCAAGTGTCAGGTCACATGCTTAGCTTGCTGGGCTAGGTGTCAGGTCACATGCTTAGCTTGCTGGGTTAGGTGTCAGGTCACATGATTAGCTTGCTGGGGCAGGTGTCAGGTCACATGCTTAGCTTGCTGGGTCAGGTGTCAGGTCACATGCTTAGCTTGCTGGGGCAGGTGTCAGGTCACATGCTTAGCTTGCTGAGTCAGGTGTCAGGTCACATGCTTAGCTTGCTGGGGCAGGTGTCAGGTCACATGCTTAGCTTGCTGAGTCAGGTGTCAGGTCACATGCTTAGCTTGTTGGGTTAGGTGTCAGGTCACATGCTTAGCTTGCTGGGTCAGGTGTCAGGTCACATGCTTAGCTTGCTGGGTCAGGTGTCAGGTCACATGCTTAGCTTGCTGGGTTAGGTGTCAGGTCACATGCTTAGCTTGCTGGGTCAGGTGTCAGGTCACATGCTTAGCTTGCTGGGTCAGGTGTCAGGTCACATGCTTAGCTTGCTGGGTCAGGTGTCAGGTCACATGCTTAGCTTGCTGGGTCAGGTGTCAGGTCACATGCTTAGCTTGCTGGGTCAGGTGTCAGGTCACATGCTTAGCGTGCTGGGTCAGGTGTCAGGTCACATGCTTAGCTTGCTGGGTCAGGTGTCAGGTCACATGCTTAGCTTGCTGGGTCAGGTGTCAGGTCACATGCTTAGCTTACTGGGTCAGGTGTGAGGTCACATGCTTAGCTTGCTGGGTCAGGTGTCAGGTCACATGCTTAGCTTGCTGGGTCAGGTGTCAGGTCACATGCTTAGCTTACTGGGTCAGGTGTCAGGTCACATGCTTAGCTTACTGGGTCAGGTGTCAGGTCACATGCTTAGCTTGCTGGGTCAGGTGTCAGGTCACATGCTTAGCTTGCTGAGTCAGGTGTCAGGTCACATGCTTAGCTTGCTGGGTCAGGTGTCAGGACACATGCTTAGCTTACTGGGTCAGGTGTCAGGTCACATGCTTAGCTTACTGGGTCAGGTGTCAGGTCACATGCTTAGCTTACTGGGTCAGGTGTCAGGTCACATGCTTAGCTTGCTGGTTCAGGTGTCAGGTCACATGCTTAGCTTGCTGGGTCAGGTGTCAGGTCACATGCTTAGCGTGCTGGGTCAGGTGTCAGGTTATGTATGTGAGGTGATATCTCAGCCTTATTCGCTTTCTGCTGTTCTTTTATATTTACATTTCCTCATAAATGTGAAGAATCACAATTGGAATTTTACTATTTATCCACAGTGGTTATTTTTTTTCGTATTGTGATATCACCTGTTTAATGTGATCTTGCTGCATATATATATATATATATATATATATATATATATATATATATATATATATATATATATATATATATATATATATATATATATATATATATATATATATATATGTCGTGCCGAATAGGCAGAATTTGCGATCTTGGTTTAAATAGCAAAGCTCATCTTGCCATATAGGATAAGTGAAAATTTGTGTATGCAATAATTTCGCGAAAATCATTCTGAACCTAACGAAAAAGACATATTTCACTATGTTTGTTTAGTATTAAATTATTGTAAACAAATCTAAAATATGTACAGTTGGGTTAGGCTAAAATAAATTGCTCTTGTTATAATAAGGTTAGGTAAGTTTTCTAAGATTCTTTTGGTGCAAAATTGAATTTTTTTACATTAACATTAATGAAAAAAATACATCTACACACACACACATATATATATATATATATATATATATATATATATATATATATTTATATATATATATATATATATATATATATATATATATATATATATACATATATATATATATATATATATATATATATATATATATATATATATATATATATATATATATATGTATATAAATATATATATGTATATATGTATATAGGTAATTGTTTTACATGATGGTGGGATTGCTGGTGTCTTTTGTCTGTCTCATAAATATGCAAGATTACAGGCATGTCTTGCTACTTCTACTTACACTTAGGTCACACTACACATACATGTACACGTTTATTTATACACACTCATCTGAGTTTTCTTTGATTTTATCTTAATAGTTCTTGGTCTTATTACTTTTCCTTTTATATCCATGGGGAAGTGGAATAAGAATCTTTCCTCCGTAATCCATGAGTGTTGTAAAAGTCAGCTAAAATGCCGGGAACAATGGGCTAGTAACCCCTTTTCCTGTAAAGATTACTAAAAAGAATAAGAAGAAAATTGTCACAGTGGGAAGTCTGAATGTGCGTGGATGTTGTGCAAATAATAAGAAAGAGATGATTGTGGATGTTATGAATGAGAAGAAACTGGATGTCCTGGCTTTAAGTGAAACAAAGCTGAAGGGGGTGGGAGAGTTTCAGTGGAGAGGAATAAATGGGATTAGGTCAGGGGTTTCAAATAGAGTTAGAGCTAAAGAAGGAGTAGCAATAATGTTGAAGGAAAACCTATGGCAGGAAAAGAGGAACTACAAATGTATAAATTCAAGGATTATGTGGAGTAAAATAAAGATTGGATGTGAAAAGTGGGTTATAGTAAGCGTGTATGCACCTGGAGAAGAAAGAAGTGTAGAGGAGAGAGAGAGATTCTGGGAAATGTTGAGTGAATGCGTGGGGAGTTTTGAATCAAGTGTGAGAGTAATGGTGGTTGGGGATTTCAATGCTAAAGTGGGAAAAATGTTATGGAGGGAGTAGTAGGTAAATTTGGGGTGCCAGGGGTAAATGTAAATGGGGAGCCTTTAATTGAGCTATGTGTAGAAAGAAATTTGGTAATAAGTAATACATATTTTATGAAAAAGAGGATAAATAAATATACAAGGTATGATGTAGCACGTAATGAAAGTAGTTTGTTAGATTATGTATTGGTGGATAAAAGGTTGATGGGTAGGCTCCAGGATGTACATGTTTATAGAGGGGCAACTGATATATCGGATCATTATTTAGTTGTAGCTACAGTTAGAGTAAGAGGTAGATGGGAAAAGAGGAAGGTGGCAATAACAAGTAAGAGGGAGGTGAAAGTGTATAAACTAAGGGAGGAGGAAGTTCGGGCGAGATATAAGCGACTATTGGCAGAAAGGTGGGCTAGTGCAAAGATGAGTAGTGGAGGGGTTGAAGAGGGATGGAATAGTTTTAAAAATGCAGTATTAGATTGTGGGGCAGAAGTTTGTGGTTATAGGAGGGTGAGGGCAGGAGGAAAGAGGAGTGATTGGTGGAATGATGAAGTAAAGGGTGTGATAAAAGAGAAAAAGGTGGCTTACGAGAGGTTTTTACAAAGCAGAAGTGTTATAAGAAGAGTAGAGTATATGGAGAGTAAAAGAAAGGTGAAGAGAGTGGTGAGAGAGTGCAAAAGGAGAGCAGATGAAAGAGTGGGAAAGGCACTGTCAAGAAATTTTAATGAAAATAAGAAAAATTTTGGAGTGAGTCAAACAAGTTAAGAAAGCCTAGGGAACGAATGGATTT